>NC_133797.1:10417451-10729236 GCF_043250625.1 Sebastes fasciatus | reverse complement strand
TAGCTACTGGCTGACAGCCGGTTGTTTGGGAACAGAGACGTTAATACATCCACCACTGTACAGGCTTACAGCATACAGCCCATGGGTGTATTATAAGATAAAAAAGTGATGAATTACAGCCAATATATCCATTATTACAGCCGCATACAGCTAGCAGGAAGCTGGCAGGACGGGATATGTCATATAAATGTGCAGGGCGGTGCAGTCCTTTGGGTTTGATGCACGTTCTTTATGCCGAGAAAAATAACTCTGGATTCAGCTATTAGTTAATTTTACAACTTTTAGCACATAATGATTTAAATGAGGGCTTTTAAAGTGTTCGTACTGGGAAGTTGATTTACCTTAGAAAAAAATATCCTCTGATTTACAGACGTCTCTTTATACAACCATAGTCACAGACTCATTGGCATTTTCACTGCAGCGCCATCTGGCGGCTGTTGTCAAAAAAGCATCAGAGTTTCATCTCTTTGCTTCTATACTCTTTGCCCCCAGTTTGGAGAAACAGACAGGAGTTACCACACCGGAGCAAAGTAATGTACTGCTGTGGACGGGGGCAGCAGCAAAATGTTTTTTAGTCACCTAAAAGAAAGGCCCAATTAAAAAAGTCAATATCAGTTTAAGTGTACGCTATATTTAGAATATCTTCTGATGGATAAGTGAAGTGAAAGTGAACGTATCTATACTGTTTTTGTCAACTGAGTCTGTCTACTTTGAAGAGAGCATAGATGAGTTTCACTTTCAGTTCAGTTCCCTGTTGGAAAGGGCTGTCTGACAGCAAGATAAAGTGGTGAAAATATTCTAAATATAGCGTACTATAACAGTCGAAACTGTGAAAGGAATACTGTGTTGCTTAGATACGAGGGAAGCAACGTCATCAGACAGCGCATTGTGTTTACAGAGGATTAGGATTTGTGTGGTCTCTATTTTGTTCATGTATGATAAAGTAGAATCTGTAAAACTGGGCTTGGTAAGGTTGATGTGTTAGTTAATGAAGTTAGCAATAAACTACGAGTATTGTGGAAACCCCCGCACCTGCGTGGCCGTGAGTGTTTGAGTGTCGTCCTCTGCTACGCTCTCTAAGCTACCTCAACCGTAACACACAAACCCAAACTGTTACAGTACACTTAAATGGATTTTGATTTTTTTTCATTTTGCTGCCGGCCCTGTCCACAGCAGTACATTGTTTTGCTCCTGTGCTGGTACTACTGTGTGCTTCTCCAAACTGAGGGTGTGCCGACCGTCATCTACTGTAGGTAATACACTGACTATGGATAAGTATCTCATACAAGCCCACTTCTAAACACCCGACCTATCCCTTTAACAGACTCATTGGTAAATATAGGACAATGAGAAAGATACACAGTCAAGTAATTTAGAAAGTCAGTCGTCTTGTTATGAAGTTAAATCTTCTGACCTTTCAACTTGTGATCCAGGTACTCCAGAAGGACCCTGATGACCTGGACCAAAGACAGGATCAGAGAGCCAAAGGCCAGGGAGCCTGTGTGGTATCTGGACAGGAGGAGGGAACAGAAGCCAACCGTGAGCGTTAAAAAACTCAGCGTAAGATGAGCGCCACATGTTTTGATAGTTCTAACAAAAACAGGGGATTCACAAGCACACAGTGGACATACTGCACACACAAATACAAATTCAGACTCTAACCGGAGAGCCCGTCCCAGTGAGGAGAAGATGGGGTAGGCGGGAATATCATCAGGCTTCTTGAAGGCCCAGTAATACGAGGCGAAGGCCCCCGACAGAGTGACCTGGCCCAGAGCCGTCACGAAGTTGGCGCACCAGAAAAAGAGGAAGACATTGTAGAACTGGAACAGGATGAGGTATTTGTGGTAGAGGGTCTCCCCACCATAGAAGGCAAACAGGCACTCTGCGTCAGGACACTGAGCTGAAATGTTGGAGGTGTTGTATGTCTAGAGTGAAAGAAATGGAAGAACGCAGGATTACAGAAGTGAGTTTTCACACAGTAGACTATGATGAGAAGTGTGATGCTGTGCAGGTAAACAGGGACACAATCAAACAGTTTCTACCTAAAAGGTGTCAAATATAAGCCGAATATTTGGCTTTTTTGGCTGAACCCCACACGTCTTCAATCAGTTCAATTAATACGGCAGTGACATTTAAAACATACCTCGGGGTTGCAGGTCTCTAGTGCGTACTCGCACTCAGAGTTGTTGAACACTTTGTACACCTGCTCATTAGACGTGGACAAGAAACTGGTCAGAGCGGTCAAGGATATTACGTCAACAAAGGGTGGATGTCTCTTAAAAGGTCACAATCAAGAGACATCTGCATCACTTTAAAATGTATGGAAACATGACAAAAACTAGAAATATGGTAGGAAATATTTCTTTAAAAAAAGTAAATAGCATAGAAGACTTTATCATAAGAACTGGAGAAATGTAGGAGTTGCATACAAATGGTATAGCCTTGAGAAGTAGTAAATGGGATGGATTGAATGTTCAACTGATGAATTGATTGGCTAATTAACAGAGATGCTCAATCAAATTGAGAGGTTGTCCATTTCATTAAATTAGGTAATTTTTAAAAAAAAAATTTTAATGATGCCTTAGCATTTTTACTGCCTTTTGTATGCAAACATTGTTTTATACATGATTTCTTCTTTATTTTCTTTTAAAGGGGAACTATTATGTTTATTTTCAGGTGCATACTTGTATTTTGGGTTTCTACTAGAACATGTTTACATGCTTTAATGTTCAAAAGACGCTTTATTTTTCTCATACCGGCTGTGCTACAGAACCTCTTTTCACCCTCTGTCGGAAATACTCTGTTTGAGCTGCTGCCCCGCCCCCTTGAAAAGCCCAGTCTGCTCTGATTGGTCAGCTGGCCCACTGTTGTGATTGATCAACCAAACCAAACTCTTTGGACTCCGCTCCAGTCAAACTAGTTTTGTTTGAGGGTGTGCTCATAACTAGCCGTAATGCAAAGGTGTTACTTGATGACATCACCACGTTATGGAAGAAAAGACAGGACTTCAAGCAAGGCGTTTCAGGCAGTTCAGGAGCAGTGTTTCTGTTGGGGAGAGTAATTCCCTTTGGCGTGGACTTAGACTTTGTGACTTTTCAGACCTTTTACATGCACAAAAAACTATATAACCTAATATAGGAAAGGGAAAAAGCACAAAAGCATAATAGGTCCCCTTTAATGCAAAATATATAAAATATTTATATGAATAAAAAAACTCAGTGTAGAGTTGGAAATCTAATTTGTGCAATTAAAAGTGGAAAAAGATTGTGACACATTTATATTTTGACCATCTTTGATCATCATCTGAACAGATGAAAGGATACACAGCAGTGATGGCCCAGTAAGCGATCACCACTGCCAGGAGGGCAAAGGTCAGCAGTGGGTAGAACAGCGATGACATCACGTGCCCAACAGCTCTGAAAAAGACAACAATCAAAACGTTATATGAACAGTTTAGTTATAATACTCTGGAAACGAGGGTGATGAGAGCTGTGAGAGTGAACCATAACAGTAACAGTGAGCTGGAAGAAGCTACAGTAAAATGAGCTGAGGGGAGCTACGGAGTTGGGTGATAATTCCATAGATGTACTGTATATAAATTCACATACAGTAGAAACCGCATTGGCTGCTTCAACCCGTCACTGCATTACGTCAGCGTCGCTGCCATATTGGGGAGGTCAGAACTGGCCTGTAAACACATACAAGTGAAAGTGGGAGCTGCCGTTTCTCTGGATAAAAAGGACTATAATGTTTATATTTCTCAACTGAATGCAGCTCTCCCGTTCACTTGTATGTGTTTACAGGCCAGTCCTGACCTCCCCACTATGGCGGCGACATTGATGTATGATACAAAGGCCAACGCAACATCTACATACAGTATATAAATCTATGGATAATTCTCTGTGGGTTTGTCACTAACAGCAACCCCTTTCACATTAATCAATTGTCATTATATTGATTAGTGCAGCTTTAAAATATGTGAGCAGGTCTGGTCACTTGTCTACCTCAGCTGAAAAAACAGAACGGAACGACGCTGCACAACGCCACACACGACCAACTCAGACTGACCTGCTGGCCTCTTTGATGAGGGCGATGGCAATCATGATTCTCTTCCTGAGGAAGATGAGAAGCAGGATGATGATGACCTCCACAATAGCCAGGATGATCACTGCAAAACAGAAACGGCATTCGATTAACAGGACTCATAAATGCTTCATGCAGAGATGTATTAATGACTGAAAGTGTGTTTGTGCATACTGAAGGCCAGCCAGGTCTGTCTGATCTGCAGGTAGACAGAGAAGTCCGTCTGCAGGCCAAGGTCACGGATGGTGACGTCAGAGCCCGGCGCTTCCTTCAGACTCGCAAATTCCATGTAACAGTGGAAAATCCCTAATGGCAAATAAAAAAAATAGTCCAAATATTTAGAAATGTTTTATTTTAATGAAAGTAGATAACTTCAACATCACAACAAGATTAGGACTTACCATATCCGATGACTATAATAACCAAAACAATCATGACCCAGACCATGATGCCGGCCAAGAATCGCAGCAGGACGATGAAAATCAAGCTGACGACCATGGCGATCACCAGACCACTAGAGAGGGTAGACACATCAAACGTTGTATCATACTGAGTTAACAACCGAGTCTTTTAGCATTTTGGCCTGTGAACTAGACAGTTGCGATCATGCATATTTTCTGGTTTCAAAATGACCAATTGGCCGAGGTCGGCCTTGAACACTCAGATGCTTTCATGTACTACTGTAAGTGAAAACATTCAACAGCCATGATAACCGTGTGTGTTTCGACAGCTACAGTAGATCAGCTGACTGAATCTGAAATAACATTTTCTAACATCATAAACGCGCATCTTGTGTTAGTCAACAGTAATTATTGAAATATACCACCAGTACAGTCAAAGTAAAGAGTAAAAAAAAAAAAAAAAAAGCAAAAATATAATCAACAACAGAATATAGACACACGGTAATAACAGCTACCCTATAAAATTATTATATTAAAGTAAACATTCTAGAAGTGCAACTTAGTATGCCCTTTTAATGTACACAAGTACACTGAATCTTACAATAAAGTGCTTTTTGTAAGTATACTTACATTTTTATGAAGTGAAATTATAGCACACTTTAATAAAACATACAAATAGTGTATTACAAATGCCTTTCAAATAAGTATACTTGTCATAAGTACACTAAAATACCACGATAAGTATTTGCAATTTACTTTTTAAAATTACACTTTCATACAATTTACAATACACTTATAAGAAAGTACACTTTTTTATAAATACACTAAAATACCACTAAGTATTGCAGAATTAGTATATTTATTTTTAGTAGATTGAAGTTGAACTTAATGACATCTATTTAGATCTATATTCTAAATATACTTTAAATTAAGCACAAAAAGTACAAGTATACTTATAATAGATTTTATATACTGTAAATTATATTTACAGTATACTACTTTTTGACCTGTGTTGGATTCCTGATGTTCTACCACACTGTTCTGTTACTGTAAGCACTAGAAAGTGGACAGACTTACAGCAATATCCAGTACCAAGACTGAGTGTAGTCCTCAAAGATTCTCATGGCCACCTGGCGAGCTTCAACAACCACATTTGATTTCCTGTAAAAACAAAAAAGGGGAAATGAACATTGTAGACATCTGCCAAGTATGGAGCCCTAGACCTGACTACATTTAGTAAAGGGTTGAAAAATCAATCAATCGATAAATAAATAATACTGTTAAGATAAATAATTACAATGGAGAAGTGAAGCCAATACAGACGTGTCTTAAACTTGCATTCTTTCTAATAGCCAGCAGGGGGCGACTCCTCTGGTTACAAAACATGAGTTTATGGTCTCAATTGCTGGTTTCAAGTCTTCTTCAGTACAGCATGATGTTCATTTAGTAAATTATGGTCCCATTTAGAGTCAAATAGACCATAAAGCAGGGTATGATTTAGGGCGTTGTCCAGTCTGGGAATTGTCCGTGTTTTCGTCTTACAACTTTAACCCTTTAACAGTGTGTTTTCAGTTCATGAAAGTTCATTTTGGTTGCCTGAAAACATCTTATTCAGGGTTCGGTTGTTCTTAGCTCCACCCTCTTGTGTCACTTCTGGTTGCAAAAAACCAACATGGCGACAGCCAAATACCAAGACGGCAATGGAAAAAATGCCGGCAGTCCACAAACCAATGGGTGACATCAAAGTGACTATGTCCACTTCTTATATACAGTCTATGTGGCTAGCTACTAAAAACACTGGTAGCTTAACACACCACCCTTTTCAGCTAGCAACCTAGCTGAAGCTAACATTCATCATAAAACTACACTAGCCAGTGCACATAATGATTATAATATCATCTATGTGCCGCATACTGCTGCAGCATCACTGTATAACAGTAGTTAAATCAATTTACTATACTATTCAGTTTCAGGGCTTCATAGCCATTATATTACTGACTTACATGATAGATAAAGTTGTAACTTCAGGATGTAATTCATTCTGAAATAATGTTATTATTATGTTATTCATTTTATAGGCTCATCATGTCACTGCAAATTAAGATGACAAATAATGGGACTCCAGCTGCTGTTGGCAGCAAGACTACAACATAACAGCCTGTAATACTCATCATCTTGATATATAACATGCGGGGAGCATTGCAACCGCCCCCAGTGGGAATAACGCTGATCGAAAACACTGACATAAAGACCCTACAGGGAGCATATAAATAGAGCAGAACCAAAGCAGGCGTGCAATGTAGTAAACACACATCAGCGTACAGAGTAAATACGAGCATTAAGACCTTTAAGTAGTGAGGTGTGATATGCTAGCTGTCAACTGACACAGCATAGCAACATGTGTGTCGAGAGTGTCAAACCTGAACTGGTTATCTAAACCACCTAACAGTGTTTTCTCTTGGGCTTAAAAGTAAAGGTTATTTAAATTTTTACTGATTAATCCATATATATTAGTTTTGATTATTCAATTAATCATTTGAAAATGTAAAAAAAAAAAATGAAGACAAATGTCCACTGTTTGTTTTGCGAGAGCTCAAGGTAATCTCTTCAACTGCAACATTAATGTTCTTATAATATCAACATATTGTGTGTTGCCATACAGTGAAAAGGACTCACTTGGATGCTTCCAGCACATCTGACGCATTGATATTGACGCCCTGTCCGGCATCAATAATGGTCTCATTGCCCACCATCACCACTCCACCTTTCATCGTTGCCAAGGCAGGAAGGCAGCGACGCGTGACTGTGGAGGGAGGAGATGATCTGGTTATGTGTAGTGTTCTATTTGTTTCTGTTTCACACAGAAACCACAGACTTACAGATGCAGCAGCTGATGTGAGAGAAAGTAAGTTCAGGAGGTGAAGAACGAGCATCTCACTTACAGGCTTTACTGGGCATCAGCATGGCAGGACACAAGCCATCCCTCAGGAGCTCGGGAGGACTCTGAACCATGAAAAACAGCTTTCAATGTACCTTTTTTTTTGTCATACCCTAATGCATGTTTCACAGCATTGCTTTTAACATGTACAAAAAAGAGTGATCAAATTATTTGAATACTTACCAATTTGGCGAAGTCTACTCCATCCTTACAGTATCGTTGGTAGTATTCACGGTCTTCTTTGTTGCCTAACTTGGCTTTCATCAACGTCATATGCCTGTCAGGACACCTTTCCACACATAACTGGACACAAATAACAACATACAATCATGACAATTAGCGTGATTCTTATAGGAAGGAGAAAAACGTTGCAATGAACATAAAAGATAAGGAGATATTGTTTCTGACCTGTGTGGTGGGACACTGGAATTCCAGCAGCGTCAGAGGGCTGGCACATTTCAGGATGTTAAAGTAGAACAGAAGAGGCCTCTTCCTGTTGCGTGACAACAGTAAAACAAAACTATTATTTGGCCTGTATCATAAGTAAATGAGGGATATCAGATTACAGTAATGCCTATAATTTAGGGCTGTCAATCGATTAAAATATTTAATCGCAATTAATTGCATGATTGTCTATAGTTAATCACGATTAATCACAAATTAATCACACATTTTTGTTCAAAATGTACCTTAAAGGGAGATTTGCCAAGTATTTAATAATCTTATCAACATGGGGGTGGGCAAATATGCTTGCTTTATGCTAATATATGTATATATTTATTATTGGAAATCAATTAACAACACACAAATATTGTCCAGAAACCCTCACAGGTACTGCATTTAGCATAAAAAAAATAAGCTCAAATCAAAACATGGCAAACTGCAGCCCAACAGGCAACAACAGCTGTCAGTGTGTCAGTGTGCTGACTTGACTATGACTTGCCCCAAACTGCATGTGATTATCATAAAGTGGCATGTCTGTAAAGGGGAGACTCGTGGGTACCCATAGAACCCATTTTCATTCACATATCTTGAGGTCAGAGGTCAAGGGACCCTTTTGAAAATGGCCATGCCAGTTTTTCCTCACCAAAATTTTGCGTACGTTTGGAGCGTTATTTAACTTCCTTTGCCACAAGCTAGTATCACACTAGCTTTAAATCTGACCCCGCTACAACCTAAAAATCGCAAGTTGCATTAATGCGTTAAAGAAATTAGTGGCGTTAAAACAAATTTGCGTTAACACATTATTATAGCGCTATCCTTGACAGCCCTAGTATCATTATATGAAATACACAAGATAGTCAGAATGTGAAAAGTTTCCAAGGACACATATAGTGTAGACATTATGTTCATACAGGTCAGGTGACTCACTCCAGATTGGTTCCAGCTTGTCCGCAGAACTGCCCCCTGCTATCGGTGGGGTAGATCACTTTCCTGGGGTCACCCTGAGACCAGGCTGCACAGAAAAGAATTAAAATCATTCAGAACAAAAGCCTACATCAGATCAAATGACAACAAATATTAAAGTGGAAAGTCGCACATTTCCAATGTATGAGTTATCTCTTTGCTGGCAATACATGACATTTAAATAGAACTCCAGTCCATAAAGACAGACTGTTCATACTGTAGAAAAGACATGGGAAAAGGTTGCATTCAGGGAGAGCAGATAGACAGAGCATCACGTCTTAAATATGTACATTGCATGTTTTCTATTGATGGTCATTTTTATTTATCTTTCTGTATCAACTAATGCTGTACTTGGTATCTATGGTAGACTCACTGTATCTAAGGAGTCTGGAAACAGCCTTATACACCACACTGATGAAAGTAAGGTAGCCAAAAATGTTTGGTGAAGGCTGTACCGGAGGAGAGCTGTGCGATGTGTTTACATTTTTTTGGTCTTAAATAAATAATGTACACTATAGTGCTTAAGCAATGAAACAGTATATATTGTAGTAATGTAGGATCAATCTTACCGACAATACCGACAGCAAAGTATCCCAACAAGGCCAAGATGAAGAGAATACAGCAGAGGATATCTGTGCAGCCCCTGAGGAGAGGAGAGGAGAGGAGAGGAGAGGAGAGGAGAGGAGAGGAGAGGAGAGGAGAGGAGAGGAGAGGATTGTTATTTGTGTCTTGTTCTACAGAAAGAAAAGAATAATGATCAGTGATTGAAACAGACGTCTCACCTGTTATGAATTGGCCCTTTGAAGTTTGGGTCAAACTTCCTGGTGTCCCCTGGGGATGAAAAGAGACAACAGGCTTTTTAATGTCTCCCACTATAACTTGTTTTTGAAATGTTTAACTTCATTATGATGGGACTATTATACATGCACTAAAGATAGTTAACCAAAAACCTGTGGTTTCACTTCAGGGACCACAAACCACTTTTGATTGTAAGGTCTCAATGAAGACCTAAATGAAAACTCCTTAACCACCAACTGCTGGTAAAAAGTTGTTTTTGGCAATTAAACACTATTTCAATCCCTTGGTTGTTGACGATACTGACACTGAAATTAATATCACAATATTAATAGGAATATCTCTTCAATATCATAATAAATATAGATAAAAACAAACAGATAAAACACTTCAAACGTGTTTCTAATTAACATTTGCTTGAAATCACTACTTTGGACAACTGAATTTAGTAAAATAAATCAGCATGATTATATCATGATGATACGATTCCACTGAATAATAATATAATAATATGGAATAATTGTCCAGCCCTAGTTGAGGATGCTCTTTACTCTCCTTACATTTTGTCCTTGTTGGTCAGTATACTCTCTCTATATACTGAATACCATAATATAATATACTAAAATGTGAAGGAGACTCTGTACGCTGTAAATGTCACTGCTGGATTATGAGCACCTCCAACACAGTAATTGTACGTGTGTAAAAATAACTAGTACTAGTACTAGTACTATAGATTTGTATGTGACTGAAGATTTGTGGCTAAAATTGATATGTAACTGTTTATAAGGTCTTATAATTAAGTTACACATCCATCAGCATTGTCATACAGTATTACAGGAATGTGTTTATTTTAGTATTCAGTGGTACCAAAAAATAAAGGGTCCTCTCACAGCAAACATCCCTTGATGGTTTGCTAACATTGTTACCTAGTGGAATGTCTGGTGGCCTATGGTTAAGTGACCATATTACCGCAACGTCCCTTTGTGGATCCCTTTGTTGTACGTCATCCCCCCCTTTTTCTCCCTGCATTTCCTGTCTGTATATGTACTGTCACTATGAAATATAAAGGGCAAAATGAGAAGAAAAAAACAAAAAATTGTTCAATACCTTTTCCTTTAGTACTTTTGAAGTGCTTATTGTGTCATGCTGGTGGCTATATGGCTACTTATGTATCACTGACTATTTAAAGGTCCCATATCATGCTCAGTTTCAGGTACTTGTATAAGTATTTTGTGTTTCTACTAGAATATGTTTACATGCTGTAATGTTCAAAAAAACCTTTATTTTCCTCATAATATCTGCCTGAATATACCTGTATTTACCCTCTCTGTCTGAAACGCTCCGTTTTAGTGCATTTCAACAGAATTGCATTGCTAGATAACAGTTTGGGTCCATATTTACTTCCTGTCAGCTGATGTTATTTACATACACTGCAACAGGAAATAAACTGGGACACATTTAGAATGTTTATGTTTAAAACCGTGTAATGGTCTAAATATTGTATATTTGTGACATCACAAATGGACAGAAATCCTAACGGCTTGTTTCAAACGCACAATTTCTGAATACAGGCTGTGTGTATTTCTCCGTATATTGAGCGTTTTGATAGTTTTAAAAGTATTTATACAGCACTTAAACCTGCTTTATAATATAAAAGACATGACTCAGTTTTTACAATATGGGATCTTTAAAACTGAGCTATAAATCAGTATCACTGCATTGTTTAGACACAGATTACACACACATACAAATGGCATTTCTTCCAAGAATTTACACTATATTAAAAAGTATTAATACTAGGGCTGTCAAAGTTAACAGGAATTCATTTTTAACGCCACTAATTCCTTTAACACATTAACGCAATCGATCTTTCGGAGGTTGTAGCAGGCTCAGTTTTAAAGCTAGTACAGATACTGGCATCTTATGAAACTAGAAAACCTAATGAACACATTGGTACCCACCATGTCATACTAGCTTGATAAATCTCCCTTTAAGTTACATTTTGAACAAATAAAAAAATTTGATTAATTTGCTATTAATCGTTATTAACTATGGACAGTCATGTGATTAATCGCGATTAAATATTTTAATCGATTGACAGCCCTAATTAAGAATGTATTGGTATCTACGGTAGGGTATATGAATAAGTTCAATGTATGCGTGCACACAAAGACCTCTATGCATACGGGAGACACACATACATAAGTGTAAGGCCGTGTATTGACAAAGACAAGACATTCTCCTGAACAAAAGGATTCTTCTGCCTGAGTGCAATGCCTAGCAACCCACAAAATGGCTCCCCGGCGACGGTGAGCTCCCCGTGGACATCACCAGCCGCCATGGAAACACCTCAGACAAGGCAGAGGAGAAGCATCGACCAAGCCCACTCCGCCTACAGTGAGGACGTCTTGAGCTAACACTGTGAGTCATGAATGTGCTCATCCCTCATTTCCAGACTTTTCTGAATCACACCTTGAAATATGTTTTACACAGGAAATCAGCTAGAATTCAGCAAACCGACATCCTCTTGTAAGATAACCAGACTCTGAGCTATTATGCAACCTGTCACATTACTGGAAGTGTCTGCCGCAGACTTCATGATGATTGATGAAGCAGCGTTTAACTGTTCTTTGAATGCTCCGTTCCAGACACAAAGTGGGAGGTAGAGGTGAGGCCAGCTACTTTCAGTCACTGCCTAGTGCGCTGCTAATGCACTGACACTAGCGTACACACACTCTGCCCACACACTACAGACACGAAACTGGCACCACCACAAATAAAGCGCCACTGGACTTTGTATTTTAGGTAATAAGTGACTTAAAGCGGTCCATCAACATCACAACTAGTGAACATGAGCCATTAGTCAAAGCAGCAGTAGACTATCTGACAAGCTTCAGTAATATCAACAAGATATTCAGCAACAAATGAACCTTCAGTTCATCATAAATCAGACTGTTATCGTACCTTGACCGTCGTATTTTGTCATCCTGCCGTTAATTCTGTCTCAGTTTCTGTCATGGACGGTTTTTATAGATCTCTCTCAGTGTGCTGTGTTGTTTCTGTAAGTCTCCTTCCTGTATGAGGTGTTTGTCCTTCGAACCTCTAACTCTTCACTTCCTTCTTTCAGTGTATTCACAGCTCTGCCTTCGCCTCCTATCTCTCTCTGGTCCCTCTCTTGACTCAGAACTCGTCGGGGGAATTGCAGCAATAACAGCATTGATGGGGGAATTGAGAGCGGAGCAGCAGAAGCAGCAGAAGCAACAAAGACTTGTAGCGCCTGTGAACCTGCTGTTGCCAAAACTGACTGAAGACTAAAAGGTTTTACATGTCTGACTACAGGGACATGATCTGGAAATCAAAACAGCCTTTCACTCCGGCATCATAACAGTTATTTTAGGCTTCATCACAATCCGTCTCACAACACAGCACTTGTTTTGTTGTCGCAGTACTATAAAACACCACTACTGTACAGTTTTCTCTTTAACTCGTATCTTATGTGATCTATGGCCTTCTCAGCTTCCTGTTTCTACTTTCAGCTGTATTTTCAAGCTTGTTACAGCACTGCGACCACATCCCGCCCTTCTAAGTGCTTTCATATTCAATCGTAACTTCCTAAACAATGAACAAAGACGTCTTGAGATGGTTTCTTGCATTGTTAAAACAATGATTTGGTTATGATGCATTGTGTGTGTCTGACACATGCGAGGCGGTGAGCTGAACTGCACATCAGAGATAAGACCGTCCTACATGTTCTCTGGTGACACATGACTGTGGTTTTGATGGTCTGCCCACTTCTTCCGCTGCCATGTGACACAGACTGACAGCATGCCATAGCATGAAATACAATACTAACTACTGATCTAATACACGTGCCTGTTACATACACAGCGCCATGTCCTTGCCCATACATACAAAACCTTGATCGTCTTTAGAAATCTAGTTTCCTTCTCCTGTATTGGAGCTGAACAGATACTGGGTTTTTAAGGCTCATATCAAGAGTTAGAGACTTAAAGTAGTAGTTTGACATTGTCAGACATACGCTTATTTGCTTTCTTGCAGAGTTAGATGAGAAGATCGAATCCACTATCATGTCTAACAAAGAACGTATATTACCAAGAAGGGAAAGTTAATTTGTTGTTCCATTGCAACATCAGCGCCCAGCAGCAGAGCTAGGCTTCCGCCATTTTGGACTGAAAGCGACTACCGGATGCCAGTAAAACGTCCGCCTAAAAAGCGCCTTACAAAAGTAAAACAAAAATATTTCTATTCTGTTGTCATATTATACCGATAAAATATTATAAATATAATAAGTATTTGCTGTGTCTTTGCTTCTATACTCTTTGTGTCTATACAGTACCGTGTTTATATGCTAAATATGGAGCAAGTGGCCAGTTAGCTTAGCTTAGCTTAGCATAAAGACTGTAAAGAGAGGGAGACCGCTAGCTTGGCTCTGTCTGAAAGTAACAAAAAAGTGTTCATTTGTGAAGATCATCTTGCAAGATCATGCAAGTATCATAAACATGTTTGCCACAGAGCTTATTTTCCGCAATAATCCCAAACCCAGTGGAAAAATCCCATTGTTTTTTTGTTGAGGGAACCCAGGGCGATGCTAACTTCCTGTTTGACCCACAAAAATCCGTCATCCCTGGAGCACTCTATTATCGAGATATTATTGTTAACCATACTAATTCTGGCCAAAAAAGATTGCTTCTGTGTTAGTGCCCTGGCTAAGGTTAGAAACTGAGTTATACTAGTTTTTGCATAGTATTTATTTATATAAAAAAAGTTGAAAGGGTTGCACTCCTCCTTGCCATCACTTTGTGTGTATACATTTCCTCTTTCTCTTTACTGAAGGGGATAAACATTGTTTTTCCATCAGCCTTTCATTGGCAGGAGCATCTGCTAATGAGAGAGACACAGCTCCATTAGAGCTGGAGGAACAGGCGGCTCTTCGCCCGCTTTGTGTCATAAAACAATCTCTGATTGTGCTGAAAAGCATTCCAGCACATTTGTTGTGTAAATGTGGCCAAATGTCCTGTAAATAATAGTCTTGTTTGTTTATGTAATTGGCAAAATTGATGGGACAGTGGGTTACTAGTCACGGTCTCAGTAGATGTAGCGACCTTATAAGTAGAGATTTTTTTTAAAAGGTGTAAATGTTGCAGATGATTTTGGGTATTCTGAGTTCCTCAGGTAGTTCATGGCCAACTCAAGGGACCCTGATGGTGGAAACCCACAGGGCCTGCCAGACAATTAGTCTGTATCCAGGTCCACATGGAGTTCAAGACGTCTGCCAAACATTACTGATCTTAACAGTATTTAGTAATATCATGAAATATTTTTTAAAAATTGAATGGAGACAATGCTAAAAGTGAAATAATACGATCTCTGCTTCTGCTGACAAGATGATAGTCACGATTGTAAGTGTGTATGTGTGTACATGTGTACGTGTGTACGTGTTTGTGTGTGTGTGTGTGTGTGTTAAAGGAAGTGATGATGTCATGACTGATGTGATTCACTAATGGGCCCAGAGGGGTTATCAGATGAACCCTTCCCTGGCTACCTTAATGGGTTAGTGGCCACTGTGGTTGTGCCTGTCTGTGTGTGGGTGTGTGTGCCTATCTGTGTGTGTGTGTCTTTATCTAGCCTGTAGATAAAGATGGCTAATATATGGGACTCACAGAAACTACTGTGTGTGCTACAGTTTTACTGCTGCATCTAGCAGCTGTTACTGCTTCAAAAAACTCTCCTTTGACAACTACTAATGAGGTCTCTGGCCTACATACTCTTAAAGGGAAAGGAGGAAACAAACATTAAAGTCTCTCTTTGTAGAGCTAAACACTTAAAAACTGACAACCACTGGCTCAGATCACTGCTGCTCTCTACTCTTCACAGAAACAGCTTGGATCAAACAGCTACAGTTTGTCTGATTTTCCCAAAGCAACAGTCCAAATGACAATCACTCATTGTGAGACATTTAGAGTCTCTGTGTGTGCTCATGCATGTGTGTATACACGCAGTGTGTGAGTGGTAGGGGTGGGCGATATGGAGAAAATAAAATATCACAATATTTTTTACCAACGTGACGATATTGTAGGGTTGACTATTGGTGCTTTCACAAAATATTTATAAAATTAGATATTTGATAAATAATCATCAGTAATGTGGATATAATGACTGGGTAGTGGGTAAAAGCAAATGGGAAGTGGGTAAAAGCAAATAATAGAACAGCTACAACAATCTGGGAAGTTCAGAAAATGACATCACTTTACTGTAATACAGCCTTTAAAACCAGGAAAAGACAACACTGATGCCATATTACGATATCCAAAATCTAAGACGATATCTAGTCCCACATCACGATATGAAAATAATATCTACATATTCCCCAGCCCTAGTGTGTGGTAATGCATCTGAGTGTTTCCTAGCTTAATATTGACTGGAAGCCTCTTGACTGTGTCTGCTGCTGAGTGGGTAGAGCAGGCAAGGCTGAACACAATCCAGGCGGTGCAGGCTGCAGCCTGCCTGCCTACAAGCACTCCAGCTTAGATAGAGGGAAAATGTAGTAGTAGCTAACAGTAGTAGGCAACCAGAGACTGCTCACAGGTCAAACTCTGCTAGTAAAAACTGCTGTTTAAGATAACCGGCGAGCCGGAATGTGCATTGTGTGTTTCAATCGTATAAACCTTTATCTCCGGTTTAAAAGGGCTGTGCTTTTTGACCTCTTAGCCTTCATGGGGGAGGAGAGCCGAGGAAAAAGAGTTGTCGTGGTAAAAGGGAAAGCAACAAGGAAATGCTCCACAGTGGCAGCTCTATATGGATTGACTGGAGAGGATGTGCGCTTTAACATGTTGGGCGTGGGCGGGTGGGAGCATCTCACATTGTGAAAGAAGGAATAACAATCTGACAGCACTAGTGTCGTCTTCCCAATTAAATCCCAGTGTGAAGGCCCGCGGTTTGCTTTTGAGCTATGGCCATCCTCCCATGTAACAACACTGACAAGGGGGTATTAAAGCAAGAATAACACCGCTTACGAAAACTTCATGACTCAACAGTCCATATGAACAACAACCCAGCCCAGAGACAAGAAGGCCGCGCCAGGCTTCTGTGGGTTTGCTAAGTTGAGAAAATGCATGTGTGACACAAATAATAATCGCCAATGAGTCACATCTTTGGCTGGTAGCCTATATATGGGGGATGGATTTTCCATAATTATGTGCAAGCAAAAAAAACAGTGTGAACAAAAGCAATTGTGAAGTGTGAGTAACTGTGTGTATGAAATGTTCATATGTCTATATACAAAATGGGTTTTTTTTAGCCCAGGGGAAAACAAACCTTGATTTTTGTGTGTTCTTGCAGTACAGAATAACCTGAAAGCTAATTTAATATAAACCCATCAAGACAAGCCTTGTTTGAATGGATGGCAACCTACTTTTCTTTATCAGCCTGTTTTATCAGTAAGCCATATTCCAATAATAAAGGTTGAGGTGCATAGGCTAGTTTTGGTTTCATTGGATATGTGTAATTTGCAGTATACAGGCTGTTAAAATAGGGCAAACTGGCCAAATACAACCACCCATTTACAGCATGGTGCTTCATTCACTGTGTGTGTTGTCAAATGAAAAATTAAAGACCAGTATAGTGAGATAATAGATGAGAACTGCTCTGCTGTGGAGGATGAGGATGACTCCAGATCTGCATGAGGTCCACACCCATCCATCCCTTGCAGTCATTGTTTCCATTCCTTCCCCCGTTTAGAGCACAATCAAAGACAGTCAAATAATAAAGCTGTTCTTACCATATTTAGGGTCGGGGTTTTTCTCCTCCAGCTCCATTCTCACACACTGCTCGGCTCCTCGCTGCTGATCAGACGTTAGACAGGACAGTTACCATGGAAATGTCGAGGGAAAAGACACCAATAACAGTAGCAGACCGCTTCAGATTGAGCTACAGCAACACAGAGAGAGAGAGACCATCCCAAACCAAGCTGAAGCACGGCGCATTCCAGGCTAACGGAGAGGGGGGCGCAGCCAATCAGAGAGCAGAGCTTTGTGAGTGACAGCTGCCACAGCCAATCAGAGTGTGCCTGGGCGGGCTAAATCATTTGGCTTGCCCGCTACTTCAATGGAATGTGAAGAGAGCAAAATGTGTTTCTACAATAAACATAATGAATTTAGAAAGATGTTTAAAATGGGTTTCCTTTTCTTGATTAAGAAAAAAAGTCGCTTAAAGGGTCATTTAATTGCTGTCTTGTAATTGCTTCTCCCCATTTTGTCCATGTATCTGTTTTTATGTTTTTTGTTTGTTTTTTCCCACTCACAATGTTGTTTGAAGAAGTCTTTATAGATATTTAAATCAATATCTTCCTCACAAACACTAATCATACACTTCCATGCAACACACACACACACACACTTGTCTTTGTTGATATATTTACTGTATTGTTATTGTTGTTATTATATATATATCTTATCCTAATTGTTTTGTTATCACTATTATGTTGTCATATTATTTCTTTATATTAATCTTGTCTCTAGGTGGAGGCTTCAGATAAGCCCAGTGGGGTTTTTGCCTCTTCCTGCACTGTATATTATTCATTTATTTTTTTGTTATGTTGTATAGTCTTAAATTGTGCAAAAAAATAAACAAAATGAACTCAGAGCGTTATTTTTTGCATTTCTTATTTTAACCTTATGTGTGAGAGAAAATTCACCCAGTAAATAAAAGAGCACAGCAGTGGTGAAAAATAAAGTAGGCAACATTTAGTTAACTGAACAATCGAGAGCTTCTTGTAGGCCTATATTATTATGCCACTTTATGCTTTGATCTGTACTCCACTCTATATATACATATATGAAAGCTTTAGTTACAGCTGGTGTGCCAGTTAAAGTGGCAGTAGGCAGAATGTTTTTTAAGCGTCATTGGGAGAAAATATTCCATAATAACCTTTCAGCATATTGTAATTCAAGTGTTCTGAGAGAAAACTAGACTTCTGCACAGCTCTGAATAGCTCTGTTTTCAGGCTTTAGAACATCTAGCCCGTGATGGGAGACTTTGGCCAATCACAGGTCATTTCAGAGAGAGAGATTTCTCTCCTCAATTTTTTTCAGAATCATCTTGTAGTGTACTGTTTAGCTGTAAAATCAGAAAGTTTGCTCCGGCTGGTGGGTGGTGCTTGGTATTTCCTCAACTTATCTCAACATGGCTGCCGGGTCACAACTTTCTCATTTTACAGCTAAACAGTACACTACAAGATGTTTCTGAAAACATTTGAGGAGAGAAATAGGCATTACAGTAACGGCATTTATACTTGATCAGCGCTGCCTATAGTTTGACCGTTTGATCCGAGTTCTCCCGGAGTGAGAGATGATTTTTTTTCAGATGACCTGTCTCATGAACTACTGTCTGGATATAGTGACCGTTTTATAAAAAAGACAAACATTTAGGAGAGACTATCTCATGTCTTTAATGACTCACCTGGCTGGAAGGTGAACTGTGACAGCAGGTGGCTGCCCCGCCCTGCCTCTGGCCACAAAAGTGTCATGTGTAGGTGAGTCGTTAATAATTTAAAGGTATGAAATGTTATCAGGTTTCTTAAAAGTCTTATTGACAACATTTAAAAAAAAATAATACATCCACAGAGCCTTTATAAAAGAATATTATATATATTATAAGAATAAAAGAATGGCTTCTTGACAAAATTATAATTATTGTGAATTTATCATTTTAAAAATGTTGGCGGGTCCGAAATGAATGTTTTGTTTATCTCTGTGGAAGATATCTGATGTTCAGTTCACACATCTAACAAGGCTTGTGAGCCAACAGTAAAACGGCGCTGGTATCAGGTGGTATCTCTGGGTCGTCAGTTAGTGTGGAAAAAACGGATAAATGGCTGTGAAGTAAATGCAATGTAACGGGGGAGGGAGAATGAGACATCTAGTGTCTGACTATTATCAATAGCACCTTTAAGAAAATCCTGAGAGCATTTTATGCATCTAAAACATCAGACAATAAGTCAAAGAAACTATTAAATAGCCTACATGTTACCAAACTTCCTGTTAACATTTTTTTCTGGGTAAAGTCAACCGATTTAATGTTCATTAAATAAATATTTGTATTGGAATATGTTTTATCCAGAAAAAATACTAACAATAGCTGGTAACATTGCAAAAGGTAATGTGTCTTTTCTAAAAATCCAGGCAGATGGTCACAATTTCAAAACATTTGGTGTCTGCTAGCTTTTACCGGGCATTTGTCTTTTCTTTTTTTTCACCTCATAGAACATAGGCCTATAAAAGGATATACAGATGTGCGTGTCTGAGTGTTTTTCTTTCCTTCCTTACCTGTATTAATCTAAATCAGAATCACAAATACTTTATTGATCCCTGTGAGGTTGCTCTTATATAAACAGAAAGCAGTGTGAGAAAATATAAATAAAGGGGTATAACATGTAAGTTATATAGGCTACATAATGCTACAGTATTGTACTTAATGCTTCAATGTAAACACAATATATGTAAAGAAACATAAGTAAGTAATAAAACTAAGAAAGGAGAATATAAGAAATAAGAAATAGGTACAAATATTTGCATTATGTGCAATATATAACATATTACCAACATTTTCCTCACAATATTAGCACATCAAGGGTGAATACCCCCTAACCCCAACATTAAGATTATAGATGTTATTATTATTATGTCTATGCTGAAATGACATGCAATGTGGAATGGATATTTTTGTGCGACTGCTGTCAGTCGGTAATATAAGTTAAAATATTTGTTGTAACCCGTGATTGCTCTGCACTCCCTGCCCCCTTTTTTTTTCTTTCTCTTCTTTTCTTTTTATTTAGTTATTTATTTTTCCTTTCCTTCTTGGTATCGTCATGTTATGTGTGTGTACATGTATGTAAAATAATAAATAAATAATAAATGTATAATTAAAGGGACTGTTTGTAACTTTTTACAGGTATAAATCTACGGGGTCGGGATCCCATGCGCGCTCGCATATGCGCGCTCGCATATGCGCGCTCGCGTGTGGCCGGAGTCTCTCCTCCTCTGCCTGCTTGTCTTCACTCACACACAGCACGCGCGTTCTCGCTGTCTCGCTCCACCTCTACTAGACGGACATGCGCGCTCACTTCACACTGCAGAAGAGTTAGTTTAGCTCTGAGAATATCTAGTGAATGGTCGTTTGTGCAATGGTCGTTTGTGCAGAAATAAATGCTGCAGCTCCTCCAGACCAACAGAGGTTTTCCGTGTCTCCGCAACGAGTAACGTTATCGTCTCCAACCGGGTGCCGGTGTCTTCCCTGCGGGCGCAGTAGGGAGGCGATAACGTTTCTCTTACTGCTTCAGCCCCGGAACCGACCCGCTTTTCCAAAGCCAACACTAGGATCAGCATTGATTCATGGAGAGACCTTCGTCTGGTCAGCTAACATTACTGCCAAGCAGGTGAAATATAGAGTGATATTGTGGTTTTAGCTGACGTGTGTCGCCTGCGATGCTCGTTCATGTCTATTTAGAGCGAGCAAGTGCGAGCCCGACGCTGACTTTCGTTGACTTAATGGCCACAAGTGTCGCTGTTAACAAGCATTTCTGAAAGTTACAAATAGTCCCTTTAAAAAAAATATTTTTTGAAAAAAAGATTATAAATATGATTATTATTGATAAAGTTGTTGTTGCATTAGCCTGTTGTCAGCGGGCTCCACTGTCAGCAGCAGTGTCACTTACTTATTATGAAAGTTGGGGTCATCCAGGCCTCCAGACATTCTGTACATGGATCCTTATTTAACCAGCCAATGAGCTGGAAGGGCGTGGGCCGACTCCCTCCACACACATCCCGTCCACACCCACACCATGCTCCACACAGCAACCTATATGCGCCATGTTGAGTGTGGCAATGTGTTGCAAAATCAATTCACACACCTCCTATAACTTATGCACAGTACAGGAAGCAGCGTCAAACCTTCCCTGCAGACAAACTCCCCGACTGTGTTTCATATCATTATGTCTCCACTCTTAAAGGCAGTCCAACGTGGGTTGCATAACTTCCATGCGTTGCACAACACATATACGTCGTGCATCGCCTCCAGTGTGTTTTGCCTCACTTGTCATGGCGGAAAAGAGCTCCCATGTTTGACGTTATGTATCCCTGTGACGTAACGACCGGCCAAATATTATTTAAGCAACTTTTATAACCTCACTATAGAGGCTATACTTCACCTCACCGCGGAAAAGTCACCGATAATCATCGACCCACCGGGAGGAGAAAAGGTACTGTAACAGCTGGGTGTTTAGACCTAGGCTTCCTAAAAGGAAAAGTAACTAAATGTTTACATTGTTGCATGGATAAGTTAATTTAGGATTTAGGGTGTTGCTCACAAAGGGACATCTTGCTCTGAATAACATTATAATTGATGAGTTATTCTTCTTCTTGATTAAGTTATATTATAAGTAATGAATTGTTATTGTGATTAAGTTATATTATAAATAATGAATTGTTATTGTGATGAAGTTATATTATAAGTAATGAATTGGTATTTTGGATTGATAACACATTTATATTTTGACAAGGATAATTATATCAGTAATTAATTTATATGTCTGTATGACAGATTAAAGGTAATAATTATAGTTAGAATAATTATAGTTAGACAACTTTAGGAAAATTTAATTAGAGTATATGTATGGCTCAATAAGGAAGGTTAATAATTAATAATTGACTTATGGAGAAGGGGTGGGATTAAATAAGTTTATACTTCTTCTCACTCCTTTTCGAATATTTAAATCAAGGCATTAAGTGTTTGACAATTTATTTTTCTTAAGCTTTTCATTGTATGTAAATACTACTTGTTTATGACTGTCCACTTGTTGGTATGATCTTTCTTTTTCTTTCTTTTTTCTTTTATTTTGTTTGTATTCTACATGTTCGAAATACATTTTGAAATGAAATGAAATGAAACATTTAAAAAATTATTCTAGCCCCAGAGCCTAATCAAAACCCAAACTACTATCTTTAGTCCTGCATGGATTGATAAATATGCAGTAATATTAATCAATGCTCAAACGCAAAAAGTATGTTTATGTATCTCCTAAAAAGCACTGTACATAGATAATTAAGCGATTCATGTATTGTGTGTATACAAACGTACCTGATTTTCACTGGTCTGGCAACCCAACCTACAACATTGTTACATAACAATGTCTTTAACTGTGAAATGTGCTTCACCCAAGGGCATTCACACATGTATCACCTATGTATACCTGCAGCACTGCCATTTATATACTGTTGCCACTCTTCACTCAACTTTCTAGTTCACTTTTAACCATGTTTACCATCTTGTATATGTTTACTATTTTGCTCATTCTGGTGTAATTTAACTGGTATTTTGGTTACTTAGTTATTTATAATTTCTTGTACTTGTATTGTGCACTGCCTGGCAGTTTGACGCAACAATATTTCACTATACGCACTTGTTTGCATACAATGTGACAAATAAAATATCTCACTCTGTTCATAGATATTAAAACTAATACTACTTTAATGTATGTTTTCCTCTTTATTCAGTAAACAAATGGCTCTCAGAGGTGCTGTCACCCGTCTGCTCTCCAACAGTCAAAAATGTGCTGCTGTCACTGCGTCCAGAGCCCAGGGCACAGCTGCTACAGCAGTCAAAGGTACATTTCAAATTATTCAGTAATTATTGAAATATATAGACAAAAATGGGAAGGTAACATTTGGAGTGGCAGTCTTTAAGGAAATATCTCCCTTGATGTTCGTTTTTGTCCAAAAAGGACCAAAAAACCTCAGTGAAAACAAATATAAGTTGTTTGAATTTGTGTAAGTTGATGTGTAATCCACAAGACTCAACACTATTATGTTTCTTCTTTTTAGATGTTGAAGAAACCAAAAAGCCGGCGAAGGCACGTAAGTGAAGTTTTAATGCCTGGTTCGTCCAGATTCCTTCACATGTTCTGGTGTCACATGTCGCAGTGACATAACCACTGCGTGTGTCTTTGTACATGTTTTGACCCTCAGCCAAGGTGGCGTTCAACTGGCGGGACGCCCTGAATCTGGAGGGTCAGCTGACAGAGGAGGAGATCATGATCCGGGACTCCTTCCGCGATTACTGCCAGGAAAAGCTCATGCCCCGCATCCTCATGGCCAACAGACATGAACGTAAGCGAAGCACACGTCCATGACTGTAGCATAATGAGGAATTATGTCTGTGTGAGACTATATGAACTAACTTATGTCAAACTCAAAGACATTTTTCTTGTCTATGCATAGTCCGGTTTTGTTTTTTTTACTCACTTCTCGAGTTGCAAGCTGTTATTTTCTGATAAATATTTGATTGCCAGTTTCTATTTTCCCAACATGCACTGTGCCACAGATTTCCACCGTGAGATTGTCTCTGAGATGGGAGAGCTGGGCGTCTTAGGCCCAACTATTAAAGGTAAACAGAAACAAAACCACATTGTCATTATTTTGTCCTACAGAATATAAATGTAATTGGAGCCTTTGTTTAAAGGAACAGTGTGTAGCATTTAGGGGGATCTGTTGGCAAGTTTCAGTTGGTTGCAATCTGCAACCTTACTGCGAGATGGCACCAGATCCTACACACTGCTCCTCTAAAGAACAGTATCTTGGTTCTGCATTATTTCTTTATGTGCCTTTACGTGTGTTTTCTATGTTCGGATGAGGATTACACTGTGTTTTATTTACCTTGCAGGGTACGGCTGTGCGGGCACTAGTTATGTGGCGTACGGCTTGATTGCCAGAGAGGTTGAGAGAGTGGACAGCGGGTATCGGTCAGTCATGAGCGTCCAGTCTTCACTGGTCATGCACCCTATCAATGCTTACGGCACAGACGCCCAGAAGGAGAAGTACCTGCCCCGGCTTGGTGAGAGTGACATTCTCTGCCTTTTCTACGTGACATTTTAAAAATGGCAAAGGACGGTCTCAAGATTGTCCCTCGCCCTTTCATTTGTCTCACAGCTCGTGGAGAAATCCTGGGCTGCTTTGGCTTGACGGAGCCCAACCACGGCAGCGATCCCAGCGGTATGGAGACCAAGGCCAAATACAACCCATCCAGTGGTACCTTCACCGTCAGTGGAGCCAAGACCTGGTAGGCAGACAGACGCATACAAGAAGCACTAGCTTTCCGGATGAGGAGTGTTTCCCAAAGCTCTCTATTGACTCAGAATGGGACAAACATTATACTGAGGCCAGTACTGGACAATGATTTGTGCTTTAGATCAGTGGTTCCCAACCTATTTTCCTTAAAGCCCCCCCCCCCCCCCCGCCCCCCCCCCCCCACACACACACACTTGTGTCTAAGCTGACGTCATCACCCAAATCCTCTATTTGAATAAGATGATTCAGTGTATTAAATGAGATAGTCTTTTTTATTAAATCAATTTTCTGATTTCTTTAATGACTAGAACTCGTTAGTTTTGTCAACATAAATAAAGTGATGACGTCTTGAGGGATACACCAAGCGAATGCAGATACACTATATGAACTTTTTTTTTCTAACAACTTCATTAATTTACTATATATGTGTTAGAGCCTAAATAGATTTTTTGTTATTGTGGTTAAATAAACTGTTAGATTGCTGCTAGAACGCCCCGTTATTATAGGTGTCAAGCAGGAGAGCAAATAGGTCTTTGACCGCAGTGAAAATGTTGTTTTTGAAAAGCTAAACGCCAACAAATATGGATTGAAACTGAATATTTTGTTAGATTTTGCCACCAAGTGGCAAAGAAATACATCTTCTTAAATAGGTTTATATACAATCTTTTGTATGAATTATCCAGTAAGTGTGTTATTATGATTTTAGTTATACATGAGCAAAACATTTTTTGACAACATCTGAGCAGACAAATCCTGGCACATCCCCTGGGATCTTTGGCGCCCCCCTAAGGGGGGTCCGGACCTCAGGTTTGGAACCACTGCTTTGGTCTCATTGATGTGAGAAACTGATATACTGAGCAAAACTCATAGAATAGAAAAAATTAATTATATGGTGTCAAAAAAGAACAATTTATTGTACTACTTCCCATTTAAAAGACACATTTTACTTTGCTGCTGCTACAAAGAACAGGGAAAATTCATTCTGTCTAAGTGTCGCCTTTAGTTTTGGACTATAAGGTAGTTAAAATGTTCCCTCCTCTGTTTACTGCCTACTACTGGGGACTTAGATTAATGTGCCTGACACATGGAGGTCTGGTGTTTGGAGATGAAATGAAACTGAAGTGTCATGCCCTTTGTATATATACTTAAATGTGTAATCATGCTGTTCTTGTTCCTCACTCTCCTTCCTCTGCTAGGATCACAAATTCCCCCGAGGCAGACATCGCAGTGGTGTGGGCCAAGTGTGAAGATGGCAAGGTGCGGGGTTTCATCTTGGAGCGTGGAATGAAGGGTTTCGCCACCCCCAAGATTGAGGGCAAGTTCTCGCTGAGGGCATCCGCCACTGGCATGATCCTGATGGATGACGTGGAAGTTCCCCAGGAGAACCTACTGCCCAACGTCTCTGGTCTGGCTGTAAGTGGCTGCTCTCTTAAGGCCCAGACACACCAACCCGACATCAAAGAACTAGCGGCGACGAAGGCCACCAGTTGCGTCGCCTCACGTCGCCTTAAAAAGTTGCACTCAAACACACCACAAAGACTACAACTGACAGCCAACTACCACGGTGACGGTAGTCCGTATTTGTCATTCAAAAAGAGAAACCGGAACACCGAGGACGACGGATAAACAAGCCGTTTCTATGATAAGTACATGAAATATAGCAGCGTTTACCGACCATTTTCACACCAGTCTCACTCACCACTTAGCTTCTTTCCAGATGACCATGTCGCTGTGAAAATATCCGTGTATTGGAACAATCAGATGAGATGAAGATGAAGATGAAAAATGAGAAGAGCCTTCTGTGTTTTTCCACTTGACTTTATTCGTTGGCTTGCTTTCCTCACGTCAGTTTCTCTTCTCGTGCACTGATTTGTTAAAGCTGAACAGCCAATCAGAATGATTTCTCTCCCAGACGAGTTCCGCCGTGGATTCAAAATGCTGAATCGGCCGTAAAAACTCAGACACAGGCAGATTAGAGCCGAAGGTGCGGGACACACCGCAAAAAGAGAGAGCTCAAGTTCAACGCCAACAAAACCAAATACATTTTACATAAATATTAACAACATTAATGTTACTATGTGCTAATATCTAACTTTTCTTTTATTGTTAACATTTTCTACCAGGGTCCCTTTGGCTGTCTGAACAATGCCCGGTATGGCATTGCATGGGGAGCTCTGGGAGCTGCTGAATTCTGCTTCCACGCTGCCCGACAGTACACTCTGGACAGGTACATGATGTTCTGTCTACTGTGTGTGTGTTCACTAACGTTAAGGTCAGAGGTCCTTATAGATGTAACACAATCCAGCTCCAGTGAAAAAAGTGTCAAGATTAGCATTGCCATACTGTATATATCCAGATTGTCTCCTCGTGTTATGCCGGCCTCAGCTTTTTTTAGAGAAGGATTGACTTTCATGTCTTTCTACCCTCCAATCAGAATCCAGTTCGGGGTGCCACTGGCCAGGAATCAGCTGATGCAGAAGAAAATGGCTGACATGCTGACAGAGATCACCCTTGGGCTGCAGTCATGTCTGACCCTGGGAAGACTTATTGATGACAAGAAGTAAGGCTTCTCTGTCGGTCTTTGAATTTCTTCTGTTTGTTTTGGACTCTGTTTGCTGCTGGTTCTCTCTTCTTCCTTTTAATGTGCATGTCCTTATCCTAACAGAGCAGCACCAGATATGATCTCCATGCTAAAGAGGAATAGCTGTGGCAAAGCTTTGGATATTGCCAGACAAGCCAGAGACATGCTGGGAGGAAATGGCATCTCAGATGAGTACCACATAATCCGTCACGTCATGAACCTGGAGGCCGTCAACACATACGAGGGTAGGCACACACCAGTGGATACATCTAGTCTACATTCTTAACATTTTCTAAAGCACAAACAGAAGACAGTATTGTAGTCAAAAAAAGGATTTCAAACTGTATCTGCAATTATGTAAATCCTCCACCAGAGGGGAGCAGTGCATAGATTATCACAGGTTGATTAAGAGATACACTTATGGTATGTCCTCTTTTGATAAACATCGTACAAAGCACATGGTTAAAATTAATATAAATAGACTATCCTGTATTAATTTAGCCAAATTACTGTTAAACTCAATGTGTATTCTCATATTTAAAGAGGACCGAGTAAGGTTTGGAAAATACCACATCAATTCCAGAGGAATAGTGATTTTTACTGACAACTCAACTATCTTTTTGTGTGAAGACAACTTGTTTAAAATGTTTTTTTCTCATTGTTGTTTATAGGAACTCATGACATTCATGCCCTGATCCTGGGCAGAGCCATCACTGGACTGCAGTCTTTCACTGTTGAAAAGTAAAGCTGGAAATGGACTTGATGTGGATTAGTGCTGTACTACATGTTTCTCATTGGGCAAACTCATATGTGTAGAAACTAGGGCTGTCAAAGTTAACACAATAACGCATTAAAGCAAATTTGTTTTAATGCCACCAATTTCTTTAATGCATCTACGCAACTTGTGATTTTTAGGTTGTAGTGGGCTCAGTTTTAAATATTTGTCCACTCCCATGTTGATAAGAGTATTAAATACTTGAAAAATCTCCCTTTAAGGTACATTTTGAACAGATACAAAATTTGCATTTAATTTGTGATTAATCGTGATTAACTGTGGACAATCATGCGATTAATTGCGATTAAATATTTGAATCGATTGATAGCCCTAATAGAAACATGGAAGTGCACTTAATCTGCCTCCCATTATGAGCATTGCCTGGTGGGATGAATCACAAATACCTCATTACATTTATTACGTTTTCAAAGTAGTCATAGGAGACATTTATTACTGCCACAGTTTGGTGAATATGTAAGGTCAAACTAACTAAGCATTGGGTCCAATTGTGATGACATTTGTACACTTGAGACGCCTGAAATATACTTCAGGCACTGAGTAGGCATGGTGCATGTAAATGTTGTGGCATTATGAGTTGGCTTATTTTGTGATAACTGGATACTATGTAAATAAATGGCTCTGAATGAGTGGAAAGATATGACTGAATGTAGCGGAGATTCAGTATGTATAGATCCCTTATTACAGACCTGTGCCAAATTTAAACTAACTCTTGTTGTCATTTTACATTATCATATGTAAGTTACTGTAGGTCTTTAGAACTGTGATACCTGAGCTGACGCATTTAAGTTTTTGGTGTAAAATGTTAACACCTGAGAGACAAATAATGTGGTTTATTTTGTTCTTGTTGGTTTTATTTATTGAATCAACAGATACTGAAATTGTACATATATAAAACATGGATTCAGCTTTTGTTTTTGTATTCTTTGATTGCAATCATAACCTGAACTACTGTCCTAACAACAAAGACAGTCTGCTGTGTATTCTTGGAAAAAGAGGAAGAAGAAAGAGGAAACCAAAAGGAGTAATCTTGTTCATTCCAGCATTTGGACAAAGTCAACTATTCTGAATACTAAACATAATAAACAAAGAACACATTAACTACTTCAGAACTAGCTCAAAAATAATACGGACATCAGAACAACAACTAGTGTATCAGGGTTCTGGTGTCTGGCTAATGGCCAGGCCTCCTCTGAGACTCGCCAGTGCCCCGTTGGCCTCTATGAGCTCACTGTTGAGCTTAGCGCAGCTCTCCAGCACCTCTGACAACTCCTGCAGCTTCACCTGCATCTCAGTACTGTTCTCTTCGTAGACCGTGTACATGTGCTCCTTCATCTGCTGACACATCTCTGTCACCTAGGGAGTTAAATGTGAGGTAAAAAAATCAGTCCATTGACCAGATTAGAACATTAGTGGACGGGGACGGTGAAAGACGCACAGTGAACAACCAACGCGTTCTCATCCCAACTTGTTATATACTGACGTTTGTCAGACCCTTCTGCGTCACTCTTTCGGCCGCAGTAAACACGTGCCTAATGTTGTGAAGTAAACAAAAACACTTGCTTAGGTTCAGGCAATAAAAACGCTATAATTAGGTTTACGAAAAAACAACATGGATGGGCTTAAAACTACTACGTTTGTACAGTGAAAATAACACTGAACGTTGTGAACACGGGATATGAACGAACCGCTGATTGTAAAGTGACGCACGGGACACTAACAGCGGTCTCCTGGATGAATGCCTTGTGTTTGTTGGACCCATCCACCACCCCTCTCACCCACCCGTGTGTCTCTTTTTACTCTTAAAACTACGTCATCACAGTTCCGGGACACTTTCCCTGAGCTTTTTATATTGACACGGATCAGGTTACATGGTAGTTAATAGAAAGCCTGGTGCCTCTCATACCGACGCTAAAGGGTGCCTTAAGCATAGGTATGTAACGCAGACGGCCATGACAAAGCATCGGTATTTGACGCCCTGGGAATGAGAACTGGCTAGAACAACAGAGTATAGGTGTTACTCCACAATTAGCATTTTATTTTCAAACATTAAAGTCATAAAAGTAGTACTTGGTAAGTATAGCGGTGGACAAAATCACTATACAGAGCAGGACCAGAAGCATGACAAGTTTTGTACCTTCTCCACTAACTTCTTCTGGAAGCTGTCCAACACTTTCTGGTCACTAGTGCGGCTGTCATTTATCTTTTCCACCAGTTCCTGAACTCTCCTGCTGATGTCATCTATACTTGAGCTACAACAGATATTGACATACATGCAGTTTGAGTGTGGCTTTAACCCAAAAGGTTTTTATTCATTGAGGAACAATAGAGTACTGTCCATCATGGGGTAAGTGAACAGAACTGCTCAGGAAAGAAGTACCCCCGTACATGAATTATCACTTGAGTGAATGGATTGGACTGTATAGGTAATGCGGTACCTGGTATGCTGCTCTTGACCCTCGGTCATGCTCATGCTTGAGGACTTCCCTCTTGATGAGTCTGAGTCTTCTGTCTGTATTGTCAAGGACAATGAAAAAACAACAACTCTTCTATCATCACCAAGTTGCTGACCATAAAGTTTACTGTACAAGTATGATTTCACAAATCCCCAAAACAGTCCCCATTAAATTGTTTTTAAATCTTGTGAGAATAGAATGTTAACTTTGGGGAAACTATTTCTCCATTTTATTTATCATGACATCCATTTATGGTTGAAACAAAACATACAAACATATGCTGCCACAACTTGTTCTCAGAAGATATCAACTTCTTCACACAATCTTGTTTCTCTTTTTTTTTAGTATTGTGTTGTGCTTCCACAAGTTCATATCTTGCTGGACTTGCATTTTTCAAAAATACCATATTTTTGGGTGGCACTCCTAAGTGTGATATGATAAACTACCATCTGTGTGCTATGATAACCTACCATCTGTGTGATATGATAACCTACCATCTGTGTGCTATGATAACCTACCATCTGTGTGCTATGATAACCTACCATCTGTGTGATATGATAACCTACCATCTATGTGCTATGATAACCTACCATCTGTGTGATATGATAACCTACCAGCTGTGTGATATGATAACCTACCATCTGTGTGCTATGATAACCTACCATCTGTGTGATATAACCTACCAGCTGTGTGCTATGATAACCGACCATCTGTGTGATATGATAACCTACCATCTGTATGCTATGATAACCTACCATCTGTGTGATATGATAACCTACCATCTGTGTGATATGATAACCTACCATCTGTGTGATATAACCTACCAGCTGTGTGATATGATAACCTACCATCTGTGTGATATGATAACCTACCATCTGTGTGATATGATAACCTACCAGCTGTGTGATATGATAACCTACCATCTGTGTGATATGATAACCTACCATCTGTGTGATATGATAACCTACCATCTGTGTGACATGATAACCTACCATCTGTGTGACATGATAACCTACCATCTGTGTGCTATGATAACCTACCATCTGTGTGATATGATAACCTACCAGCTGTGTGATATGATAACCTACCATCTGTGTGACATGATAACCTACCATCTGTGTGACATGATAACCTACCATCTGTGTGACATGATAACCTACCATCTGTGTGATATGATAACCTACCATCTGTGTGATATGATAACCTACCATCTGTGTGATATGATAACCTACCATCTGTGTGACATGATAACCTACCATCTGTGTGACATGATAACCTACCATCTGTGTGACATGATAACCGACCATCTGTGTGATATGATAACCGACCATCTGTGTGATATGATAACCGACCATCTGTGTGATATGATAACCTACCATCTGTGTGACATGATAACCGACCATCTGTGTGATATGATAACCGACCATCTGTGTGATATGATAACCTACCATCTGTGTGATATGATAACCTACCATCTGTGTGATATGATAACCTACCATCTGTGTGATATGATAACCTACCATCTGTGTGACATGATAACCTACCATCTGTGACTCTTCCTGACCTCTCTTGGGAGTTGACTGTGAAGTGGATGGAAGGTCCTCCAAGAAAAAATCCATGTTGGTGGTTTTGACTCTGCAGGGCTCAATCTGAAATGAATAAAACAAAGACACACCTGTTAAAAATACACAAATCAAGTTAGTGAAAAAATAGATAAATACAGTTACCTGTTTGTGAGTATAATAATGTTAGTAAAAACCAAAAGGAGCACCAGCTAATGTCAGCTAACAGACAGCTTTAGCTTTAGCTTTAGCTGACTCATCTTTGTTGTCAAATATAACATTAACATCTACCTCTAGCTTCACACTGACAAACCACAGAGTGAATATAGTTATGTAGCTAGTTATAGTATGATGCAGCTTATAAAGTTACCTCCAGAAACACAGTTATTAGACAGGTGTTATTTACTGTTTACTAAGTGTAACATAACACTTAGCTTAGCTTAGCTGGCTGGCTGCTCTCACTACTGTTAGCTGATGCTAATCCTGTTTCCTCTTTATGCTTCTGTTGTTAAACAAGCAGACATAACTGATCATAGACTGTATATAATACCTCTATATAGCTACAGTACCGTCATATGGTTAAAATGAGGAGATGTTCTCACCTGGTTAGCAGCAGTGGAAGAAGTAGCTAAAGTAACCCGGACAGAGTACAAATATAATATCAATATCATGTGCAATACTACTTTTTACATTCTCATGTGCAATATCACTGTTCATTGTGTGCAATATTAATGTCCAACATGTGCAATATTACTTATTTTTTTCTGTTTGTTAGCTTACTTTACCTTTTTTTATTTTACTAATCTTATCTTATTTACTCATTTTACTAAATATCTTACTTAATTGTTATTCTATTAGGCACTGCTGCTAGAAATAGTACTTTTTTTAATTTTATACACTTTTATACACTTGAACTTGTTGTAATTTTGTTGTATCTTTGAGCAATCTCTGGCACAAGAATATCCCTTGTGATTAATAAAGGTCTATCTTATCTTATCTTATCTTATCTTATTAACTGTAGGTGCAAAGTAGCAGAACATGGAAATACTCCAGTAAAGTAAAAGTACAAGCAACGTTACCTCTAAATAATCAGCTCTCAGGTTACTTTACACCAATGTTTCCAATAATTCATCCAATGTAGGACACAGTAAATTTAGAATATGGACAAAAACTACTTTATCTTTTTTGTTTTTCTTTTTGTTTTGTTTTACAGAGACCAAAGAGATTATGTGAAATTACATTGCAGTAGTGAGTAGGAGACAAATCTGATCTGGAAGTGGGCATGATTTAATTTCAATCATTCCACTGAGGAAGTCTGAAGGATTTTATTTATTTATTTATTTTTAAATGTGTTTATTGGTTTTCAGTTTTACAGATAAATTCAATGCAAACGACATTTTGTGTTTTACAAAACAACAAAAGAGCACAAAAGATAAAATAACTGGCAAAAGGATGATTAAAAACAAACAAACCACACAATGAGAACCAAATATAGAGAATACAATAATAAAATAAAATTTTAAAAAAAGGGGGGCGTTCAAGTTGCTTACGAATTCAACATGAAATTTCATTGATATGGTGTATCCACAAATAATGACAATGACTGTAGGTCTGCAAATTACACATGAGGAGATTTAAAGTTTAGATTCAGCACAGTTCAGGAAGGGACGCCACATTTTCTCAAATTTGTTGGCACAGCCACAAGTCATATACCTGACTTTCTCTAGTTTTAAGTGCTGTATGACATCTCTCAACCATAAAATGCAACTGGGAGGTCTATTTATTTCTGATGACGTCAAAACTATTTAGAATTTCTTAGCAAAGATTTAGTTTTCCCCTTTACTTTGTGTGTGTGTGTGTGTGTGTGTGTGTGTGTGTGCGTGTACATGTGGGTGTGTGTGTGTGAGTATAATGTGTGTGAGCATTATGGGGGAGAAAGACCTCTCTGTGGATTAAGTAATCTGTGTGGGCTGGGATGGGGATGGTGATGGGATGAGGGGGATTGATTGATGGTTGCTGTGATTGAAAGTGTAATCCCCTCCCATCCTCTCTCTCCGCCTCTCTGCGTCACCGCCCACAGTCTGGATTATTTCACCAGAGAGGACACAGCAGAGAGGCACAGAGACTGTCTGACAAGTCCTGATGACTGGTCGAGATGAACTGATAACATGATACTAATAATAACTGCTTTGTAGAAACATGTTGGTGAAACGGCACTGCAAAGATCCAAATGTGTTTAATCTGGAAGCTGCAACAACTTGGTCTTGAAAGGTGGGTGATGTTGATTATGTGACTTATATTAAATTTAAATTATAAAATATTTATAATATCGCAATTTCATTTTCAAGTTTGACTCTGCCTCTCACTTGCATTTTAGGGAGTGACACCTCAGCAAGTGGATCAATCAAATTGGGTTAAAAAACAAGTTTTCACTTTGAATATAATGAAATAACTCCTACTCATTGGAGGAAGTGGAAGCTCCTACTCTGGGAACATGGACAACTTTAACTTCACAGACGAAGGCAGATTTTCATTCCAGTCCTTGGTTCAAAATGTGGATCCTCTGTACAAGGAGTACAAGCCTCCTTCCAGGGACCTCATCCAGGTACCTAAATCTATCCTCTACCTTGCGGTGGCCGTTCTGGTTGTGATCGCTGTGGCATACGCTATTGTGGGTCACCTCATCAAAGACCTCATGCTGGATATAACAGGTACTCAGGTGGCTGTCTCATGTTAATTGAGCAATAGTTATATCACATAGCCTCCCTTGATCTTCATATAAGTTTGTCTTCTTGTGCTGTCTATCCTCATACATCGATTCAAGTCTGATACTGCATGACAACAGTGTACAAATTTAGGCTGTCAATCCATTGAAATATATTTTTTATCCGTTCAAAATGTACCTTAAAGGAATATTTGTCAAGTATTTAATACTCTTATCAACATGGGAGTTCTTATATGCTTGCTTTATGCAAATGTATGTATATATTCATTATTGTAAATCAATTAACACAAAACAATGACAAATATTGTCCAGAAACCCTCACAGGTACTGCATTTAACATAAAAAAAATATGCTCAAATCATAACATGGCAAACTGCAGCCCAACAGGCAACAACAGCTGTCAGTGTGTCAGTGTGCTGACTTGACTATGACTTGCCCCAAACTGCATGTGATTATCATAAAGTGGGCATGTCTGTAAAGGGGAGACTCGTGGGTACCCATAGAACCCATTTTCATTCACATATCTTGAGGTCAGAGGTCAAGGGACCCTTTTGAAAACAGCCGTGCCAGTTTAGCACAAGCCTCCTCCGGTTTTCTAGTTTCATATGATACCAGTATCTTAACTGTAGCTTAAAACTGAGCACGCTACAACCTAATGCATTAAAGAAATTAGTGGCGTTAACGCATTATCGCATTAACTTTGACAGCCCTAGTACAAATATGTTGAAGCAGTTTGAAAAGTTAATACTTTTTAATTGCTTCTTGAACTTTTGTATGTCTACAGCTAGAGTCTGTCATTGGGACAGGATCTGTACTCTGAATTTTGGTAGATAAATATCAGTGCTGATGCATTTAAACATTCAATACAAGACTCTCAATGCAATACACATGTTGAATCAGAGATTGATTCTCCTCTCTTTAAAATGAATTGCATGTTCTGTTCAAAATCTTGGGGTTACAATTTAATATCTAGTGTTTCATTATGTCTTTGTTTTGTGCCATTTATGGTGTTCAAAATTAAAAACCTTTTCAGAACATTATACAGTAAAGGTAAATAAGGTTTTGTTGTCTTTAAAACAAATATTTCTGTGAAAAATGACAAATATTTTCCTAGTAATTTCTCTTGGAGATGGAATAATAAGTGCTGGAGTACTTCTAAGTGGAATTTTCTGCAACAGCTACTATGTGTGGTACCTGAACAAGACAGCGCAGCGAGATTACATTCTTCTCAATACAATAATATTTAATAACAGTTCTCACCCTCTTCTATCCGTCTACAGACTGTTTGTTGGGCCCGCCCGAAGAGGACCTGAAAAAAAAGAGAGTGAGGGAGCGCAGGCCTCTGCACCTGCCACCTGTCCTCAGTCACTCCCACCCAAATGCTTTCCACGTGTGGGACCAGGATGACGTCATGATCCCCATGGCCTCTCCACTGGAGAGCCCGCAGTCCAGCCCTCGGATGAACGTCATGCCGTACATCCCTTCATTTTTTCCCAACTCCCTCAACGTCAACAGCCCGTCCTACAATCGGCCAATCCCGAAGGACAGTGATGCATGAGGCTGTACTGAGGATCCGAGACACTTTTCAATATCTATGTTCAACACTGTTTCTTCTTTAGCTCATTTGTTTTCACCTCTGAAACACATTTTACCCCGATCTACATTTTGGTAGGTGTTGGGAAAAACTGAACAATTTCTGTGAAGATCTCAAGAACACAAATCCAGCAACATCCTACGGCCTGCAGAGACTTGCAAAATGAAGACTTTTGATGAATGGATTTACTTCTGTCGGAGTAACTGATGTGTCTACTTGAGACAAAAGACAAAAACAGGTCATCAGAGCCTGGGACACTCAATGGGACAGCCTTCACTTGTTCACTTTCCCTGTGGATTTGTGCCAAGTTAGCATCACCACTATTTACCTTCTCCTGCCAGACTCACCTCGTGCAACAGTTCATGCTGTTACATTTGTTTTCACGTAGGGTTTTTACTTCCTTCGACAAACTTCAGATGGAGTTGAGTTATGCAGAGCTTGTGACTATATTCAACATAAAATAACACTAATTTATAATCAGTACATGTTTGACCGTGAACAGGGGCCTTTAAAGGGGAACACCACCTGAATTAAGAAATCCAATATGCTATTTCCATGGCCTAGGAAAGTTCAATCAATATTTGTGAACATGAGCGACTCTCTTTCAAAGCCAGAAACCAGAGATGTGAGTCTCAAACTTGTGAATTCATCAAGTCTGGAGCTGCTCCATAGACAATGAATTGGAGGCTGATTTTGTGGACCAACATACTGTTTGTTTTCTTTTTTATACCCAATTGAGCTTCATTATGTTGTAGTGTTGTCAATTGTGAAAAATAAAATGTTCCCATATACTCAGAATGTTCCCCTATGAGTGCTCTCAGTGTCATCTACATCTCTCCCAATTCATTGTCTACGGAGCAGCCCCACACTTTATGCTTGATGACATCACAAGTTTGAGTTTTAGCACTCTAGTTTTTGGATTTGGGAGAGAGTTGTTCATGTTTACTATTTTTTTTGGACTGTCTTAGACCATAGGAATAACATGTAAGAATTTTAAAACTGGGCTTAGCTCCCCTTTAACTTCAGTGAATGACAGATTCAGCCAAAATCACGTCATAAAGCCTCACTGCTTTGCTGAGGGATTCCAAATGTGTTACACACATACTGTATATTTTCAGAATACCTGATGAAAAATGAAGAGAGCTGTGTTCATATTACAGGAGCGCCAAGTGAGTTCCTGTGTCAAATAAAGATGAATAACGCAAAGATAATGTTTGCTCCCACTTGTACGTCAATCTCATTCAGATACTAAATATATTTCTGTCCCTTAGAGGAGGATCGGATTACAAACTAATAGGGTGAAGTTAATTCAATCAGTGGAGGTGATCGCGTTAACGTGACTCTGTGATGCCTTTTAAAGATAGGCACAGCATGCTTAAGATGAATTAAATGTAATGGAAGCCTGAGAAATAGAGTGATCGTCTCCACTTATTTTGGTAAACTAATAATAACCACAATAAAATCCTTCTTTTTTTTTAAATTATCTGAGTACTTGTAGTGAATGGTGTTAAATTGGTAAAAATCGGACACCGGTACTACATCATGGCCTTAATAGTTATGATTCACACAAGTCATATCTGTTAAAGGGGACCTATTATGCTTTTCTGCTTCTTCCCTTTCCTTTAGTGTGTTATATAGTTTTTTGTGCATGTAAAAGGTCTGCATAGTTACGAAGGCCAAAGTCCTCGCCAAAGAGAGTTACTTTCTCCCACTCCTGAAGCGCCTTGCTTGAAGTCCCACCTATTATTCCGTAACGTGGTGATGTCACCAAGTAATACATTTGCAGAACGGCTAGTTTGGCACGCCCTCAAACAAAGCTACATTGAGTGGAGCTGGAGTGGAGTCTGAAGAGTTCGTTGTGAAAAGAGGTGCTGCAACACAGCCAGTATGAGAAAAATAAAGCGTTTTTTGAACGTTAAAGCATGTAGACATGTTTTAGTAGAAACCCAAAACATAATAAAAGTATGCACCTAAAACCAAGCATAATAGGTCCCCTGTAAACAGTTCAGATATAACAGTGTGTGTTTACGATGTAACTGCAGAAGGCCGTGCAGCTCTTTGTCTCTGTTTTTGCTTGTTGGCATCAAAAAACACACTCACTGTTTTTCAAAAAGACAGATTTCAGGGTCTGTTTTAAGCAGGATATTGGCTGAGATGCAGAAATCCTGGGATATTAAAAGCACATGAAGGCTGTGACATCACAAACACACGCACATTTACACCACCTGTTTCGTTTATTACTCACTTTCACTCTGTTTGTGCCCATAACTAAAAAGGAGATTATTCCACCTTTACTGTCTCAGTAACTATTAACATTATATTTTTTTTATATTTGATAATTTTGGGGAGCTCTCATTGCGTTAACATTGTTCATTCCATCTGTGAAACCCAGAGTGCCCGTATTCAGTGAGGGATGGAGATTAGGGAGAGAAGATTAGATAAGCAGCTTAGCCTTTAATACAGCATCCTTTTATTACTTTTGAGCCGCGGAATTAGATAATCGGACAGCAGCAGCCTAATCTGAGTGAACAAACTTCTGAAATTTACGTTGTTATTCTGCTTGTGTGACAGGATTCATTGGATCCAGGCCGGGGTTGTGCAAGGACAGCCAGTTTCAAGAGGGAGGAGTGTTGATCGGGCCAGCAGCACTGTGGTGCACAGACATCCAACTTATTGTTTCTAATAGGCAAGATATCAGGCAAAATCATTTTTTAAACATTCTTTCACAATTTAAATGCAACTTTTTTAAATGTTGCTTCTTCAGTTTGGACATGAGGGAAGATAGAAGGTTTGCTAATCCTATTTGCTCAGATCGTAGAGATCTTTGTGCTCTAAACTCTGCGGGAGATGCCCAGGAGCTCTCCAACTGGTGCAGAGGGGTTAGGGCTTAAGTTGGAGCCAATAAAGAAAGAAGGTCAATCTGTGAGGAAGTGATACACCAGAAGGTTCCAGACCCTTTGTGCAGCACTTTAACCAGGTAGTGATATCACACTTCACACAACTTCTATTTCATTTCTAGGGTTGCTTCTGACACTGGGTATTTAGGTTGCAGGAGGAAACAAGTTGTGAACATAACACTGACATATCATCATTTATGTTGATATGGTGAACGTGTTAATTGCTGTTTTACACATCCAGCAGTTACGGAGCAACATTATTATTTATTTGGAGTTGTGTTTCTGACCGCTTCATGAATGTAAGTCCAATATCACTCTCATTTTAGCTCCATCTTTGGTCTCTACCATCTCCTGAGGGAAATATCAGGCACTTAAAGGACCAGTGTGTAGGGTCTGGTGGCATTTAGCGGTGAGGTTGCAGCTTGGAACCTACTGAAACTTCTCCCAATCGTGGCTGACGCGAGAACACAAGAACACAAGAACACAAATGGCCCTATCTGGAGCCGGTGTTTGGTTTGTCCGTTCTGGGCTACTGTAGAAACATGGCGGCCAGCTCTGTGAAGAGGACCCGCTCTCTATGTAGATATAAAAAGGGCCCATTCTAAGGTAACAAAAACTCAACGATTCTTATTTTCAGGTGATTGTACACTAATGAAAACAGTTATGAATATTATACTCTATTTCTGCCCATAGATCCCCCTAAATGTTACACACTGTTCCTTTAAGCTGCTAAATGCTCAACTATGTTCATCAGCTAGACACTAAATTTGCCAGTCTGCCATTTGGCACTTTGCAGGTAGCGTACAGTGGGTTTTTAGAGCTTTTTCCACTGAAAACAGCTGTCTGCTGTGGCCGAAAACAACGCTATGAGAGCAGTGTGAACCAGAACAGTAATGTTGTGAGCCGGACAGCTAAACAATGAGCTAAAACTGACTATAAAGCTCCGTAAAGCTGAGGGGGGCTGCAGATGAAGGTAAAGGTGATGATTCTCTGTAGGATCATCACTACAAGCGACCACTTTCACACTGTCATTTGATATGTGGTTATTACAAAAATATCGGTTTTAACTGCTTTAATCATGAATTTAAACAGTTTCTTACAACCTGCAGGTGAGGGATCAACACTTGCATATAATTACTGTAAATTCAGATAGTGTCTAATCATCAGTTCGTGAGGCTTTCCTTTTGCTCTGCAGTCAGTTTACATCAGTCAGGGTTAAGTGATCCTTACCTGTCCTTTACCCTCAGGTGACAGATTAACCTGATTTCTTCATGGCATTGACTCAGTTCTCTGGTCCAGCTCTCAGTATGACGTTGCATGACATCAGCAGACTGTAACTCTAACTGGATCAGCAACACACTTGAAGAGTCAGTAACCCTAAGACAAGATAACCACAAGGACCAAAAATTCATTACATTATACAATAAGACATTATGGTGTGTCCTGGCCTGTTTGGAGATTTGTGAACCTATTAGCTAACATACAAGTGGTCATTTGCTCAAACTGTTCATGCATTTCTTTTCTGGATGCAGAATAAAATGAGGTGAGATCCAAAAATGAAAAGGCAGTAAAGTTAAACAATTCAACATGTCAGCAGGAGGAGGGAGTAAAAATAGAAACGCGTCCCTTCTGCTTTGCTCCCAGGTCAATGATGTCATTGGTTGGTTGAGTTTATCCTGGTTGCGGTCACTGCCAATCTGCTATCATTCAGTCTAATCCTCTGTTTGGCAGGTCAGGTGGTTCTCTGTGACGGACAGAAGAGCAGTGACTGTGGAAGTCTTGACCTCTCCCGTCCTTCAGCAGCAGCTAACCATGTCATGTCTTTCTAACTCTGCACATGGGCTTCTAATACCTTCTAATACTTCTAATGACCAGATAAAGTGCAGTGCATGAGACAGGTAATCTCAAAAATAATCATGTGTCTCTGTGTCGTCCGGTGCTCCTAATGGCATTTGCAAGATTTCACAGACCGGATAAAAACAACCAATCAGAGCTGAGCTGGAGCCTTGCCGTCTCTGAGCAGCTGTCAACCACTCACAAACTCTGATCAAACGGTCAAACTAGGCAGCGCTGATCAAATATGAATTAATATTCTGTTACTGTAATGTCTATTTCGGTCCTCAAATGTTTTCAGAGACATCTTGTAGTGTACTGTTTAGCTGTAAATTTAGAACGTTTTTGACCCGGCCGCCATGTTGAGATCAGTTGAGGAAATACCAAGCACCGCCAACCAACCGGAGCAAACTTTCTCATTTTACAGCTAAACAGTACACTACAAGATGTTTCTGAAAACATGTGACAAGTGATTGACAGCTGCCTCTTTGTTGAATGAACAGCCAATAGGAACGTTCTCTCTGAAATTACCTGCGATTGGCCGAAGTCTCCCCTCACGGGCTAGATTTTTTAAAGCCTGAAAACAGAGCCGTGAGGAGGTAAAGAAGTCTAGTTTTCTCTCAGAACACTTGAATTACAATATGCTGAAAGGTTATTATGGAATTGTTGCCCAATGATGCCAAAAATATTCTGCCTACTGCAGCTTTAACTAAAATAAAATGTAAATCATAATAATAACTATAATCCTCATTTGTAAATGTTTTAAGTCGTGCAATTCTGTCTACTCTCAATTAGTGATTTGTATCCTACAAAACATGTATTTTTCCAAATGGTATAAGTACAGAGTTAGCAGGCAAGCTGGATGTGCGTATCTGCAAGTTCATGGCATAAGGTTGTTAAACAGTCACCTGATTGATCAAGAACAGAACAAAGCAGCCACTGTTTGTCCACAGTCATATTTTGCAATACTGGTTGAGCTAAGATACTGAATAGACAGCAAACACAAGTGTACATTCCTACCCAGAGAGACTCATCATGTGAGCAAGCTAGGCCCAGATAAAGATCTTTGTACGTGTAGCATTTCAAGTGCTTAGATGGATCAAGTTTAGATAAGGAAGTGCAAAGTTAATCCAGCTCATAATCTTTTGAAAAAAATTAAATAAAAAAAACAAGATTGAAACTAGAAAGTTGTAGACAGGAAGCAGCTGTGTTCTCTGGTTTAAGTGAAGACGTCAACTGCTTAAGACTCACACACCAGACTGACGAGAAAAGTGAATGCGTTGATCAAAATGATCTTACTATTTATTTACCTTTATTTTATAAGGAAGTCCCATTGAGATCAAAAGCTCTTTTGCAAGAGAGACCTGGCCAAGGCAGCAGCTATACAAAAATCAAACAATAAAATACAACATGGTATACAATAAATCACATAAAACAGAAGAACAGCTGTTTAACTCCGTGGCCTCAAGAAAAACAGCCACGTCTCAATCACCACATTCTGCATGATGCCCTTTAATTCGTCAATGGATATAAAGGTTTCTAATTTTTAGTTTTTTTGTAAATTATTCCATGCCCAAGGTGCATAGTAGGAAAATGCTGTTTGCCCTAGATTTGTCAAAACCCAGCAGTACATTAAAAAGCAACATGGAGTGTAGCTGGTAACTACACGAGCTCAGACAGAAGAGTACAGAGGTAAGCTGGAAGTTTATCTAGTATCGCTTTATAAATAAAAATATACCAATGCTGTTGTCTGAGAGTGGTCAATGATGTCCAACCCACCAAATTATAAAGAGTGCAATTATGAGCAAGGGACTTTGAGTTTGTAATGAATCGTAGAGATGCATGGTGCACTGAATCAAGACTCCGTAAAATGGAGGCTGCATGTACACACACACACACACAACAACCTTCCACAAGTTTTCTTGGCATTGAAAGTAAAGCAAGAGTTCAAAAATAAAAGCCAGTCTTCACTTTGAGCCTAACTAGATGAGTACATTAAATAAAAGCTTATCATCTATCCCAGTGCTACTCAAAGTGGGGTCTGGGGACCCTTAGGGGTCCCTGGCAGTCAGGGGGTCCGCAAAATATTTTGCTATAAAATGCTAAAATTGGGCTGTATTAAAAAAAATAAAAAATAAATAAAAAAAAGGGCAGATCTACAGATAGGGACCATTTGCACCAATAAAACAAGCACATTGTGTCCATTACTGCCACCCATGTTAGCTTTGGGCCAATAGAAACTCTGATGATTGTGACACATCACGTCAATCTGTCACTTCACTCAGGGCGCAACGAAGCCCAAACTAGCTTAAGTGAGACAATATGACAGATCTATTGAGAAGAGCGTCAGAAGGCCAAAACATAGCAGTATTAAAATTGAAGAATTGGAATACAGATAGTTTCAATGGCATATAAGAGTAAAAATGGTATATACACAGTACTTGATTGTGTTAATTATGAGAAGGTCCTTGGAAAATTTCCTCTCGTGTAAGGGTTCCCTGGCCCCAAAAAGTTTGAGAACTCCTGGTCTATCCATACACCCAGGTACTTGTACAAGGGCACCCTTTTAATATATTAACCATCAGATGTGACAATACAGGATGGGAATTCATCTCAAATGTCATGTTGAATTCTCGTTTCCGTACAGAAACTGCTTTCTCAGTCGGACTGAGCAGATCCATTCATGGTTGCGTTTGCAGAGGACACGCCAAGCACTTCTATAAACCACATTTTAAAGAGCTCAGGACACGAGGGATTGTAACCTTCTACACCAAGCAGAGAGCAGCAAATCTTTTGAGCCATTAAGTCTGTGGTGGAAACTTCAGCACCACAAGTCACAAGACTAACAAAGCTGACGAGACACATTCTTTACAAACCACATTTATTATTTTATCATACAATAAATTTACATAAAAACAAGTTGATTCTCTTTTTTTAAAACTTGCGTTAGGAATTGCTTTGAAATATTAATGCCAAAGTTTAAAAACGCAGGATTATTAGCCATTACTTTTGATTTCAAACTAAACTGTGTATAACTGACATACGTGACCATTGCTGTGAGTCTACTCAAAGGTCCTTTGGGAGAGGACGGTGCGATAGAGAGAAGTGCCTTTAGCCTGGAAGAATGTCAGGATCATCTCGTTCTTTGTGACCTCTGCGTGGACGAATCCTCCCAGTGTCGAAGCTTTGCCGGTGAAGAACTTCACAGAACCTTTGGGAACATGGTGCCAGTGACGGACATCGGGATCCAGGAAGTTTCCAGCACCGCTCACCACGTAGCCCACGCCGGACTCTTCGATGTACTGTATGGGAGACAAAGACCAGATGGGATTGAAGGTAAAAGCAGCCTGGCGGATTTATACCAAAAGCGTTCATATTTTTTGCATGAACCAACCTGCAGATTGTGGTCGTGACCGCAGAGGTAAGCGGTGGCTTTGTATTTAATGAGCAGAGGGTGAAGCCTCTGCAGGAGACACTCTGTGGGCCCGTGTTCGGACACAGACCACACGGGGTAGTGGCCGGCCACCAGCAGGAAGTCCGCCTTGGACCGAGCCAGTCTCTCCTGCAGCCACACCAGCTGACGGTTGGCGTCCACCTCACGCAGGGGGCCTCTGGGCTTCTCGTCCACAAAGTCGTCAGAGTTACCGCACAGCATTATGGTGTCCAGCATGATGATGGTCAAGGTCTTCCCGGTGTTTGGGATGCGGAAGTTCAGCTCGTAGTAGTAAGAGGGGAACCTCCTAAGAAGGTAACAGAGAGCATAGTTGCATTTCCGTTATCAGGTTAAGACTTCTGGATTGTTTTAGAAAACATTTTTTAAAAGTTGGTCCTTACCATATGTCAGATCTGTGGCTGTACTCGATCTGGGCTTTGACGTTCCCGGCGTGGTCATGATTGCCAGCGAGCACGTACCAGGGGATTCTGAGAGACTTTGCCGTGTACACATCCTCAAAAGTGTTCTGATAGAAGATTCAGGAGGAGAAATCAGGGTTTTTACTTCCACAATCAGGGCCAGCTCTAGCCAAAATTGGAGTGAAGTTTTTTTGTTTTTTTAAACTAATTTCAGAAGACATCAAGTTGACTCAACTGACCTGAAACCGAGGAGAATCCACGCTGTTCACACCTTTGTAGTAGAAGTTATCGCCAAGGGCCAGAATAAAGTCAGCTCCCATCTGCTCTGCTACTTTGCTCATTTCTCGAGCAGTAGCCTTCTGCACAGCGGTGATGTAAGGCGGGTAAGGCACGCCGCCCCAGTCTCCTAAAGCCAGGAACTTAATGGAGGTTCGGTTGGCTGTAAGGGAACACCAAACATAAATGATATGAAGTCTCTCACCAGAGATCATGAATGTGAAGTGATACTTACTGCTACTTTCCTGCAAGTCCTCGAAGGCAGTAGGATAGCAGTAGGCCACAGGAATGGCAGCAATTAAGATGGATACCAGTGTAAGCGCCATCTGTAAAGAAATAAATCAGTTCTACAGTTAGCAGCAGAACTAAACAGATCAAATGGAGAGCGAGACATTATCACATGCACAAGCACAGAAACCAAAAGCGGAACAAGGAACAAACCGCAGCGCACCATGCAAGCCTACGCTTCCTCTTCCCTTCTTACCTCAACAAGCACTCAACAACATGTTGCTTTTATGCCTAAAGGTGACTTGTGATTGGCTGCAGCCTGAAGCAGACATGCCCCAGCTGGAGCTAATAGAAGCTAATCAATGCAGCCATGTCTGTGAGGCTGAGAGGGTCAAAGGTCACAATTGCATGTCTGTCAAAGCATATAGTGGCATATCTGTTTCTTTCAGATAAGAAACTCTGCTCTCAGATCAAATGAACCTTCATCAGCCTCAGCAGAGACGCCACAAAAGTGAAACAGTATCAAGAAAACAAAGCTGGCTGACAGGAAAAACAACTTTTCCAAGAGTAGGTGTGATAGAGATAATAATGTCAGAGAGTCAAAGATAAGAACACTCACAGCTGATAACTGTTGAGGTGTGCTCAGGATGACCTGACGGGACACTTTCCGTCATCGCAGCGCACTTCGTTCCTCGCCTTTTTATCAGCATTCCTGTAGGAGAAGTTGCAGGAGGACCGTCCCCGGAACACGCCACAGGGAGCATGATCATTGCTCACACCCTGACTCCGTCTTGGGAACGCATGGTCATCTGGGCCACATGTGACCTTCAACGGTTATTATAGCTGGTGTCCAGACTCCAATCTTTCCACTTCAGTGTTAATCACTGTTTTTCCTTCTTCATTTTTCATCCGTGTTTCCGTCTTTTTAGATAATTTGGGAATGAGAAATGTAGCTTACTGAGTTTATTTCAGTGGCCTAATGCTTAAACATAAAGCACAATAAATGTTGACAGCATGGCCAAATGGTATAGTCTCACAAAATACAGACTGTATTCATTTTGAGTTTTTGTTTTCTTATTAATATTGGGTTCTGCAAACCCCTATTTCACATTTTAACTGAAAACAGGACTCACTGCTCTTATAAACTGTGAATTGGATTTTTGCAGCCTTAAATCAATAGAAGACCCATTTTTACATGGACAGATGAAGAGCAACTAGCATGCAAGATGGAGATGACAGCAGCGTTATACAGCTCACACATGCAGGCCTGATTACACATTAAGTTCAGGATCAGGATTATCTCTGGTGTTCTGGAGTTTTCACCAGAACACCCTTGTTACAAACTGGTGGTGTGGAGTTTGAACGATGTGCATACTTATAAAGCAGGAAAGTCTAATAAAAGATGCCAGTGAGTGGCATCATGGGAAATGTGGGACCCAGTGTTTTTGGAGCTTGACTCATACTAGGGACTGAAGGCCCTGACACACCAAGCCAACGGTTGGCCGTCGGACAGTTTGGGGCCATCGGTGAGCGTGTGTCGGCCAAGTTTTTGCGGTGTGTCTTGCACCGTTGGCTCTAGTCTGCCCGTGTCTGAGGTTTTTTCGGCCGATTCAGCATGTTGAATCTGTATCGGAGCCCGTCGGTGAGAGAAATCACTCTGACTGGCTGTTCAGCTTAAATGTATCAGTTCACGAGAAGAGAAACAGAAGTGAGGAAAGCAAGCAAGCAAACAAGTAAAGCTAAGAGGGCACACACAGGAGGCTCTTCTCATTTTTTTTCGTCATCTCATCTGATCAGTCCTGACGCTGTCCTCGACCTTCCGGTTTCCCTTTTTCAATGATGAATACAGACTACCGCCGCCTGCTGGTGTGGAGAGTTATTTCACCTCACGCAGGCGCAGAGCGTACGTGGTTGTTGGCCGTCGGCTTTAATCTTAACGTTGTGTTCAAATGCAACTTGTCAACCAAGACAAAGGCAACAAAGGCGACATGAGGCGACGCAACAGTCGGCCTTCGTTGCCGCTAGATCTTTGATGTCAGTTTGGTGTGTCTGGGCCTTAAAGTCATGATATCTACGCCTCCTTTACTTCAATTTTGACTGTTCTTTTTTTAAAATCCATTTCACAATCTTTATGGAAGAGCAATATTAAATGTGTGGAGTTCCCCTTTAAGAAAGTAATTACAAATATTCATTCAGCTTTAGGGCTGTAGTGTAGGTGCATTCACCTTTGTATATATTCCATGTCTTGATATACAAAGCAGACTGTATATTACTTACTGCTGAAAACAGTGGCAGTATGCATTTACATACATTTTTATTATAACTTATTCTACACCTACCACGCGTATCGCCTATTTTACATTCTGTTTGTGCTCCTATTTTCTCTTTGGGGAACTCAAGTACGTTTGCAAGTACAGTAACCTAATTTCCTCACAAGGGTCAACAAGGCTTCTCAGCTCATCTTTGCCAGCCACATAGCTGTACACTTAGACCATGTGTGCTATATGGTCGTACTATGTGCATGTTAGACTGGCTGATATGGTGGAGCATCTGCATGCACTCATGGGTGTTGCAAAACATTCCCAGTAACACTGATGTGTCTTTGGTATTTTTAAAGGGAAGCTGACTCAGCTTTGAAGACATGATTCATAATTAAACAAATGGTAGCCCAACTCTGACCTGAACTTTAAATATCAGAACTCCATCCATCACAGTAACAGAAAAGATAAGCTCTGAAACTGTATTTGTTTATGACAAACTGAACTCATAGTAAGAAACTGTGCTCCAAAAAAAAAGTAATTTATTTTACAAGAAAGATTTGAGCATTTCATAGGACACAGAAATAAATCTTCAGATCAAAACTACAAGCAGAAATAAAAACCATAACATACTGATACAGAACCAGTACACTAGATTAGAAAAACACAACAACCCTAGAAATAAGACATAATGATAAACCAGGTATGTTTTTTTTACAGGGATGTTGCAGAAGAAAACGGGCACCCTTTAATCATCTATCACTTACAACTGTTTCATACCAGATATCCAACAACTATAAGTGAGGTAAAAACACAACAAAAAACTAAAATGACATATTGAGGTGAGAAAGGCTGGACACAATGTGACACAATGTGTGTGGTTAGTAATTCGTATCGCTGTATCCAGAGTATGAGCCCTGGTTTTGTCCTCCGAAACCCTGGTACGTGCTGTACCCCTGCTCATTCCCAGAGGACTGCTGGGTTCCCCAGTCTGTGGAGTGAGATCAAACCAGAAGGTGTTATTTAATGTATCTGATGCGTTTTCTCTGAAAACGGGATGTTGAAACAGGGTGAAAATGCAGTGAGGGATCATTTATATATCAATTAGGGCTGTCAAATTCACTTTAACGCCACTAATTTCTTTATTGCATTAACGTAACTTGCGATTTTTAGGTTATACCGGGCTCAGTTTTAAAGCTAGAACAGATTCTGGCATCATGTGAAACAAGAAAACCTAAGGAATCCATTGGCAACATACACTCAATTTTGGTGAGGAAAAACTGGCATGGCCATTTTCGAAGGGGTCCCTTGACCTCTGACCTCAAGATATGTGAATGAAAATGTGTTCTATGGGTACCCACGAGTCTCCCCTTTACAGGCATGCCCACTTTATGATAATCACATGCAGTTTCTGTCTTTGCCTGTTGGGCTTGAGTTTCTGGACAATATTTGTCATTGTTTTGTGTTGTTTAATTGATTTCCAATAATAAATATATAAATACATTTGCATAAAGCAGCATATTTGCCCACTCCCATGTTGATAAGAGTATTAAATACTTGACAAATCTCCCTTTAAGGTACATTTTGAACAGATAAAAAATGTGTGATTAATTGTGATTAAATATTTTAATTGATTGACAGGCCCAATATCAATATAAAAAAAGCACTAGCAGGAAGAGACAAGCAGTTCTATTTGATTGCAGGGGGTGGATTTCAACTTGCTACGTCTTTACTCACCATAATTATTATACACTTGGCCGCCCGTCACCGAGCTAGGGTAAGCGGTGCTGTACATAGAGTAGTCTCCTCCCTGGCCCTCATTCTGACTTTGGGTCAGCATCTTCTTCTTCTCGTCTCCATACCCGTAGCTGTAGGGGCTTTCCTGGTCAGCGGGAGGAGGCATCGACTGGTAGTTTTCACCCACCGTGGTGCTGGGGTCGGAGCTGGAGGCGGGCGGGGCGGCGTAGGTGGTGGTGCTGCTCTCCGGGTAAAAAGTGCCGTAGCCAACGCTGCTTTCTGATCCAGTTTCTTGGACTGCGGTGCTGGCTGCATTATTATCATAAGGATTATCTAAATGACAGATCAAACAAGAGCAATATTACTAATATGTAAAATTAGCTGTTTCAAACATCTGAATTTCATTCAATGGTCAAAACAAAACAAAACAAAAGACGAGTGGTACAAACCAAAATGAACATGTCAATCATGAGAAACCAGGCAAGATATGCATGGCATAGACATGTTGACTTTTACTACTTATATTAAGGTGGCTACACAAGAATCAAGCTGTAACTCTTTCAGGGATGTTTTGGTGATTAGTGAACACTTACGATAGCCTGTGCCAGTGTTGCCCTCATAACTGTAGTTGGCTTTTAAAATAAAGGAAAGAAATGACTATTTAGTTGATTTCTCGTATTTAAAGGACTGTATATGGAGTATTGAGTGCAAAATTCTTTACTCTTGTTATAGCTGGGTCCCTGAGGGAACGGTTTGCCTCGGCCCCTGCCTCGACCTCTGTGGGGACCCCAGCCACGAGTCCCGGAGTCTGAAGGGATGCCCCGGATAGTGCCGAACCCTGGGATGTGCTGTTGGGCAGGAAGAGCGAATGCTTTTAGGCAAGAGAGTTGTGGAAATGTGCTTGCAGTGGCTGATGTGTCACAAATGCATTTATACATTAAGGCTACATCCACACAAATAGGTTTTTGTTTTAAAAGGCATAACTTTTGCTACGTTTATGCCTAGCGTCCACACTACTCCGGCGTTTTCGAGCCCCTTAAACGGAGACATTAGCCACAGCCTCCTCATCTGGACGGAGATCATTTTTGTTTTAAAATGCCGTTTTAAAACGTATTAGTGTGGATGTAGCCTAAAAAGCAACAATTAAGTGAGCATGTATTCTTGAGGGGTTCAACAATTTTGATATTTAACTGAGGAACTGAATGTGTTATTCAACATTTATACATTTGCAAATCCACAATATACAAAGAGCCATATTCACCCAAAATGGTCCACATCCAAATACAGACCGTGTATACTCTAATGGAAATGTACCCTGACTCACTTCAAGATCAGCAATATCACCCAGATAAACCATAGAGGACATCATTAACTAGATGAGTTACCATGTCAGTGTAGGTGACCTTCTTCTTCACAGCACTTCTGTTGGTGTCGTCATCTGGGAACAGCTTCTCTAGAGCAGTGAGGGCAGCGTAGGCCTTTGCTTCCTTCTTATTGGAGCCTCTCCCTTTGAACTTCTGCCCATCAACCTCCACCTAGACAGGAAAAAGATGAAAGTTTTTACCTTTTAAAACAGATATGCATTACTTTCTATCACTGTTTATTCTTATATGATTCTACCGCTAACAGTCGGCAAAGTCAGACGCTGTAACACGTTACAAAACGTGGAAATCTTTAGTGGACTAAAGGTTTTCATTTTTGTGTTCCCTACACACATGGAAAGCAAAGGATGAAAACTAGAATTACCACCTTGTGGTTGTATGCCTCCGCCAACCAGTCAAGTTGCAGTTTACATCCATGTCTGTCCAAAATGTCATCAATACATCATTTTACTCTGTAAGACATTTGCATGAAATTGTCATAATTAGCATATGAATTCTTGAGTTATGGCCAAAAACATGTTTTGTGAGGTCACAGTGACCTTTGACCCACAAATTCTAATCAGTTCATCCTTGTGTCCAAGTGGATGTTTGTGCCACATGTAATATAATTCCCTCCAGGCGTTCCTGAGACATCGCTTTCACGAGATTGGGATGGACGTAAGGTCACAGTGACCTTGACCTTTGACCACTAAAATCTAATCAGCTCATCCTTGAGTCCAAGTGGACATTTGTGCCAAATTTGAAGAAATTCCCTCCAGGTGTTCCTGAGATATCGCGTTCACAAGAATAGACCGGACGGACAACCCGAAAAACATAATGCCTCCGGCCACAGCTGTCACTTAAAAACCAGAGACCTTTTGATTATCTTTGTAGTCTTGTTTCTTGAATATGATACTGCTGACTCACCTCCATGACAAAGCACTTTTCATGGGAGCCCCCGGTCTCTGCAGACAGCTCGTACTTCAGGCTGCGCCGCTTTTCATTCAGCTCCATCACAGGGTTCTTGCCCTTTTTGGTCAAGATGGGACCCTGAGCGCTCTGTTGGAAAGTTGCAAATGGACAAACGCCGGCTGTTAAACACACATGACCTCAAACCCTTTACTCGAGAACATCCCACACATCACTTTTTTTTTCTCTCTGAAGAAAGCAAATTCTGAGACGGCTTTATTGTGTGGGAGTTTTAAAAAGAGACTTCTCCAGAGGGGGGACTGAGGTACATACCTCTTCTGATGCAGTAGAGGCCGTGCTGGCGTCTTTGACTGATTCCTGGGATCCTTCAACTTCACCAATGGGCTCTGCTTTAGTCTCTGAGCCTGTCGGAAGACCGAGATCCTGCAGGACCTGTGAATTACAAAAATCAAAACATTAACAGCTGTTCCTTCATTCACATGACCAGTGTGGGCTGTGATGGTTAAAAAAACACTGTCAACAATCAGAGCAGGCAGATGTTGCAGGCTGTGTTATTAAACAATGTCAATGCATTAAATCTGGAGTTTGTTTATTGTAAGTGATGTGTGTATGTGAGCCAATCACTAAACTACAACAGCTATTATGCCGATGAGTGAGCTAGGACAAAGCGATTAACAAAACGCTGAAACACTGTATGCCGTGCAGGCTACTAAGGACACTAGCTTTTGAATAATAATGTAGACAGAAATACAAGAGTCTTGCCTTGGTGGCTACATTAAGCTTGGCAGCTCGTTTGGAGGGCCCCGTCGCCTCGTAGGGCTTCCCATTCAAGTCCACAGCCATTGTGAAGACCGGCTCGTGGACCGGACCGGTCTGAGATGTAAGTCGGTACTCCAGGCCAGGTTTGTACTGGTTCAGACGCATCACGGCATTCATGCTAAAGTCATCCGTGACTACGGAAAAAAGGAACAGGTAGAAAAACGGCATATATAAGCATATAAAATATGAGCAATTTCTCATTTCATTACATGGATTCCCCAAAAGTGGTAACCTTGAATAATTGTGTATTTCTTAAAGCACATTTACAGAAGATAATTTTGCATTAATACGCCAAGTTTCTATTAGCAGGGTCAAAACTGTCCTGATTTAGTTTACTGAAAAACTAGACCTACAGTCCAGTGTCACATAGGCACAGGAGCTCCAATATTAACCCCTAATATGCCCTGTTGAAACCAAGGCTGTGTACTCATACACTATGTGAGTGATGTATTTTGCTATAGGAATACTGTTATAATGTAAAATGCAAATCTATCCTTTAATACTTGAAGACTACAACAATTTTGGGAATTTTCAACAAAAGCACAATTAACTCTGATCATTGGTCAATAGCTTATGAGCAATTTACTTGAGAAATATACATAAATTTGTAAACCTGCTACTCTGCAATCATTATTTCAGTAATTACATACATTGTTTCCAATTTATTAGGTACAGAGATATCAGATTGCGTTAGGGGTGACCCCGAATAGTCGACTAGTCGATCTAAGGAGCCCGATTCGACTGTCAATCGCAGTCGAATCATCGCAGTGGCGGAAAAATTTGGTTATAAAACAAAGGATCTTTCCATTCTGGCTATATGGGGTTGCTGAATGTCTGATTTTACATAGAATTGCTTGGTTTTTCCCCATAAATCATGATATGTAGCCTATTTCGGTATAAACACCAGCCTGTTGATAACATTAATACAAATTTGCATGTGCTTTCAATCAATCTCGGAGCAGCATCTTGGCGAAAAATAACAACAACATAAGGCGACTGTTTCAAAATCAAAGAATACATTTATTAATCAGAGCACTCACATAAGAACGTAGCACTGTAGAGCGCTAAATATGTTTTGAATTTATGATCGATTCTCTGTCAAAATCAGCAGAGGAGGGAGGCGCGTAGAAACAGCTGTTTGCGGCTTGCAGCTCTCTCGTTGACTGTCCCGTGTCGTTTCCCTTCAGTCAGTGGATCGCTACAATGAGGGGGGATGAATCAGGGCCGAAACTTCTATTTACAACCACGAAAAGCAAGCAGGCTGAGAAAAACCGTGTCTGTTTGTCTATCGATCCCGTTTCAGTACTACGGACAGCGCCACATCCACTACACACAACAAACAGCGTCAAACAATGAGCAAAAAAACAACAAAAAAAACAGTAAAAAAAACAAACATGATTCGACGACAGGCAAGACTTGACCAATCAGATTCGACTATGTGAATTCTTAGTCGGGGACACCCCTAGTTTGCATTAGATTTAGCTAAGTGTACATAATAAACTGGCACATCAGTGCATGTGGAGGCATGTATAGTGTGTATTTGTACAAACGGTCACAATCAACATTAAACTGGATTCAAATTACACTTATAGTATCTTTTTAAATAAGCCCAGTTGAACTGACAATATACATTAGTATATTATAACACCTGCACAATGTCAGGTTCAAGTTGTGTCATGGAGTTGAAAGTAATGACTTCAGTTATAGAACCACAGCTCATTTAACAGTAAAAAAGGCTCACAGCCTATACCGGGGCCTCTGATATTCATTACTAACATGATTTCCTCTGAAAGCGCTTCTGGAACTTGAGAAACTTCCTCTGTTTGCTGTTGAGTTGAGGCCCCTCTTCTTCTTTGTCCACATCTGTGTAAGGTCTCTTTGCTGGCAGGCTGACGTGTCCAGCAGGTGGTATCTGAGCTGCATGAGACAGCAGAAACGAGCGTGAGAACAGATCCTTTCATGAAAATTTGCACAGATAAAAGGGGAAAGGATCATTAGGTACCTGTGCCATCTCTGCCGCTGGCTCCCAGTGATTTCCGTGGCTTTATAGGTTTGTCCATCCCCAACACTTTATGGATCTGTCCAAAGGCACACAGCCTCAAGGCAAACTAAGGAAAATGTAAAAGTTAGGTATTTTATCCACAAATGCAGGTCTGCTTTGGTGCATGTATTTATTGCAAGCCGTTTTAACTTCTATTAGCTAAGCTTGACTCTCCGGAGATATCAACAACGGCATTTTAACTAGTCGTAATTACATTGTGACGAGTCAGAATTTATATTCAAGATATCTCTACGGTCATTCTGACTAGTCAAAACAACAGTTAGAAATATAACTAATTCAGTTTTGACCATCCTAAATAACAGTTACAGATATTGGCCCAACAAAGCATTTGAACAGTGTCAGCAGAAGCTACTGCTGCTGCTGTTGATAATACAGCTAGAAAATGTCATGAAATAGAAAGAGCTCATCAAGGAATTGATTGAAAAAGGAAAACGAGAGCTTTGTTCGCTAGAGAGTTGTGGTCGAAATTTACAGTGTATTGTAGATTTATGATCTCCAGACACACTTTATAAACCAACGGCTGCAGTGCAGTGCCATAGTATGTTTGAATAGCCACTCCCGCCTCCCACTCCAATTCAAGATATCTGTAATCACATTTTGACTAGGCCGAATAAAAGTTAAAGATATCTCATTTGGAGATAATCAAAATTCATTTCGATATCTATAACTTGATAATAGATATCTACAATTAAATTATGACTATTCCTAACTTCAGTTTGAGATATCTACAACGTCATTCTGACTACTTAAAATACAATTTTAGATATCTAAAAAGGACAATGTAGATATATTCAATTGAGGGGAATTAAAGATATCTTGAATTGGAATTCTGACTAGTTAGGATTACATTGTAGATATCTGAAACTGGAATATCAACTAGTCATAATTCAGTTGCAGATAACCTTAATTCACACTGCGGATATCTGCAACTGAATTGTAGATATCTGTAATGAGAAACCCCATACACATGAATGGCAAAAGTAGTTTGAATCTTACTAGTCAAAATGTAATTACAGATATGTAAAATTAGAGTTTTGACTAGGCAAAATGACGTTGCAGATACAGATCTCTGTAATGAATATCCAGTCTAGCTAATAGATGTTAAAACGGCTTGCCTTATGTATTAGTACGTCATCTTACCTGAGCACTCTGCGTGATGTCTTCACGCTGCTGCGTTGTCAGATATCCAGTGGCGTCCTCCGTTTCCTTCTCACATGGATCTTTAATTCCAGGGCCATCTTTGCACAGATACAGATACATTTGTGTATTAATAGAAATGCCAGTATATGAACATACACTCTGGTTTGCACAACTCAATAAAAAGTTCACCTTCCAAGAGGATTCCAGATGCAACGCACTCCAAAACCCTGCGCAATGACTCTCCTGCTCCCATTGGTCTCTCAGATGTACCAATAGCCTTCTCTACCAGCAGTTCAAGAGGCTATGTGGGGATGAGAGCACAGAGTATAGACACTACTTATCCAGATCCAAGCTCCATTTAAAAAAAAGAAAAGAGTCAAGGTTTTGATCAAAGAGCTAGAAAGGCCACAAATGAAAAAACAGTTTCCTCACCCATCCTGAAAGTGGCGTCCAGGTAGGAACACGGTTACACAAGTCCCTCATGACCCGGATCACGAGGACGGCTGAACTCAGGTTGTTGACTTTGGCCTGGAGACACAAACAAAAGCCAGTTCAGTCAGGGGAGCCGCCGCCGCCTCTGATGTCACCTCAACCCTGCGCTCTGAGGTTCCACAAAACGACCCCGAAAACAAAGCAGAACAACTGAGCCATCTCCAAATCAACCAGACTAACACATATCACACATTTTTGTCCACATTCTGTTTGTTGTGGTGAACAGAAATAACCCTTTTCACAACAGTTGATATTGAGAGAGCTCAGTCTGACAGAGGACATTTTGATAAATAAAAGAATATGCTGGCGGCAATACCAATGATTTCTCCAAATTTGTCATTGGCATGGATCAGCACATCACTCATGAGTTAAGAAGTATAACTCTGAAACTTCCGACACACTTTCCCCTTTCATAAAGATTATGGACAACATCCAGGCCTGTCACAATAATTACTGTATCAACTTTATATGGACATGACCTCAATCATTTTTGCTGACTTCGATGTTGCCCGCTGTGTTTATGTTTGTTTACATATGAATGTCCAACGCTTTAGCCAACATGATGCCAAAATAAACAGCAGGGTTTTCCCTACCATTAGAAGACTTTACATTATAAGGCATTGCACAGATTTTCTTAACAGAGCTCGAGAGTCCATTTCATTTATTGTTTTGGTTGTGTGGTTTCATTTATTTAGGATTAGGGCCGTCAATTCATTATAATATTTAATCCATATTAATTTTAATCTGTTCAAAATGTACCTTAAAGGGAGATTTCAACTTGGGAGTGGACAGATATGCTTGCTTTATGTAAATGTATGTATATATCTATCATTGGAAGTCATTTAACAACACAAAACAATGACAAATATTGTCCAGAAACCCTCACAGGTACTGCATTTAGCATAAACAATATGCTCAAATCATAAGATGGCAAACTGCAGCCCAACAGGCAACAACAGCTGTCAGTGTGTCAGTGTGCTGACTTGACTATGACTTTCCCCAAACTGCATGTGATTATCATAAAGTGGGCATGTCTGTAAAGGGGAGACTCGTGGGTACCCATAGAACCCATTTTCATTCACATTTCTTGAGGTCAGAGGTCAAGGGAACCCTTTGAAAATGTCCATGACAGTTTTTCCTCCTCAAAACTTAGCACAAGTTTGGAGCGTTATTAACCCTCCTTCGCGACAAGCTCGTATCACATGGTTGGTAACAGTGGATTCCTTAGGTTTTCTAGTTTCATATCTTCACTTTAGCTTTGAAACTCAGCCAGCTACAACCTAAAAATCACAAGTTGCGTTAATGCGTTGTAGAAAGTAGTTGCGTTAAAAACGAATTCACATTAACGTGTTAAGTTTGACAGCCCTATTTAGGATATTTCAAGTTTTTTTTAAACATTCCAATGTCTGAATATTCTTCAGAATTAAAAGTTCATTGCTCATTTAAAGAGTGTACTTGCATTATTGTGCCATTATATTATTATATCAGTGGCATAAAATGGTCTTAAAAACGACAATAAAATTGTTTATCGCAATGACTTCTTGGACAATATATCGTCCAACAAAAGTAGTTATAGTGACAGGCCTAACTACATCAACAACAACTGAGAGCAGTTTTTAAAAGTGTTACTGTCTCTCAATGGATAATAAAGAGAGACTATTTAAAGAAACAGTTAAACCTTATGTACAAATAAGGACGTGAATGCAAACCTGGAACCACTTAGCGTGGCGGAGAGACGCCAAGGCAGTTAGGCATTTCTGCCTGTCCAGAACGTCCGGCGGATCGTTGACTGTTCGCGTTGCTATTGACGAGGTGGGGTAAGAAGAAAAAGGTACAGTTTGACCAAGGGGGTCGGCTCTGTCTGGCAGCTCAGGGAGTAGCAGCTTTCCCCAAACCAGCAGCAGCAGGTAAAGGGGGTCCCAAGTACCTAATGTGTAAATCTTTGGTCCCAACTAGCATAATGGTCACCCGTCACAGATCCCAGCTAACTTCCCACAGTGTGAAGGTGGAAGTAAAGAATGTCATAAAGACAGTAGTATTTACAATAGGATGTTGTTAATGTATTCACTGGATAAACGACTATAAACACCCCCTTCCCTCAGCCCCTTGGCTTGGGTTTGCTGCTCCCCCCCCCTCCTGAGACAGTGTGTCCAGTTGGTCAAAGGTCCAGCGTTCCTAAAAAAACTTCACAAACTAAAAGGCATTTAATTGTAAATCACAAGCATTTAGAGAATCTTCACGTCTGCCCCACACTGCAGCAAAACTGATGGGAGTCCCTCATCTAAAAGTGGCTTAAAAGGCCCTATTAAATATTGGAAACACAAAGAGCCATACCAGCTTTGTGCAAGTTTTAGCTCACTTTTCTACACTACAAATACAATTCAACCTATCTATCCACAGCAAGTCTTAAGCTTCTGCAAGTGGATTTCCATTCTGCGCCACAATGAACAGCTGCATGAGTGATAGGACAGATTAAAAACTACTGAAAAACAGATAGCCAACAGTAAAGTATGCTTGCAACAGGGCTGCACGATAATAGCCAAATTACAATAATATTGAGCTGAAATGAGAATTGTTCGGCACAACTCATCCTTATTGAGGAAATCGGAACTTTTCTTAAAGCTCAACATACCAATAAATAAATTGATTTGATAATACTAATAATGTCACCAAAGTAAAGTCCTTTATTATTGGGTATCCCTGATATCAAGTCTCATCCAATATTTATATATTTACTTAAATATTAATTCAATGTGTCAGATACATATTTAAGTAACAGCAGTAGCCTACTAAATCTGACACCTTATTTCTCACCGGCTACTTGATCAAAATACATCTTTGTTCAAAGATACCACATTTATAAGCTTAAAGGGGACCTATTATGCTTATTTTCAGGTGAATACTTGTATTTTGGGTTCCTACTAGAACATGTTTACATGCTTTAATGTTCAAAAAATGCTTTACTTTTCTCATACCGGCTGTGCTGCAGCACCTCTTTTCACCCTCTGTCTGAAACGCTCTGTTTGAGCTCCTGCCCTGCCCGCTCTAAAACCCAGTCTGCTCTGATTGGTCAGCTGGCCCACTCTGTTGTGATTGATCAACCACGTCCATCTCTTCGGACTCTGCTCCAGCTCCGCTCAAACTAGTTGCGTTTGACGGCGTGCCAAATTAGCCTCTGGGCAAAATATGTTACTTGGTGACATCACCACATTAAGGAAGAAAAGGCGGGACTTCAAGCGAGGCGTTTCAGGCAGTTCAGGAGCAGTGTCTCTGTGGGGGGAGAGTAACTCCCTTCGGCGTGGACTTTGTAACTTTGCAGACATTTTACATGCACATAAAACTATATAACTCACTAAAGGAAAGGGAAATGGCACAAAAGCATAATAGGTCCTCTTTAACTTATTGATATGATATGAATGAAAGATTAACTGGGAAAATGTGACTCCTGAAATTGACTTGATGTGATCAGCTGGAGAGAAGACTACAGAAAGACTTGGCACACTTGTGATTGTACAGCAGTGTTACACAGTGGAGCACCAGCTGATAGGAGAAGCTGCTAGCTGAATGTTTTAAACACTGTTCGGTGCTAATGATATTAAGTGTCGGAGCTTAGCAAATCCATGCATTGGACAGTGTCAGTGCTGCACCTGATCAAGTCTGAATGTTTGTGGAAACAAATCATGATCACTACACCATTTTAAATGCAGTGTAGTGAATGAACTAAAACTGCACTGAGACCGGTATGATTCCTTTAGTGGGGCTTCAGCACTCCCTTTGACCTTTAAATGAACTCATTGAAACTTTAAACTTCCACGTAAATACAGCTCATTCTGATCAACACAGAACACTCCACTAACCAACACTTCTATAAACGAACAAAAAGTGATTTAGTTGTTTCTACTTTTTTTCCTGTCTGGCTGAATTTATATATCAGTTTTGCTGCAGCTGGTGCCAAATGGACATGTTCAGCATCAAGTACATGCAATGCGCGCTTTAACTTGTTATTCTTGAAAAGCCTTCACTTTAAAACATGAAAACAATTCAACAAGAATAAACAAATTTGTTTTTATGACTGTGGCATTGTTATTAACAACATGTGCAGAATGTATCAGCGACTACAGAGGAAATGCAGAGCTGGCAAATGCCAGTTGGTCCCAAAACGACGGCGGGACTCTCGAGCCAGTGAAGAGCCAACATTCATTGGTCGTTCACTGGCATCGGTCTGAGACAGTCACTGTACAAGCTCCACTGAGGGTTAATGAGATGAAGATGGACAACACGTGTGTTGTTTCGGTTTTCAGTGCAAAGCTAAAGTTCAGTGGAGCAGTACAGTGTCTGCATACTGAGAACACACAGATCAGGCCTGTGGTAGCTGATGTTGGAGACTCAACCAACATACGTACCTTCTTCTTCTTCTTCGTCGTCTTCATCTTCTTCTTCTGCAGTTTTACTCTCTTGCTTCATCCCGTCGTCGTCGTCGTTATTGTCTTCTTCTTCTGCAGTTTTACTCTCTGGCTTCGTCCCGTCGCCGTCTTCTTCTTTTTCTTCTTCTTCTTCTGCAGTTTTACTCTCTTGCTTCGTCCCGTCGTCGTCGTCTTCTTCTTCTTTTTCTTTTTCTTCTTCTGCAGCTTTGCTCTCTTGCTTCGCTCCGACTTCCTCTTTTTCTTCTGCAGTTTTACTTTCTTGCTTCATCCTGACAAGAGGTGATGTCAGGTGGATAGTGAGAGTCAGGACCGAACCCTCCTTGGTGCATGTCACAACAAGGGCTGCATCTCCTGGGCACTGGCTTACTGTATATGTCCCCGCTGAATTTTCCTATTAAAAAGAGGAGCAAAACGTCAGGAAAGCAAAGAGGGACGCTTAATACCCGAGAAACAACAATAACGTAATTCTAAATCTGAAATGTTTTTATGGAGAATGACGTAAAAAAAATTTAGATACTCAATTCTACCTCTAGCTGTGCAGTTAATTTTTCAGCCACTTTATTAAGCAGAGTGATGGTAGGCTTGTTGGAGCAAAGCAACACCAGCTCCAGGTCCTTGTCTCCCGTCAGCAGGAGACCCTTGGCCACCAGGCCGACTCTCATAACCCCACGCAGGACACGTTCTTGTGAATCATTGCTTGCATTGTGAAGCGGAAGAAGGAAAAAAAAGAATAATTTAATTATTTATATAAAAGGAGGAAAAACTGTTGAGTTAACACTCGTTTTAAAAAACACCACTTGATATACTTTTTAAAAATGGAAATGAAACGTTTGACCAAGTTAAGCTGGTTTACTGAATGGATTTCCACTCTAATGAACAATTATATTACAAACATGACAAATGTCAGCATTTAAAAGAAAAAAGAAGATCCGTTTCATCTTTCATGACAAGAGCGCCGCCATGTTGCGGTACTCTAGCCTGTGACGTCACTCGGTTGGTTGGCTCGGCTGAGTTACACAGATACAATGCTAGAGGCCGTGAAAGACGGAGACTGAAGAGACAAGGGACAGAAGAAAACATAAGAGGGGACACAATTGTATTTTTCCTGGATGTAAAGATGAGTTCTACAATGTTAAAACTAAGGACAAAACAGCCCATTTCATAAACTGTCGCTGAAACGGAGATCGGTAACGTTACTGCAGCGCTGGCTGGCGGCACAAAGAGCTTACCGACAGTCCAGCTGCAGCTGACTGTCTCTCCATCTCTCGTCCTCTCCCCTCTCTGATCACCTGTCCCTCCTCATCTGCTGTCTCATTCAGACTGTTCAAAGACAGGGTCGCTAAGAAAATAAACGCTGAAAGCACTACTTTATTCTGAAGCCCACGTTTTTTGGCGTTTGTTTACGTTACTTGCCGGTAGCTTTAGCTTCTGCTAGCTAGCTAGCGGCTCAACAACACACAATACAATAGTGTCCGCACTTCTGTTTTCTTCTGTCCCGTGTCTCCTCAGTCTCCGTCTTTCACTGTCTCTACCGTTGTATCTGTGTAACTCAGCCGAGCCAACTAACCATGTGACAACACAGGCTAGAGTACTGCAACATGGCGGCGCTCTTGCCGCAAAAAATGAAACAGATCTTATTTTTTCCTTTAAACGTTGACATTTGTCATGTTTTATTGTATAATTGTTCATTAGAGTGGAAGTCCATTTAGTAAACCAGCTTAACCTGGTTGAACACTTCACTTCCACTTTAAATCACTGGGACAGCTGCCACAGACCATCTGGACACGTCGCTCACCTCCCTTCCTCTGTATTTTCTTTGTTATCTTTCGGCGTATCCATCTCGTCGGACACAGTCTTAAGGGCACACTCCACACGGGAGACGATTGTCTGCACCGCCTCCAGCTCCTCTGGTGAAGGATACACTTCAGAGTGTTTGGCCATCACGTGGCGGTCATATGGCCCGGACTGCACCCGTGGAGCTGCAGGTTCCTTAATTGGGAAATCAGAATAAGTAAGATTTATGTTGGACAAAAGAACAACATACTGTAGATGAGAGCAAATATACCTTTAGTTTATACTGTAATCATATATTATTAAGTTATTGTTGTATTCATAATAGCAGTTCTGGCATTCCTTATTCAGTTTATTGCTTGTCAGATGTATTCTTGTGAAATAACAATCTCATACAATATGAAAAGTAAAAATAGAATTGTGAAGTATAATATTAATAGTAATTGTAAATAAATCATGCACTTGGAAAAAAGAGACATGCACCAGATAGAGCTTTCATGCAAGAGGAAGAGCAATCTTTTTAAAGAACAAAAGAAGCTGGAAAACATTAGAGGTTCAATCTTAACGCGGAGGCTTGAAGAAGCGGATTAAATGACTCAAATTAAAAAGCCTATGGATTATCAAGCCTTTGGGGAACGATTTAGCAGGTGAAACAAGAACCTGATGGTGTCGTCGGTCCTCATGATGCTCAATAGAAGCGACGTAATGATTGTATTGCCTCAGCTCCTCCTCGTAGCACAGGCAGTCATACCAGTAACGCAGGTCCTCGTATCTGGAAAGAGGAAATGACAAAATCAGGACAGCTTTGAAGACAAGCTCCAGTGTTCAAGTCAAAAGCAGGTGCTACAGCAATGTCGATTTTTTGTGTGCAATTGGAACAGCAGGACCCTATGAGGCTTGATCTACCCACTGTGCTTTCATATTAATATCCTACATTTAATTGAACAGGCTGTGACAGCACAAAAACAAGTAAAATATACGTGACTATTTACTGATCAGCTCACTGGCAAACTCAAATGTTACCTGATCTGTCATAACTAGGGATGCACCGATACCAGATCAGTTATTGGGCCGATACTAACTCAAATAACTGGATCGGATATCGCCGACACTGGGGCCGATCTATTCAATTAAATTCTATGTTTATATACTATATATACATTATATACTGGACTTTTAATTCCTGTTAAGTTCTGAACAATTTGTTGCCCAGGTATTGGTATCGGGACTGAAAAAGTTGGATCGGTCCATCCCTAGTCACAACTGTACCCACATTCAAAAGCAAAAGAAAAATGTAATATTTTCTCAGATCTATGATTAATTTCTGTGTGTGTTTGTGGTGTTGCCTCCAACACGGAGGAGATCCTTAGGAAATGCCAGCAGCGGCAATATCTCCTGAGAAAGCTCAACTCTTTTGGGGTCAGCAAGGAAATCCTCACAACCTTCTACTACTCCTTCATTGAGAGCATCATGATATTCTCCATCAGCCTTCAGAACAGAAACCGCCTGCACAGCACAGTCAAAGTCTGCTCCAAAATGATTGGACTTCCTGTTAGAGCTCTCTCCACCATATGCGAGCAGCAGATGTTAAGGTCACCTGGTAGGATCTTACAGGACCCCTCACACGTCCTGTTCCCTGCAGTTGAGTGGCTCCCCTCAGGACTATTTTACTAGTATTATTACTATATTTGTATCATTATTTTTTAACTTTCAAGATGTTTAACATTTTCCTGTATTGTGTTGTTAATTGTACTACTCTACGAGCCTCTACAATTTGCCCCTCGGGGACAAATAAAGTGATTTGAATTTAATTTAATTGTTCTTCTTGACTGCTCTAGCCTCCTTTTTAATTATTTTTAATAATTGAATTGAATTTTTTCATTTACAGTCAAAGTCTGCTCCAAAATTATTGGACTTCCTGTTAGAGTTCTCTCCACCCTATGCAAGCAGTAGATGTTAAGGTCAGCCGGCTGGATCTCACAGCCCAGGCTGCAGGACACAGAGGAGAAGGGCAACCTTTGTCCCCAAGGCTGTCCTGCTCCTCAACTCCCAACCATCCCCATCCATATACCTTTGAATTGAATTGAATTGTTCTTGACTGCTCTAGCCCCCTCTTTTAAATTAATTTGTATTATATTCTTCTGTACGTGTTACTTCCTGTATGCATTTCAGTACAGTGAGTTTACTTATAATCATTTGCCTATGCAAATGTAGTTGCCTTGCCTTTATCTCAGGATCATGTTGTGTGTGAATTCATGTTAGACTTCTGTGTTAGCCCTGCACTAGACTCTAGTGCCTGGCTAACAGTAGTGCGGGTTAGTGACCAGATACTGAATGTTTACTGTTACCGGTCAAAGTCGTGTGGGAGGAGGCGGTGGCCCTGTTGAATGAGACTGTCCCAGTACAGCAGCTCCTCATACGCCTGGTGCTCATCCCACTGCGCTGCAGCGGACGCCATGCTGTCACGGCCGAAGATACCACCTCTGTTAGAAGAGAAACACAACGTGTTGCTCTGCTGTACAGCTGCTGGATCACAGTATCAAATACAAACAAGCGTAATGCATGATGTGACTGTTGGCTGGCTAACGGTTGTCCACATGCATCATTTGCTAACAGCTGACGTTACCAAGGAAACTCGTCTGCATACTAATAAGCAACGTGTGCATTTAGTAGTTTAATGAACACACACTATCTTATACAGCTGTGATGTAGCGTCCCATCATATGTTGAACAAAGGTACGTCATCGCTACTGCGACAAAGACGGCTAGTTAGCTTAGCTTAGCTTCATGTTTACAGCAGACCGCCCACTAGATGCTAGCAGCTAGCTCCCGTTGTCCAGCATGCCGCTGCCATGGTTACCGTTAGAGGAGTCTGTTTCCTGTGATGCCACTGACTCTGACTGGGTGTTATTGGTGCAGTTTGGTGCTTACCTGTGACAAGGAGTGAATAAAAAGGTGTGTAGAGCTTTTCTCAGTAACGATGCTGTGGACGGGTCGGTGGTCGGTCGCCAGGCCTGAAGATGACTTCCGCTTCTTCTGCTTCTTCTTCTTCTTTGGTTTTAAGGTTGAAGCTGCATACCGCCCCCTGCTGGACCGGAGTGCGAACAGCAAGTTCTAAATCAGCTCTCTGTGATCACACATACTGTATACACTCATATAGAGGACCCAGCAAGTCCTGAATTAGATATTCAGATTTATTAATTAATTAATTAATTAATTAATTCTATCAAATTGTTTATTTGTTTTGCACAATTTAAGACTAGATAGATAGATAGATAGATAGATAGTAACTTTATTGATCCCGAGGGAAATTCAAGTTTCCAGCATCACAGTTCCATAGTGCAAAACATGTTAGTAAAAAGGCAATAAAAAAGTTAGTAGTACAAAGTACAAAAAAATATACCAGATATAAAAATACAAGGAGATGAAGAAAAAAACTGAATATATTGCAGGATAACAGCTGTGATACAGGACTATTAAAAAAAGTGAATATAGTGCAGAAGAGACTGTTAAAAATGAGTATAGTGCAGCTATACAACATAACAAAAAAAATAAATGAATAATATACAGTGCAGGAAGAGGCAAAAAAAACACTGGGCTTATCTGAAGCCTCCACCTAGAGACAAGATTAATAAAAAGAAATAATATGACTACATAATAGTGATAACAACAATTAGGACAAGATATATATAATAACAACAATAACAATACAGTAAATATATAAAAAAGACAAGTGTTTGTGTGTGTGTGTGTGTGTGTGTGTGTGTTGCGTGGAAGTGTATGGTTAGTGTTTGTGAGGAGGATATTGATTTAAATATCTATAATTCCAGGTGGTGAACAGAATGCGGGATGTTATTGTGCAATTTATCACATCAGCACAGTGTTATATGACCACTTCAAAGTGAGTCAGATATGACTGGATGTTAGTTAAAAATGGTCAGGAAGGCTTTTCGGACAGGCCCGGGGAATGAGGAGGAAAAAATGTGGCAGTGCAGGCCACGCGAATAAGGTTGGAAAGAGATGATGCAGGGGAGGAGGAAACAGATAGAACAGGAAGCTGCTAATAATAGTATTTCATTGAAGCGCTGCACCTCATCTATTATAGCCAGACTATACTGCCTACCTAGACACTGGCCCTATAGTGAGGAAATGGCTCACTGGAAATGGCAAATGAATCTTCTTGATTCATTATGTTATTATCCACATGACCTTTGCAGATAATTTTTTTTGATTAGTCATCACTGTCATCTAAAGTGAAGTCCAGAATGAATCAGCTGGAAATAAATGCTGCAGGTCACACCGTCCTCACAGTGAATTCTTTCATACTCACAACCCAAGTACAGATTCATTTATCATTAATAGTCAGGAAAGCAGAGAGAATACTGAAGTTCAGCAATACACACTTTGTTTTAATTTGACTCTGAAACTGATCAAATGAATACTGCCTGTGCTTATAGGAGGTCAATTCACACTTAAAGCACTGCTTAGCTATAATTACATAATAATATATAGGGGAGAGCGGGGTCGGTTGGGACACCAAATTACCTTCCGTTACTCACAGACTACTTGAACAGTAATGAAAATGATTTGATCCCTGAACAGATACAGGTGTCTGCTAACAATTTATCAAGATTTTTGGAGACAAACCCAAACGTGAAAGGCACAATTTTGTTAATTATACAAGGAGTGCATTTTCCCCAAATTCTGCCTCCCCGGGACAGTTGGCACACCTTGTTCTGGGATAAAAAAATATATTTGAACACATTATATTTACAATGTCACTTGTTCACAAATTTCTTTGCGAAAAAGAAAACGTTTGTAAAATTAATATATTTGCGTAAATTACTGAGATATAGAATTTGGCAAAGCAGGGTTTCTGCCCGGCTGCCACGTGAGTAAACATTCACTCAGTGACTTCACAGTGGGTCTGATTCAATTAGGAAAAGCCTTTGTCTTGTTTTCGTCTGCTTTTTGTTGATTTGTAACAAGTATAACAACTATAAACCATACTGTCCCAACCGTCCTCAGGGAGAGGAGACAGACTTTGGACTCTTGTGCTAGCTACCAATTAAACTTCAGACAGCTAACACTAGCGTCACCTGATAGGCCAGAAAATAAGCTTTCAACAATATGTTTTCTGTACTGTGTACAAAAAATGAGGAATAGTCAGAAGGTCTCTACTCTGAGGTTGAAAGTGAAGAGGTTGTGGATGATAGTTGCTGTCTACATTTTCTAAAAAGACACTGTCTCAACTGTCTCCCTGTCCAAACTAGGGATGCACCGATACCAGATCGGATATCGGGCCGATACTGTCTCAAATAACTGGATTGGATACCTGTGACAATGGGGTCGATCTATTCAATTCATTATATACTATATACATTATATACTGAAATTTTAATTCCTGTTTAAGTTTTACCCACTTTGTTGCTGCATTAAAAAGGTTTACACTTGAACTGTAATTCCTGTTACTTTTGAAGATTTTTTTTGCCAAGTTGTTGGTGTACAATTTATTATTTTAATAAAAAATAACAATTCACTAAATTTCTATTTATGTATTTATTTGTTATATTTTGTTTTTACAAAGTTAAGAAAGCAATGTTTAAGTCAAGCCTTTATGTCACTTCTACACAGTGAGGCATACAGCTTATTAATTAAACACTGGTATTGGATCAGTACAGGCCTAATTGTTAGGAAAATCAAGGACAAGACTATTAAAAAAGAAAAAAATCTGAGTAAGTTCACATTGCATTGTTTTATTTCATTTTAAAGATCTTTACACATCCTCAGTAAATTGAGGGTACAATTCAAGTATTACCTTATAAAATCTTACATTATTTCACATAAAGCACTGAATAAACATACGGAAAGCATATTTACACACACATAAACTCCACAGTATTTGAATATTAACATTCTTTCATGAAATACATTCAGCAGAATAATGAACATTATGGTTACAAAGTAAATACTTCTGGTTTTACTCTGGAGCTCCCTCTGGTGGTTACAGCGATACAGCTCCATTATTCCACATGTATCTAATGTTAGAGCAAGTCACTGAGCAATTACTTCCAATGATGGTAAAAATGAAGTTGAGAAATAAAACCAAATAATACTCCGTCCTTCTATAAGTACCACTCCTGCAAACCTTAGAGTCTCTCAGGACAGAGTGTGGTTAGTACTGCGTTTATATACTGTGGCCTACATCTCTGCCCATTGTTACTATGAGTTGCCAAATGCATACAAAATAAGGAATGTTCACTTATTATAAGTAAACAGTACAAGGTTTATGTGCAAATTCATAGCATTAGCTAGCTTCTGTTTGTAAGGTCAGACAATGAACACACCGGTGAACTTTGATAGAGTATGAAAGAGATATTTTGTCCATTAAGCATTTCTAAAGTGGACCAGCCGAGAAATGTCAAACTGCATGACTAACCACCATCACAGCCACAAAGTTAGCTCCTTCCACATGCTCCTATGTGGGTCTCTCCTTCTAAACGTCTTTATTCGCAGAGTTCCTTGTATGTTCAATGACCTGGTGGCAAAGTACATCCACAATGTACTTCATCAGTCTTTCTCTCAGCTCAGAGCTTATTGACATTCTTCTCTGAGCTGGGAAAAGAGGTGGGCTCCCAGCGGCCTAACATGTTGCCCCTCAGCCCCGCCTGGCACTTAGCGATGAGGTAGATTTTGCGGAGAACAGTGCGGCGCAGCAGGATGTAGACCCAGGGGTCGAGAATCTGGTTCCACGTGGCCAGCCTCACGCCCAACACCATCAGGGTTTTGTAGCCGGACAAGTCCTCTCCAATAGATCCTGTGTAGGAGTGGATCACCGACATCAGGCCAAATATCTGCAGGTATGAAACAGGTGCTTGCAATTATTTCATAATGAATGAGCAAAAACACTGCATTGATAGAAAAGCTAAAATTAATTAAAAAAAAAAGTAGTTCCTAAAGTGATCTGGTTTATTTTGTAAGACACAACAAACAGATGTTCTGGATGAGCACTCATTTTGGTATTCTTTATTCTTTTGTGGTATTCTCTGCTCTGATTGGTCAGCTGGCCCACTGTTGTGATTGGCCAACCGAACCAAACACTTCAGACTCCACTCCAGCTGCACTGTAACTGGCTTTGTTTTGAGGGCGTTTGGTGTTTTGTTTGCCAAAGTAGCCGCTACGCAGGAATTATGTTTACTTGGTGACATCACCACGTTACGGTAGAAAAGGCGGGGCGGGGTGTTTCAGGCACTTCAGGAGCAGTGTTTCTGTGGGGGAGAGTAACTGCCTTTGGCGTGGACTTTGGGCTTTGTAACTTTGCAGACCTTTTACATGCACAAACACTAGAGCTGATACTCAGAAGAAGACTTTGTGGTTGTTTTACTACTGTTGGTAATATTGATCTGCCCTATTTGAAGGAGCATACAGCAGAACCTGCTTCAGTGTTTGTTAGCAGACACTCTCTTCCTGTTGATCGTACACTGGATGTATTATTTTGTCGAATTTATCATTATTACTCTTTTCATATTGAATTGCCATTTATTACAACTGATTTTTAAATGTATTTTTCAGGTCTATTTCCTTTTTCAGGTCTATTATACAACAAAGTTAAGTTGGGAGGGAAAATCCTTGAGAGGGAAAATAAAGACGCTGAATGTCTCTCTGGTCTTTACCAGTGTGCTAATGCAGAGATTGCTTTACATACTACTAGATCCATCGACTACAAACCACACAGTCTTATGTTTCTTGTAATAAAACAACAATATTTTTAACCTGCTGGTAATTTTACACTCGTATTAAGTGACATAATCCTGACTGTGAGATAATCCTTTCCACAAATGTGGGCAGTACAAATATATAGGCTACGTTCCAAATCACATTTTTCTTTTTACTTTTAGTACATAAGTTGTAGACACTTGTTTCAGCCAGCAGCTGTAGACTGTAGTTCCGTCAGCTCATGTGAGGGAATGTCGCCACCTTCTGGTGTAGCTAGTAAATGGACCTCATACTTGTGGATCTGTTCTACAGATCTGCTACTGTATGAATTGGACAAAATTACGTAAACAAACAGGAGGGAACTCACAAATGTCACATGACCCACAAACTGTCAGGACGCGATCCACAAATGTACAAAAGTCATTTCGCGTGTACAAATGGATCCACAAATGCATATATATCACTTTATATGTAAACCTATAACCCATATGTGGAATTAAAATACGTGCTTACAGAGTAAATTATGCATATTTGAAAATGGCCCATTTTTGGATTTGACTTTACACAACACAAATATAAAAATACATATTTGTGGATCATGTTACACATTTATGGATTGTCTTCTGTGGATTACAAGTCCAATAAAAACATCCATAATACTGCAGCTGCCCTTACAAAGTACATACTGTTGCATGCAGTATGCATACAATTGGGACATACTACCTCCTTATAACATTGCGCCTTGACCTTTGACCTTCTTGCTCATATATTGTATATGCTGTGCAGAGGATTGTGGGTCGGAATAGCCAGCAAAGCATGCTGGCTATGTATTGGGACATACTAAATCTTTTTCTGGCATACTAAATAGTATGGTAGTAGGTATTGGAACGCACATCCACACAGGTGTTTTCAATAACCCTGGTTGATAAGAACTCTGGTTAGGTTGAAGTTGGGTGGAGCTATGTTGGGAATTAAATGCTGTTTACACAAAAGGTGTAAATAGTCCCGCCCTAACAGGTGCAACAAAACTGACAAGACAGTGAAGGAGCTGTCAATCAAACACAGTCCTGAGGCAAGCTTTTATAGGCAACATAAGTAAAAACACCTGTGTGAGTGAAATATTGGTGTTATATTAAGCTGTAGTCGCTTTCTTAAGATGATATTGGCCTGTACCGATAACAGGCTTATAGTATATCTGGCATACACTAATAGTATACTTTTTATAGTACTTTTAACATGACTGAGTGCTTCCCTCTCATTGTACTTGCTAATACTCACCAGTAGAGGGCTCCAGCAGACAAATGAGGTGACCATGACTCCAACCAGCTGCACCACCATCTCTATGTCATGGGACTTGGCTGAGTGATGGGAGCCGGGCTGCCTCCTGAGCCGAGCGAGCACCAGCGTCACCCCACTGATGGTGTTACACACCATCGCAGCAGCCAGCGAGGTCAGACCTAGTCCAGAGAACAGCACCACAAACGCCACATCCACTGCCTGAGTGTCATTGAGCACTTTAATGAAACACCAGGTCCCTGGGTCCTGGTAGGCGTAAGAGCCCAGCCTGAAACACGGCAGTATGGCCACGAACAGAGCTGACAGCCAGATGACCGCCAGGCATATCTTTGTGCAGGTTTTGGTGACCAAGGACGAGTGCAGCAGCGGCTTAGTGACACCCAGGCAGCGCTCTGCAGCCATGGCGCAGCCCATGAAGAGAGGGCACAGGCCAAAGAACACCATGCTGCCACCCAGGAACTGACACATCCCATCAGAGGAGTAGAAGTCCTCGGGGGGCACACCTCCGGAAAGGTAAAGTCGGAGGACCAGGGCACCAGGGATTACGTGGCCGATGAAGTCCGTGACCACCAGTGAACTGGCAAACAGAAGGAACGTGGCTTTGGTGCGCCGGCGCTGGATTGAGTAGGCATTGGCAAGGATGCAGAGCGCCACAATGTTGGAGACAATGCCCAGAGTCATGCACAATACGACGCCAACGACGCCACTGGTGGTGGGGTGCACCAGGGTGAGGTTTCCCTGCTGCAACAGCCCTCCAACAGCCACCCTGGCCTCCACCTTCTCTCCACTGTCATTCGAAAAACGAGGGAGGAGCAGGGAGGCTGAGGAGTTGTAGTGGCTCAAAGCTAACATCACTGAACTCTGATGGTCCGGGGATCCATAGTTAAGGGAGGCTGCAAGAGAAAGAAGATCAAATTTGTATCGAGCGCATTGTAGATCAACAAAATACTGTTGATTTAACGATTTCAAGGTGCAGTGTGTAGAATCTGGCAGCATCTAGTGTGAGGTTGCAGATTGCAACCGACTGAAATGTCTCCCGTGTTCCAAGCATGCAGAAGGACTACGGTGGCCAATGCAAAAACGTGAATGGTCCTTACTGGAGCCAATGTTTGGTGTGTCTCTGTGAAGAGGACCAGCTCCCTATGTAGATTTAAATGGCTCATTCTAAGATAACGAAAACACAACAAGATTGATATTTTCAGGTGATTATATACTATAATAAACATTTCTGCTAATAGATCCCACTAAATGCTACACACTGTTCCTTTAATGAAAAGAATAATTAAAAAACAGTAAAAGCCACACATACATAGAGGTGAAAATTAAAGGAAAAACCTGAATAAATGAGTGAAGTATCATAATGAATGCAATTGTTTCCTTCCAGGGTACAAGACCTCACTGAATGGTTTCATATGCTATGGCCACAGTCACCACATCTCAACCTAGATGAACATCTATGGGAGATTTTAGAGCGTCATGTGGGGAATGAGGTAATTTATTTTGAAAGAATGGTGTTCACTCCCTCCACAAGAGACACATTTTAAGCATTTTAAGATTAAGATTTGGGGACTTCTAATAACTAAAAAGAGTTAAACACACCCTTCTACAAATTGTTCACAGATGACTGAATTTTTCTCCTAAAATCCCATTTGAACCTGACTTGACAGCTGTTCACCATATAAATGGTGTCCAGCCTCAAGTGTCAGAACAAAGTACAACATGAAGGAGACAGGACTCTTCACTTAGGTTAGGTTTAGTTTGGCTGGAGGTCAAACACATAGCCTCCCAGCAACAAAATGTAATATATTAAAATTAGGGCTGTCGAATTTAACGTGACAATAACGCGTTAACGCAAATTCATTTTAACGGCGCAAATTTCTTTAACGTATTAACGCAACTTGCAATTTTTAGGTTGTAGTGGTACTAACCATGTCATACTATCTTGTCACGAAGGAGGCTAAATAAAGTTCCAAATCTACACTAAATTTTGGTGAGGAAAAACTGGCATGGCCATTTTCAAAGGGGTCCCTTGACCTCTGACCTCCCGACATGTGAATGAAAATGGGTTCTATGGGTACCCATGAGTCTCCCCTTTACAGACATGCCCACTTTATGATAATCACATGCAGTTTGGGGCAAGTCATAGTCAAGTCAGCACACTGACACACTGACAGCTGTTGTTGCCTGTTGGACTTGAGTTTGCCATGTTATGATATGAGCATATTTTTTATGCTAAAAAAATCAATATTTGTCATTGATTTGTGTTGTTAATTGATATCCAATAATAAATATATACATACATTTGCATAAAGCAAGCATATTTGCCCACTCCCGTGTTGATAAGAGTATTAAATACTTGATAAATCTCCCTTTAAGGTACAATTTGAACAGATAAAATAATGTGTGATTAATTTGTGATTAATCGTGATTTACTATGGACAATCATGTGATTTTTCGCCTTTAAATATTTTAATAGATTGACAGCCCTAATAAACACACTAAGGCTGAGCAATGTTGTACACCTGACCTTACAAGACAATTACTGGGATTATAGATCCGATTATTTCATCAGTTTCCCTCAGGATAAATAAAGTTCTATTTTATCTTACCATATGGAGTCCGCTTTGATGTAAATCAAATAGCTAGAGATATGTGTATGTTTAGTTATTATATTTGTTATGAATCCAATTGGTTACTATCTTTTTGTTTTGTTGTTGTTTTATAATTATTTAATTATTTATTTTATGAATTCTTTTACATTTATTATCTGTTTATGTTTTACTTATGTCATGTATTTATGCAAAACTGTGATGAGATTTCACTGAGAATAAAAATACGTTTTTTGTTGTTTTTTTAAAGATACCCTAATAGCTGATACAGATCCTGTTATATGTAGATATCACAACAAGGTCGTTTATTTATCCTCATTAAGAAAAATAAAAATGTATATGTAAATGTAAATTGACTCTTAAGAATTTCTCACTGAGCAGTTTGTTAGTTGTGAAAGAAATGCCATTATATGGCGGATTTGCACGTTTGCAGTGTGTATGAGCGAGAAAATTATGATTACCGTAATAAAACAATCGTTATTATATATATATATATATATATATATATATATAAAATTACATATATAATTGTCAGTTGTTTTTTTTAACAAAGATGCAATCCATCCAATCTCGAATTTAGGCAAATGTTGTCTTAGGAAAAGAAGTAAACTTTATTCTTTATTATTCTTATTCTTTATTATTATTATTATTATTATTATTGATTATTATTATTATTAGCTTTAAAAGAAATAAATGGCTCACCAGTAGGTTAGTTCAGATATCCTTCTCAGTCCAGCTGAGCAACCAGGAGACAGCTCTCCTTGTCAAACAGATATCCAGAGATATTCTCCACAGAGAGTCTATGAAACAATTTCAGCAAAGTCCACAAACTGATGAAAAAAAATTATTTTCTTTATGATCAGAAATCCTGTTTCCCTCTGATAAAGTCCAATGCATGGATGTCCTCTGCGGAGTGTTATTCCCCATGTGTGAGTCCGTCTGGTTGTTTCATGGTGGCTTGAAGGTTGTAAAGGATCCCCCACAGACAGACGCTGTTTTATAGCTGGTGTCTGCTCCTGCAGCCTGTGTGGGCGTCTCTGCTGCTGAACGCCTCCTCAGTCAAGTTCACGTCTCTGCTGCACGCTGTGTCGCTTCAATCTGTCTTAAACATTAACAATACGCGCACTTACGCACCTTGTGTGTGTGTCACCTGCATTTCTAAGGAATCATCTCATCTTGTATTGGTCTGTTCTGTCTTTAGGTACCACATACAGCTAATGACTGTGTCACCTTTTAAACGTCACCAAAAGAGTTCACACAAGGTTAGGATTGGATTTCCCTTGTGACATGTTGTAGTGCTGAAGACATGTTGTTAATCTTTTTGTTTTCTGGAGCCTGTATCGATGTGAATAGATTAAATTTCATAGGCTACTTACTGTTCATTTTTTTTTGCTGTTTGATGCACAATTCTGTGCTCAAAATAGCCTTTGAGGTCTCAGTTATCCAGAGAGATCCAGTACATGATGGACTTCTTATCTGTCTGCTGGTAGAGGGGTTTTCTATTTCACTTCTCTGAATAAATGACCTCCGTGCAAAGGAGGAGCTATTATTAACAGTTAAGTAAAACTATAAAAAGTGGTTTAATTATGAGGTATTTTGTTTTTGTATTTTTGATCCAAATACCTAATCAGAATCACATTCAGCATCAGAAATACTTTATTGAACAGCTGCGCTTGTATAAACATAAAGAAATGTAAGAAAATAGAAATGAATTATGTACATAATGCTATATTATAAACACAATATATTTAAGAAATATAAGTAAGCGCTAATATTAAAAATTAAAAGATATGAAATATGTACAAATATTTGCATTAAGACGTGCAATATAACAAATAACCATTGTGCAAATAAGTAAATACAAAATGCTGTGAAGTAAATGCAAAATGTTGAGAAGTGGGGTCTATTAAGTGTGTTAAATATAAATGCCAGAATGGTATAAACAAGAAATTAATAAGAATATTTCCTGAATGGAAATAGATATTATGGAAACTGATAGGAAAAGTATGGAAAAGTCATATACACCCTCATGAAAGCTCCAGATGTTCCTCAAGGACTGGGATGTTACTCCTGAGGGTTTTTGCAGCTGCATTAAAGAAAACATGGCACATTTTCATCTGTTTGATAGACACTTGGAGAGGGGAAAACATGAGGATGCATAATGTATTTCTGATTTTGGTCCTCTCGCTGCATACTGGGGACAGGTGGTCATGTTTGTTTTCATTTTACATGGACCTGGCAGCCAGTTGGACACATTCTTGCACAAGTTGAGGTTTGGAAACAGGGTAAAAGCAACATCTCAAACTGGCTGCTGGTTCACAGGAAAGAGGGCGGAGGTCGGCACGGACATATAAATTGGTAAATTGTTTTGTTTTTGGAAAGAGAGGCACCTGCAGGACAGGTTCTACTGGGTGTAATAAGTCTGTGAACTGACAGATATCTTTTTCAGATGTATTGTGATATTAAAGGTGCAGTGTGTAGGCTTTGGCCGCATCTAGCGGTGAGGTTGTAGATTGCAACCACCTGAAAAATCTCCCGTGTGTCCAGCGTGTAGGAGAACTACGGTGGCCGACGCGAAAACGTGAAAACGCGAATGACCCTATCTAGAGTCATAGACTGTATATAAGCTATGGACGTAGTCACCATGACATCACCCATTGGTTTGTGGACTGCCGTTTTGAAGTCTTGACTTCAGCATTTTGGCATAAGACATTTTTAGGCGACCAAAAAGGTTATAATTAACTTTCATGAACTGAAGTCACACTGTGAAAGGGTTAAAGTTCTAAGACGAAAACAAAGACAACACCCAGACCGGACAACGCCGTGGTAGCAACCTGTCAATCACAAAGTAGCCATGTACTTATGGTCTATTTGACTCTAAATTGGACCATAATTTACTAAATGAACATCATACTGTATTGAAGAAGACTTGAAACTTGAGATCATAAACTCATGTTTACAATGTTTACTGAGGTAATAAATCAAGTGAGAAGTAGGGTAATTTTCTCATAGACTTCTGTACAATCAGACTTCTTTTTGCAACCAGAGGAGTCGCCCCCTGCTGACTGTTAGAAAGAATGCAAGTTTAAGGCACTTCTGCATTGGCTTCACTTCACAGACCCAGAGGTAGCCCACTGTCTAGAGCCAGTGTTTGGTTTAACCATTCTGGGCTATGTAATAGCTGTCGAAACATTTCACTCAAAGAAGTCAACCTCATTGTGGCACTAGAGCAGGGATGTCCAAACTTTTTTCACTGAGGGACACATACAGAAAAATATACAAAAGGCTGGGCCACTCACTAGAGGTGAGGTATATCGCGTCACCTCTAGTGTATTAAATTTAACAAAATGAGGTAAGTTATGCTTGATATTTGAATATGCTTAAAGAAAAAAAACATCCTAAATCACAACTTTCCATTAATGGGTTTTCATTTATTTTGTTACAAAAAGGGTTGGCAGCTCATTCTCCAAACAGCAGCCTGAGATTGCTTCTTAGTCAGGATGGTGATCCCCCTTCACAGCCCTGTATACAGGGGGACAATAAGGGGACAAGGGGATGGGTATATTTAAGCTAGTTATGCACGTACGTTATACTATCGTTTGTTATAAAATGTAATCAACTTTAATTGACTGAATTTATTAAGTAATTGGGCTTGTGAACACATGAATACTGTGTAATATATTTTAACTCACCTATAATGGGAACAGCGCTGCACTTAGTGGGAGCAGTGATGCTGCGCTTTGGACTGAATGATGGCTGGCAGGTCAGGAGTAAGTTTGGTGGTTGAGATGCAAAGGACATCACAGAGATGGCTGTCAGTCATTTTGGTTCTCAGTCTCATTTTGTTCAGAGTTAACAGAGAAAATGTTTGCTCACATATGTATGTTGAGCCGAACAGACTCATCATTCGTTTTGCGTGGCGTAGCGTCATATGAAACTTGGCCTTTTCCAAGCTCCAGTAGAAGTCGGGTATAGGGGGAGAAGCTGATGCTGATTCTTCAGAGAATCATCACACTGCATTTTGATAAGTTCTAATTGCAGACTCTCTTCCACTTCTTCTGCATCCATCAGGAAGGGAGTGGAGAACAGCTTGATTTCTTTCTCAATGACAGAAAAATCTTGGAAGCGCTGACTGAATTCTGTCATGAGAGATATGATGACAGACACATATTTCCCCTTTTTTAGCAGAAAGGTTAACCTCTGAAAAAGCAACTTTGACTTCCGACAGTGTGAGGAAGTGCGCAACATTGAAGTTGCGTAGTTGTGTCTCAAAGAGACGAAGCTTTGCACGGAATGCTTTCATGTGTGTGTAAAGTTGTGGTACAAGCTGGTCTTTGCCTTGCAGGCTCTTGTTCAGTGTGTTGAGATGACCAGTAAGATCAACTAGAAATGCCAGGTCTGCCAACCATAGAGGGTCACTCAGTTCATGAAGAGGTCGGTCCTTCTCTTTCAAAAACTGGTCAATTTCTGATCTCAGGAAATAAAACCGCTCCAGCACGGAGCCGCGACTGAGCCAGCGCACATCAGAATGATAGAGTAGGTCCCCGTATTCAGCATCACCATCAGATAGGAAAGCTTGAAATTCTCTGTAGTGGAGCCCTCGTGCTCGAATTATGTTGACAGTTTTCCCAACTGCTAGTTCCATGTGTGGGTCATATTCCATTATATTTTTAGAATTTGCTGCGGGCCAACTAAAAATGGACCACGGGCCGCAGTTGGCCTGCGGCCGTAGTTTGGACACCCCTGCACTAGGGGGAAACATCATGGGATCACCAAAGTCAGTTGGATTCATCCTCAATAAAGTGACGCCAAGGGGCATGACAAAGCAGCGGTATGTGACGAGTTGGGAGTTGAACCATGAATGTCTGTAGGCAATCCATCTAGTAGTTGTTGAGATATTTTAGCATGGCTACAAAAAAATATTAAAAGAAAACTGTTTACAAATTAACTTTGCTTGTATTTTTCTACAGACATATCACAGTAAAAAGACACAATAGTCAAAAACAGAAGCAGTTGACAGATTCAGTGCTGACCAGATCACTGTTGATTTCAAAGCCCACTGAAGGAATTAAGATAGAATAGACATATTGGGACGTCAATGCTGAACGAGATTGCTTTCTCTTATATTAACGTCATATGTCTTATCAGCACGACAGAACAGACATGTTTCAGTGTGTGCTGCTCATGGACTAAAGAGTCAATTATTTACGTCTGATTGTCTTCCTTTCCTGGTGCCCGTTTAGACTCTAAGTGCAACAATCAAGCGTTTGGCCGCCATGTGTGTTTTTCCTCCGGCTGTGAAAGGAGACCCCGTTGCTCCCATTTTCCTCATCAATTGCTCTTACAAATGGTGCCATTTGGCCTCTGCAGCCCATTGGCTCTTCCAATACTAAGTCTGGGGTTTATGGGTTTGAGGCTCTTTCTACACCCTTTCCTCTTCCACTGACCACAAAGTAAAAAAAAACCCAGACTGCATACCTGGGGATCTTTTAGGCACTCAGAGATTGTCTCTGAGCTCTTAGGATTAGAAATGTTTACAGTAAGATCTCCATCTCTTCTTGAAGTTTGAAATGTAACATTGAGGAAAAAGCTTTTCTTGTTGCATGTGCACACAAGTATTTCGTCTTGGCTTCTGGACTCAACACTCCCTCACCACAACAACCACAACAACTGTTGAACAGTTCCTCTCACCGCCCATTCTGCCAAAACTTTCTGCAGAGCACATGCCTGTATGTCAGAGAGATTTCTTTTTTTTTTTTTTTTAAAGTTATTTTTTTGGGGGCATTTTCCATTTTTATGACAGGACAGTGGATAGAGTCTTGAAAGGGGGGAGAGAGAGAGTGGATGCGGAAAGGGCCACAGGCCGGATTCGAACCCGGGCCGCCGCGGTCAGGACCAAGCCTTAATACATGGACGCCCGCTCTACCAACTGAGCTAACCCAGGCGCCCAATCAGAGAGATTTCTTATCATTTGAGTCGCTTTAAAGCTGACAGGAGTTTGGTTTGCTCTCTTATATTTGACATATTCTTTTCAAGCACATTTAGGCCCATGACAGTAATTTTCACAATTGCAAGGTGTTAGTTTTAATCAAGCAAGGACATCATGTAAATGTACGGTGGTCGTGCGGTTGTGCATTCCTCGCTGACATTTTAACGAGATGCTGGCTATTATGAGTGGAAAGCCACACGCTATCTGTCAGGGCGCCTCAGAAACTACTGTCCAGAAACGAAACAGTGGAATGTTTGCATGAGAATAGTCAGCCAAGAGAAGAGGAGACAAACATGCTGTCAAAGACAGAAACAAGTTCAACTACTTTTCTCTGATGAAACACACACTCCTCGTAGTGCAAATTGTTTAAAAACTGTTGTCTAACTGTCTGGCTTGAACTCAAAGGTCATCTCTAATATTTGGTTACTGTTTTGACTACTGTGTGTCTCAAACTCTGCAAAGATGGGAGGAAGAGCTCACTGTGCTGAGAGAGAAATAGCAAAGTCACATGATGGTGAAATTTGCAAATACTCACAGTTGTCATCCATTCTGGGCTTGGCAAAACTCAAGGTTCATCGCAGTTTCCAGCGGGGAAAACATGAAGAAATACTCACGTTAATCCGTGTTCTTTGGAAACAATAGTAAGATAACATTCATCCAGTGATGCAGTGCAGATTTCAACAAGCAAACAAGACTGAAGACAAGGTTGGTTGTCCAGAAAGGACAATTAAGGATAATTAATGTTATCACACCTGTGTTTACCCTGCTTTGACATATCAAAATGGCTGCTGGGAAAAGGGCCTATTGTCTTCCAACCAAGCCCCCAAGAAGAGCGCCTGGCTTTGAAGCAAATTTTCGCATTGGCCAAAGAGTGGAATTACAATTTCCGTGTCTGTCACGTGATACCAGTGGGCCCAAAAATACTTTTTTTCCCATCCTAAAAGTTATACAATTCACTAATAGCCGAATCCAGAGTTATTTCCCTTCCTTGGTTCATGTGAATGAGACTCAGACCAGGGCTGGAAGGCGGGGTTAAAGGAAGCGCTAGTGCGCCTGCTCTATGGGTCCAATGGATGTGGAAGATCGTTGAAAGATCCAGCCAATTCATCATTCAGGAGTCAAGCTTTTTTGGCTTCATGTGCCACTGAGTAACTTTCATAGGAATGAATGGGAGCCCGCCTCCAACACTGCAACACACTGGTTGTTTATACATCCATGCATCCAACGTGGTCGGACGACACATCATACAAACTAGCATACGTCCTAACTTTGGTGGTGCCCTGACTTTTCCTCCAGCGCCACCGTGAGGTAGACATTTTTGGTTTTGCATGAAATGTCTCGACCACTATTGTACAGATTGCTATAGCATTTATTAGGCTACATCATGGATACTGAACTGGATACAGCGTCCGTTCATTCCTATGAGAGTTGCTCAGTGACGCATGAAGGCAAAATGGCTCGACTGCCGAGTAATAAAGTATCCGGATCTTCCAACGATCTTCCGCATCCATTGGGCCCATAGAGCAGGCGCAGTAGTGTTTCCTTTAACTCCGCCTCTCAGCCCTCGCTCCAGCCTCTGGGGCTCATTCACATGAACGGAGGAAGGAAAATAACTCTGGATTCAGCTATTAGTGCATTTTACAACTTTTAGGACCTAATGATTTAAATAATTGCTATTCAAGTGTTCATACTGGGAACTTGATTTACCTAAAAAATAATTATACGCCGAGTTACAGACATCTCTTTCCCAATGTTTCCATGGTTTGGCCACTACGAAAATTTGCTTCAAAGCCCGGCGTTCTTGCTGGTGGCTTGGGCTACACACATTCATGTTCCCCTCAGGATGACTTCTACTGATATTGGTTGTCCACTGACTTTTCCTCTAGCGCCACCATCAGGTCAACATTTCAGTTTGTCAAATACTTTGGTTTATGACCAAATACCAGCAAAACTAATCACATTCCTGCCAGCCTCAGCTGTACCTATTTAGCTCAAAGCACCACTGTGCCTCAGTAGCCTACCCGGTGTGGCTGTAGACTTGTTTACTGTCCAATAGACTGACCACAAGCTTTTTTCTTCTTCTTTTATGCATTATGTTTCACTGTAGCAATGAACAAGAGGCTAACACTTTGTGATATCTGTTTCTATTGATCACTGCCAGTAACATAATAGCACAAGATAGAATTGTAATTCATCATTCTTAGGTTATTGTCATCTATCTGTTTGCTTCGGCGTGATCAGATATGGTTACAGTCGGTAAATGGAGAACGGTTATAAAGTTCACATGACTCAATATTCACAAACGCTGGGCAAATTCCTCACAACAAGCCAGAGTCATTTTTCTTCCGTTATCAGTTCTCAGCTTTCAAATGAGGTCAAAGGAACTTTCTTACTAAATGACGTTTGTTCTCAAGGACAACTTTCTCCCTCTGTTATAAATCTATCACCATGTTGGGTCTACTGCAGGTCCTTTTCAAACCACTGACAGTAGCTGGACAAGGAGCTGACACTATTGTGCTCAGTGAAATAATAAGTGTGTGTGGTGTATGTCTCAGCCAAAGACACAAGGCATCAGCATTATCTGCCTCCAGGGGTTTATGAGATTAAAAATATATATATATATGTTGTCCTCTCATGGTGAACGGATAATCCAAAACTTTTTTTCTTGATGAATCAAAGTAAATTCATATCAAAACATTCTTTTACAAACTCTCACACACTTTAATGGGCTACTCCATCAAACAGTAAGCACAACAACAAGCCAAGTACGCCTATACCTTTCTGTAGACATATAAGGCAAGAATACTTAATTATACTTTCTAAAGTATATCTTGATCAAAAGATTATAAGCCAAGTTAGACTTTTCTGTATACTTGTCAGTATGAGCCAAGTATACTTAAGTATACTTTGTTAAGTACATCTCTGATAAGTACATAAAAAGTAAACTGAAAGTATATGCTCTCTTATTTTTAAGTTTAAAAGAAGCACTAATAGCACACTTGAATAAACTTCTTTTTGGTAAGGGGATGGAGAGAGAGGACAACAGAACAAAGCGTTGTCATGAAATGTATAAAGTAAAAAGGAGAAAAAAACACCACAGTGATCGTGACGCCAGCTTCTGTGGCTGTCCATTCACACACAAGCACGCTGATTTAGGACAATGCAAGTACAGGCACTGTCTCTACTGCTTGGCTTGCTTCAGGCATACATCTTCTCATGCAAAAAAAATTCCATTCACTTTTCCTGTCATGAACCATCTTCTAAAATGTCCTCAAACACCACGAATTACCACAACAGGCAGCTCCATTTGCAATAAATCAGAAAAAGCTTTGTGCTACTAGATTTATGGATATGTAATATTATAATATGCTTCATTTCACAATTTTGAAATAAACAAAAAAAAAAACAGGATTAGTGAGACTTTATGCACAGAACAGTCTGAGCTCTCTGGATTCTAATTTTGGTGAGTGTTCATGCAGTATATTCTCCAAGATCACAAGAAGAACACTGTGACCTTTTTGTAAAAGACGCTAATATATTTCCTTTTACAGTTAACCTTCAATATGACGTAATTCGGCAGCTTGGAAGTCTGCAGTGGCCAGGAAATACATCCAGTACAGCAATTTCTGAGAAATGGAATTCTCTAAACATCCTTCCTGTTGTCTTTGTAAATAGTAAAACCGTAACATTTCTGTGGCTTCTTTTTCCTCCTGAATCTTTTTTTCACAGTGAAAGCCAATGACAGTTTTCCATATCAGTGTTTAATGGTCTTCATCAGATCATTGCCTCGGCCAAGCTAAACCCATGTTTAGTCAATATCTGAATAAATCCATAAGGGGACTCTGGCTGTATCCAGCTGAGTTGGCTGATGTGCTTGGCTTGGGGTATGGTTTAAACTGGATGGTTATTTGTCTAGGCATAGAATTTAATTGCATGAATGGAAATGAAAAACATAAATCCTAAAATGAAGGACATTATTATTTTGTGCTACTCGATCAATGTGACTTCCACATTCCCATTTAAATCAGAGTAAAGATAATGGTGGAATGTAACTCAAGTACTGTACTTAAGTACAATTTTGAGGTACTTGTACTTTACTCGAGTATTTCCATTTTAAGCTACTTTATACTTCTAATCCACTACATTTTGGCTGCAAATATTGTACTTTTTACTCCATTTATTTGACAGCTTTAGATATCAGTTACTTTGCAGATTCAGATTTTTAATATAAAATATAAATCAACTCATAATTTATTATATGCTATTATAGATTAAGATACCCAGCAGTATATAAAGTAGTTATATACCAGCTGCAACATTAAAGTGATGAACATATTAATGCATTACTAATTATAATCCAGTAGCACAATATATGATTCTGAAATGGGCCAGTCCGCATAATGAGTACTTGTACTTTATGTATATTTTAATGCTAGTACTTTTGTAATTTTACTTACAGTAAGCAAGATTTTTAATGCAGGATTTTTACTTGTAACTGAGTATTGCTACTTTTACTTAAGTAAAAGATCTGAATACTTATTCGGCCACTGAGTAAAAATGACCACATTTTCAATGCAATTTGGCAGCAAAATAATCAGAAACTGAATCAGAATACTGGAGCGAGGTGAACGATCTGATCCCTGATAGCGCCCACCATCATACGTGCGCTTTCATGCTTTGCTGATGTCTGCGGTAATAAAAGTGAAGGGCTCGCCTCTGTGTAGTGATTAATGAGAAGTCCTGTCAGTGTGAATAAAAGAGGGGCAGTGGTAATTAAAGTGGGTCTGCAGCAGAGCAAGATTTAAGAACCTCAGCCCGCTAATCAAGTCAGCAGAGATGCTATTAATAGTAGAAGGTGATACAAGAACCCAACCATCTATCAACTCCCCATCACATACACAAACAATTACTCCATCACACATTCAGTCGGGCACATACATTAGCCTCCTATCTGCAGCCGCCAGTAAGTGCTTCAAATGTCCCCAGAAACAATGCGTTAATCTGTTAATTCTGATCAAATTTTAGATTTAAATTCCATTTAACGCAATTTGCAATGACATTACTTAGTGCTGTTATGTGCAAAGAGAATGCTGTGAATATGTGAGTTTAATTAAATGGATGAAATCACTGCCCTTTTCTGGAGTTCATAATCAAGATGGTCATGTGAGTCAAATCATAACATGGCAAACTGCAGCCCAACAGACAACAACAGCTGTCAGTGTGTCAGTGTGCTGACTTGGCTATGACTTGCCCCAAACTGCATGTGATTATCATAAAGTGGGCATGTCTGTAAAGGGGAGACTCATGGGTACCCATAGAACCCATTTTCATTCACATATCTTGAGGTCAAAGGTCAAGGGACCCCTTTGAAAATGGTCTTGATAGTTTTTCCTCTCCAAAATTTAGCGTAAGATTGGAGCGTTATTTAGCCTCCTTTGCAACAAGCTAGTGTTGTAATGGATTCTTTAGGTTTATAGGTTTCATATGATACCAGTATCTTCACTCTAGCTTTAAAACTGAGCCCGCTACAACCTAAAAAACACAAGTTGCGTTAATGCGTTAAAGAAATTATTGGTGTTAAAACTAATTTGTGTCAATCGTGTTAACTTTGTCAGCCCTACCTAAAACGTTAAAGGAATAGTTGGACATTTTTGGATATACACTTATTCACTTTCTTGCTGAGAGTTAGATGAGAAGATATATAGAGATATAATACCACTCACATATTAATGCAGTAAATATGAAGCTACAGCTAGCAAACTGTTAGCTCATTTTAGCCTAAAGACTGGAAACAGAGTGAAACAGCTAGCCTGGCTCAATTCAAAGGCAACTCAATTTGCCTTTTTGCCTTTAAATTTGCTCACTGGTTAACACATTATATCTTGTTTGTTTAATCCGTACAAAACAAATGTGTAAAAACTACAGGTCTTCATTTTACATGGGTTATGTGTCAGACAATTTCTTTGCTAGGACCAGTGACTTCTGGGAATTGGTGAGCTTTAGAGGTGGTGGTAGTTGGATATTGATACTTTCAGACAGAGCCAGGCTAGCTGTTCCCCTTTGATTTCAGTCTTTATGCTAAGCTAAGCTAACCAGCTGCTGGCGCTAGCTTCATATTTAACGAATAGACACGAGAGAACCTCTCAGCAAGAAAGTAAATAAACGTACTTCCAAAAGCGTTGAACTATTCCTTTATATACCAGATTTTTTTTAACAAGCGTGGAAAGAGTGGAAGTTGTTATTGATCACAGACAGGTTTTCATGATTTATCAATTGAAAGGCTCAAATGTAATGAAGCTTAGAGGACATAAAACAATATCTAATGAAGATAAACTGAACCAGTGAAACCATTAGCTAGCACAGAGCTGTATGGTAGAGAGCCATGTCAGGAATTTGTTTTTCTATCTCTGACTTGTATCAACCTTATAACAAAATTCTGGACTGCATTAAATAGCACACAAACAGATGTTCTTCCCTGTCTTGCTAAAAGGCAATTCATGGTCTCACACATCACATCTTTCATCTGTCAAAACCAAACCATGGAAAATATGTGACCAGACTGATACAGAAATCATTTTCCACCACCCTCATTTATTTTGGAGCAATAATGTGGCCACTTTCACCAGACATTTTTCTTCTTTTTTATGAATATAAATTCAGCTGTCAAGGGAGTTACTCTCCCCCACAGAAACACTGCTCCTGAACTGCCTTGGTTGAAGTCCTGCCTCTTCTTCTGTAACGTGGTGATGTCACCAAGTAACACATTTGCATAATACCTGCCTAGCGGCTAGTTTGGTAAACCCTCAAGCAAAGCTAGTTAGAGCGGAGCTGGAGCGGAGTCCGAAGAGTTTGGCTCGGTTGACCAATCACAACAGAGTGGGCCAGCTGACCAATCGGAGCAGACTGGGCTTTTCGCTCTCACACAGAGCGTTTTATACAGAGGGTGAAAAGAGGTGCTGCAGCACAGCCGGTATGAGAAAAGAAAAGCATTTAACATTAAAGCATGTACTAGTAGAAACCCATAATTCAAACATGCTCCTGCATAATAGGCCCTCTTTAAGCATTTACTGCATCCCCTTTAATAAACCTCTTTAGCACAGGTTAGATTGATTTTAATGGCAGGTCTCTGTTTATGCATAGATGAAAGTGGCCAGTTTGTAGACAGCCAAATGGTTATTGATCAGGTAGCCATTAACCTTAGAAACTGAAGGAGTAAAAACCACAATTATATGTCGATGTCACTCCTCTAAAATCAGATGCTATGCACACAAAGAGATTTACAGTACCAATATGAGCAGTTATAGCTGTGGGTTGGTTGGGATTTTGGAAGCCATCCATCTCGTCAGTCCATCTCCCTCGCTACCCCATTTCATTTCCATTTCATCATCAGTCTCACAGCCATGATGAAATGTCAGTGGCGGTATGCTGCGGCTTGAGGGCTGAAATCAATGGGATTCATCTGGACTCAAGTGTTGTCGTAGTGGCTCTCATCGTAAATCAACATGTCCTTTGTCACATAAAGTACTGAACTCCAACACTAATGGTCAAAATGTTCCTCATATTCAATGATAAATGGCCCAGGAAGTTGCCTGATTGGGAAAAAGTCTGCATAAATATAAGTAGCTTGCCTCCCATTACTCCCCCTGCATTTCTCTTTGGTCTGAACGGTTCTGCTGAGATGAGTGTACACAGCAGTGTATGACAGATTTAGTGCAGGCAGCACACAGCTATGACGCTACGAGAGACAGTGTAGGCAGACAGAGATAACTCACACTCTCGACCTTAACATTTCTGCTGCATTCACCACACCAGACTAGCTCAGCATATAGTTCTTCCCAAGGTACATACTGTACTATGGTGACACAGCGAAAGTAACATGCCAGCTCACTGATTTTGGTAACACAGCTGATAGCAATCATGTGGTGTTTACCTCCAGTCTGGCCTTCTCTACTCTTCTAACAGGCAGACATTTTTTTCCCTACTAGATAGTTTGTCAGAGGGGCTCGAAACTCTAATGACTCTAATAAATGCCAAAATTGCAGAATATTAATTGAAATTGGTGAATATTATATAATATATTTATTTATCTTTGTATCAATTCCCTTATATATCTATTCTTCTGTTTAATTTTCTCTTTTATTCATTTATATATTTATTCTTAATATGTTTTAAATGTATGTATTTATTTTTGCATTTAAATTTGTATTTATTTTATATGTAACATAAATAAATAAAAGGGAAAATTAAACAGAAGAGTAAATAAATAAGGTAATTAATACAAAGATAAATAAATAAAGAATCAAATTAAAAAAGAAATATCACTTCATATTTTATCAATTAAGTAATGGCTACTTTTGTTTTTAATATTATTTCTGCTACATTTAATGACATATATATTTATTTATTGAATCATTTCTGTATTCATTTTTTTTTTATTTTGGCAGGTTCCGTCCTCCATATATAGTTAAGTTTAGAAAACTAAAAACTACGTGGCTGGGCTTAGAACTACAACGTTTGTAAAGTGAAAATGAAACTGAACACAGGACACGAACAGCGGTCTCCTGGATGAAAGTCTTGTGTTTGTTAAACCCATATATCTTCCCTCCTGCCCGCCCGTGTTTCTCTTTTCACTATTTAAACTACGTCACCACCGCACTTTATCTGAGCGTTAACTGTTGCTGCGGATGGGTTTACATTGTTGTTAATGGAAAGCCCGGTGTGTCTCGTCCAGGTGCTAAAGGGTGCCTTGTGCGATGTTATGGTATCTCTATGGAGCACCACCTGACCCCAACTTTACTGTGTGGTAATTTCGTTAAACTATATGCAAGATGGAACACAAAAAAAAATTATGAAGGCCTTACAACTGGATCCCCAAACTTATTTTCAGATAATCCAATGACCACAATCCACTTAAATGGATTGTATGCACTTATCGTCGGAGACGATAACCTTTCTCGCTGCGGAGCCCCGTCACTTCACAAGACACGGAAAACCTCAGTTAGTCTGGAGGAGCTGCAGCATTTATTTCTGCACAAACGTCCCCTGTACATTCACTAGATATTCTCAGAACTACGAAGTCTTCTGCAGTGTGTAGTGTGCGCGCATGCACGTGAGGTGGAGCGAGCCGAGTGAAGGCAGGCAGGCAGGTTGAGGAGCAGAAGAGCAGAGGAGCAGAGACTCCGGCCCTGGAGACCAAAGCTACGGTCTCCCCCGCGTACTCCAACCGCGGCCAACACTGTTTTGCAAGACGGGCTTCACTAGATACAACTTTGCGGTTTTGGTGCTTCCGTGTAGTTTGTGTTGGAATCTCGTCTGAACAGCGTAGCCACACACGAGTGCGCATATGCGAGCGCGCATGGGACACCGACCCGGGTGATTTATACGTGTAAGAAGTTAACAGTCCCTTTAACATACAGTGAACTGCGGCTTTCATGGCCCCTGGTGTTCTGGGGCCGATTGCCTCTTCAGTAATCCAGCCTGAGTAAAAACCCAAATAAAGACATAGGCTATCTTCCTGACTAACCTGGTGGTGGTGGTACAGTTAACCTAAAACATCTGGAGTGTGAATGCAGGACATTGCATCACAAACTGAATCAACACCAGACTCAGACTGGGAATTTGTACGGAATGTGATGGGAATTTATAACGTTTCTTTGATTAGATTCATTTATATATTCCCCAATACTGCTGGTGTCCTGAGGATCCTGTTTGTTTTCTCTGAAACACAAACAGCTGGGACGAAGCACAGAAATCAGTCATTGAGCTACCCTTACTTCAGGAACCTGTTGAGGCTTCATAAAAAGGATCGAAGGCTCAACACTGAGCTTTGTTTCCACATAATCTCCAGAATCCAGGCTCAAACTGATGTGATGGCGTCTCAGGTTCACTGTCAAGTAACTGTAATAAAGACAAACATGGTCTGGTCATGGTCTGTGAGGAACACAGCGGAACTGCAACACATCGGTTTCCAGAATACTTTCAACAGATTGCTGTCTTATACCTTTCATCATGTTTGTATAGTATAGACTGTATATGAAGATGGACGACGTGACAGCTCCCCAAAAGCGAAGCCAAAACATCTGGATCGCCCCCTGGTGGCTGGCTGCAGTATCGGTCAGAAAGTCAGCCTCTTCCATGTTAGTGGATGGGACATGGGCCAAACTAAAAAGTCAAAGTACACGTCAAATAAATTTTTCCCAAAAATGGTTTCTGTCATTTCAGGTAGTTCTTATCACGCTGATGTATGTTCAAGTGTTCATCACCGTCACTTACTGGACTGGTTAGTGCTCCATGTTCCTTGTATTTTATGACTGATAACGTTTTAAGTCATTTATTTTAACTATTGTTTGTTGTTGCTGTCATTGCTTTGATTTCTTTGGTCTCATTTACCTCTGATGATATGCCTTTAAATGACATCTCAGTACAATGTGATTGAACTCTAATGTTATTGTTGTTTATTCTCTACCCATGTTTTATTTGTACATTAAGTTTTGTTATGTTTATAGTAATGTAGAGACATGAAAACGAAATGTAGAGCCATTGTCTGTTTCAACACAGTTTGGGGAGAAAAAAAAAATGGCATTTCTGGGAATGTTTTTCCCTCTGCTTTTTTTGTGGTGTGTCTACTTTAGGTTCTAGTTTTATAGGCACATGTGCTTGCAGTAAGACGAATGATGATCTGTATGAAAATGGGGTTTTATGAGCCAACAGGAGACACTTGCACTGATGATAAACAATGTGGTAAGATGTTTCTATAAAAGGTTTTACAGCAGGAACATTATGTCATGCAGGGAATTAGGAATGATGAGACATAACACTAATATTTAACCTGTAAATAGATCTCGTGGGTCATAAAAACTGTTGACTCTAAATGCCAATCTCATTCATCTCATTGTTTTCACATAATCCTCTTTTATAGTCCTCTGTTCTTTATGAAGCATCAAAAACACAGAAAGACACACACATCCACACACTCTTTAATTGATCCGTGGCGTGGCTCAAAGAGCATTTTGTTCCATTCCTTCATTGTCATTGATGGAGACAATGATGTAAATTTGCTGCAGTGTGTAATGTTCACTTTGGCCAAAGTGCGGCCAGCTCTGTGTAGGTGGCCTGAAGCAACTTCTGCCAAATTACTACAATACTAGCACAGTTGAACACCAGTTTGTGAAATAGTCACAAAATTGAATGTATTGATTTCTGTACATAGACACAACTTTCAAATTTTTTCGTGATAGTCAGCATTAAATCAATTCGTATGTATTCCATGTAATTGTGAACCTGGAAATATAAAGAAATGGGTGGGTCATAAAACACAGGACTTTCGCCCAGGAGACCGGTGTTTGTGTCCCGTGTGAAACCAGAAGTCAAAGTGGATTTATTTGTCATGTAACCTCCGTACTTAAATTACGCCACTTCTGGTGTTATTTTAACCCAAACTGCAATCTTTTCCTAAACCTAAGTAGTTTTGTTGCCTAAGCCTAACCAAGACAGTCTATTCTTAAATCTAACTGAGTAGTTTTATTTTGAAAAGACTGGAGCGGAAATTGACACCTGCGTCACGTGTTGCTGGATATTAGTTGGAAAGAGCATGAAAAATACGTTGTTGAAAGTTTCTATAAGGACAGTAATTTTCTTTAAAACAACCTAATATTGTTGTTTATCTAATATTTCTGGTTTTATGAGGCCTCTAACGAACACCATTTCCCATAAACATCACGGCTTGATAAAAGAGGCCAGTCTGAGTGAGTTGAGGGGTTAGCTCAGACATGAGGACAGAGAGAAGAGCCCTTTGCTACCGCTCCTGAAAATTGTGATAGAGCTGTAGTTTTCTCTGTGCTCACAAAGTCATTGTTGTTAAACTTTAACTCAATTTCCAGTGCTGAAGTCAATCAATACTTTTATTGCCATGTCAACCCACAGTTGATTGGAATTTGTTTCGGTGCAGTGCTCATTAAAAACAGACAAAAGCACACACACGTAAAAAAAAAACCAAAAAAACAAAACATAGTGTACATAGGAGACAACCACATACATTTATACAATCATTCAAATCAATAAAATCCTAAAAGACTGTGAAGAGCCTTTTGATATTGCAACTTCCCCTAAAGTGTCTAGTGCAAAGCATCCCTAAAGTGCGTGTTGGATGGAGCTCATTCCATCTGCAAAGAGCCTATGCATTGGAGTTTAGGTACCTTATAGCATCAGGGTACGTGCTGTTCCTGAGGCGGTATGTCCTACACCTCAGACTCTAAGAAGAGACAACTAGCAGGGTGGGAGGGGTCAGCAATCACCTTCTACACCCTGCGGCTGATCTGTGTGGCATAGATGGAGGCCACAGATGGGATGTCACATCCTATAATTTTAGAGGCAGTTCGCACCACTCTCTCTAAATGTCTCCTCTCCAAGGCGGTTGTGCTGCCATACCAGACTGTGACAGAAGTACAGGACACTCTGCAGTTCATTCTATACGATTAGAGCATTGCCTCTCTAGCCACACCAAACTTTCTAAGCTGGTGCAGGAAGTGAAGCCTCTGGTGGGCCTTGCTGATAATAAGGCTAGTGTTGTCCTTCCACTTCAGAGTGTGGCATACGGTGGTGCCAAGGATTAAAAAAATTAGCCATGGATGACGATTTGTCTTAGAAAATAGAAAGTGATCCCCAGCACGCTTCAATAAGAATTTGGTTAGCACAGAGGAGTGGCTGAAGAGGGATTTGTCTTTGTGCGCTTTATTTTGTAATTTCCCCATAATCCATGTGAAACACAGTTCATCGGTGAAGAAGTACATTTTCATTTTCGTACTCCACAGCTACTGGTTGTGGGCTATGTCTGTATTACCACTAAGTTACAGGATGTTGGTGTGCCCTGGCATTCTCACACACTAAACCTAAACCACATGTTTGGCACACCATGCTGCTCACCACAACCAGACTCTGAGCCAACTACTGCAATGTCTATACAAGGGTAGTACAACACACTTTATGTGGTTAAAAAAAGTTGTTTCAACTAAGCTTAATTCAAAAGAAACAAAATAAGAAAAACATAAATCCTACAGTCATTCTTTTCCCATAGGTTGGGATAAATAGAGTATTAGTGGACAACAGGCAGGGCTTGAAATTCACTTTTTCCTCAGTGTCCTGCAACTGTCCCAAATTCTACTTTCAACAACTTAACTTGCATCACTTCATTGACTCACTCTGGTCCGCCATGGAAGTTCTGCTAGTTGTTCCCTGCACTTATATCTGGAAAAAAAGAGATTAAATCACAGTTTGAAAAGGACAACTCAAGGTTATTTCCCTGTATCAATCATCTTTCCAATTGTGAAGCTGTTTGTAAAGTCTGTTTATGAGCGCAATAAATGAATCACTGATCGTCCTTCTGACGTTTACTAATGATGACTGAGATATCACAGCGATGATGGTTTACATGTGCATGTGATGAATGAATGGTATGGGAGCTAGGCTATATATTCACAGCTGTGCGTAATAGTGGCACATAATGACAGCTGTTCTTCTACTCTTCTACAGAGTCCAAAGAGTGTTTCCTGCTCCTCTCTGTCTGGTGTACATGACAGTTTTCTCAGTCAGTTACTCATCCCAAAGCACCTTTGACTTTTATTGGCATTGCTTCACAGCGCAATGGGCTGTTTCAAGGACGTGGTCATTTCATGTAGGCTATTTCTCTGAGATCAGGCCGGTCTAACCTGTGTAACGGCAATAACAAAAAAGTTTGCTGAGCAAACTTTGAAAGTTTACTCAGACCCAGAGATGTCGCTGGCCACCAGCCCGCCGTGAACCCGAAGCTGGCCAGCAAGTTTGCGGATATCAGCAAATTGGGTTAAACATATTGACAGCAACAAGTTTACTGAGCAAACTTTGAAAGTTTGCTCAACAAATTTGCTTATTGCACAGCGAACTCTCTGTTGCTGCCGCTAAACAAGTAAGACCCAGCGCTGCCGCTGGCCACCAGCCCCCTGTGACCTCCGGCAAGACAAAATGAAAATACGAGTTGTTTTTGTTGTTTCAGCCACAGACTAGAGTTCTGTGAATCTGCACTTGATTGCTCTTCCTCAACGACTGGATGTGTGTCTCAATAAACTGAATTTGAATTGTGAGAACTAAATGTGGAAGCTTAATAGACTAATTGAGTGACACCTATATATGACAAATATTATAAAAAGTTTATTTTCAAAAAACTGTCAATATATTCTGACACATAATCTGTGAAATGTTCCTCTGCCTCCCCCTAGTGCTCCTGTATGTGCAAGATTTTACCGTGTCTGAACAAAAACAACCATCAGAGCCGAGAAAGTTTGTGATTTCTCATTTTACAGCTAAACTGTACACCAAAATATGTTTCTGAAAACATTTGAGGCGAGAACTATCTAGATTCTACTTACGCCTGCGTCTACTATCTAAGCTTTAAGAAACGGTCACACGTGTGAATGCAGGTGAGTCGCCTGCATGACGCCTTTAACGTAATAATTTAATTTGTAAGGATAAGATTCCCTACTGTCCCAGAATTGTCCCATGACACTTTATCTTTGTGTCCCAGGTGCTATTTTTATTGTCCCTGGGACAATGGGACATCCTTAATATCGAGCGCTGACAGGTGTAACACACAAAGCAGAGTTGGTTGTTCAAAGCAGAGTGGTGACCCAGACTTCAAAACATCTGGAACAAATTATAGACTATGTGTTCCTACAAGATCTGGGCAACATCTGAGATTTTCACATCCCACACATACTTTGAGCAGGTGTCAGTGATAAATACACATTAAATTGATAAAAGTTCAAACACAGTCAGAAAGGTCTTGAATTTCAAAAGTCACCAGAGGCTGGCTTCCATTTGTCATTTCAATGTGCATCTGATCAGATGGCTCTGTGCATTGTGTAGCATTTGGTAGCATTTCAAAGGAAAACACAGCAATGTATTTGAACTCTGAGATGACCTGGCCTCCTTCTGCCTCGAGACTGGGACCTGTATTTAGCTGTAGGTTACTTTATGATGGATTTTACTGCACCACTCTCATTACACATTCCCTTCTTCCATTCATATGGTTGCCATAATTCAGGCAAATTATAATCTTTATTCTAAAACCCTGTCTGTCCTTCCACTTACACATTATTTCAAGTTACATTCATGTGTATCCTCCACATTTTTTGGGAAAAGACTTGATGATCAGTTATTGTGATATTCAATCGTACGTACCGGTAGATTGCAATGTCAATGTTGAAGTTTGAGATTACATTACTATATTTTTTGCCTGATAGGTTATTGGATGCCTCGCTGGAATTTTTCCTCCTAAATGTATAATGCAGATTAAATATAGCTATGAAATCTAATGATTAAATAAAGCCTTTAAAACAGAGAAGCAAACCAAACAGTTCATGAGCAAACAGATGCAAAATTTACAACTAAATATATAAATAAATTCAGGACTGTCTTCACTTTGTTTAAAGCAATACTGTAAGCTAGAAGTGCAACAAGATCGAGACCAAAGGAAAAGAGCAGATCTGTAGTGCCAACTCAGACGTTGAAGTCCAAACCAGATACGGCCAATGCCAGATTATGATGAATAAATAGCCCTGTTATCTTCTATTCTATTGCATTAGCACTTGTAATGACTCTGGCCATTCTGAATTGGGTTCATGCTGAAGGCCAAATGGTTTTTGGAAGGAAATATTTGCAACAATAAACTTCCACATATAGTACAGAGGCATTCAATGCATTTAACCTTGTGACCCTTATCAAATCCCCTAGGATGCTCACGCAACACAGTCTCACGACAGTATATATTCAATTTCGTGACTATTTCACAAACTGCGGTGCGACTGGGCTGGCTCACACCAAACCTTCAATACTGGAGAAGGAGACAGAATTTTGAATCTGTCTATTAATAAATTTGCAAACAAGATTAATATGAGCTTTCCGACCGCAACTGTGTTTCTATCTGTGGGTGGAACGTAGCTAAGCTAGATAGTGTTGGTGACGTATATTGTGCAAGACGAGAGATGTAGTTCAAGGAGCGGTTTCACACAAAACTAAATGATACTACGACAAACTGTGACTTTCTTGACTTGAAAAATGATCGTTTAAATTGACAGACATCATATGTGTGATTCATGGCTCAATTCAAACGGGATAAAAAAAAAAAAATCTGTCTCTCACCGTTGACTACCTTACATATTTTTTCCGAAATAAGATCCCATGAGGTCCACCGGAAGGGCTTAGCCTCTCTATATTTCCTGTGTGCCAGCTGTCAGTCTCCAATTCTCTGATATTCAAGCCAGTCCGAAGTAGGTCAAGTGCTGGTTTATACTCCTTTTGACACAGGTGATGCCAGTCCAGTCTGAGTTCTTGTTAAATGAACAATGTGTTGGCATGGACAGTCGTTCACTGTGTCTGATTAAATGCTGCCCTTTTATAGTACTTTCTGTTAGAATCTAACTTAACATCAAATGGCTTCATTATTTTTGTGATTGCTGTTAGGACGGTGTCCGAATAAATACCAAACAAACCCGAAATAGAATTCTCAAGAACTGGAATTGAAGAATCTTTGCCATTTAGCAGATGTTTGAACTCAGCTGTGTAATATTGGCCTACATCTGTACACCATTACAGCATTTTCCTGTCAGACAGAATCTTTTTCCTTTGTACTCAGGTCCATCTTGGTGCTTTGGTGTTCAGCTTTGGAAATATACAGTGTGAAAAAAAAGAAACATGCATTGGAGTGCAAACCGATCACCCTCCTAGTGGCCAGCCAACCGGTAACCATTAGAGCAGGAAATGACCTGCACAGCTAATGTTGTCTGTTTTTGTATGTTCTTGTGCCTGGCTGGTTTTATTAAAGAATCTGGAATCTAAATGAAGCTAATATTGAGCGATGAATGAACCAACTGTTTGGACTTCACAGTTATAACAAATCAGGAAATGGAGGTAGTTTCTGGCCCACATTTACTGGATATCCACACTATTGCGACAGCCCTTGAAAACCCATTAGATATTTATATGATGAGTCTATCAGATGCAAATTCCCTGCTGATATACAGCAATTGTCACTTATTTCCCAACTTATGTGACTGTGTTGACAACCTTTGAGGCTGAACTTGAAGTTAAAGACCATAACAGATGTGTCCTTCAGTATTTAAGCCATCTTCATTATGCATTTGACTGTTCGCAAGACTCCTTCCCCAAACAGTGACAAACAGAACTTAGAAACTGTAACCAGGCATGGCAGACCTGTCAAGCTTTGCATATCTCCACATGTTGATTTGGCACCCATGGGGCTGTAGTAAGAGTAATACTCAGAATTTAAAGAGTTTGTAGGATGGAGGAAAGGAATGGTTTAAGTAAAGACCCCTCCGCTTTGCGACAGGGTGCTGCATCGCCCTGTCGGGGTTTATTTCACAACAATGACCTGCTAGCTGTACATTATTCTGCTTATTACACGGCTACTTACTTAAGAAATCAATAATTGGACACAAAAACGGTCCTCCAGAATCCGACATTAGAACTGCGCCCATAGCAACGGTCTGTTATACATAGCAACGGTCTGCTATAAAGAAATAACAGATGTAGGACACCGTGATTGACCAATCAGAAACGAGTATTCAACAAAGTCGTGTAATAAACATGTTTATCTGCTCTAAGCATATACTGTAATATGTCTAGCTAACTAGCGTGCTACCTTTAGCTACCAATTAAGACCAAGGAGCACATCATTAAATAACAACATTAGTTTGTGGGGTTACAGGTTACGTTAAAAAAAGACACGTTCACAACTAGCACAACCTGTAGTATTTCCGACCAGTCGCACAGCAGTTTGTGAAATAGTCACAAAATGTAATGTAATGTATTGATTCGTGTACATATACACAAATTTCTCTTTTTTTGTGATGGTCAGCACAAAGTCAATTCATATGTAATCCAAGTAATTGTAAACCAGGAAGTATAAATGTGTTGGTGTCCCGTGTGAAACCAAAAGTCAACATTGATTTATCTGTCACGTAACTGCCGTACATAAGTCATGGCACTTGCGGAGTTATTTTAACCAAAACCGCAATCTTTTCCTAAAGCTAACTAAGTAGTTTTGTTGCCTAAGCCTAACCAAGTCCATCTTTTCCTAAACCTAACTAAGTGTTTTATTTTGAAAAGACTGGAGCAGAAATGAACACGTGTAACGTGTTGCTGGACAGTCGTAGGAAAATGCATGAAAAACACATTGTTGAAAGTCGTGCTGAGCATCACGAAAAAAAAGGGAAATTTGTGTCTATGTACACAAATCAAATAGATTAGATTTCATAACTGTTTCACAAACTGCCTTGAGACTGTGTTGAGTATTTCCAATCCCCACTGTTTGGAAGCTGGTCTTGGAAGAGTTCGGGGTAACATTAGCATCTCTGGCCTGCCCCTGGATTTGCTAAGTTTACACTCCAGCCAACATTGGCCGAGATAGCAGTATGTTATAGTGTTTGAAAATATAAACAATATATAAGATAAGGAGCCAAACATGTTTATATTAGAACAAAATACCAGTCTGACCTTGTGATTTTTTTCTTAGCATAAATAGTATTAACATTACACTGCAATAAAATAACAATACCACAAGCCAGCAGGTGCACCAGGGTTGAATACACTTTTTCTCTCTTTGTTCTGCCTTAATGGGAATTTACAGCCTTTTGTAATCACAGCAAGAATATTTCACACCCGAGGCAGCAGCACTGCAGTGTATTTCTCAACGACACTGACGGCTTCACCCTAGACCTCGGCTCTCCACAGGCTTCTGAAATACTTGAACCCATGAATCACAGACCTAGTGGAGAGAAGGAGAGGGGAAAATAAGCAGAGAGGTGAAAGGGGTGATGAAAATCAAGAAACTACACGGAGGGTTGATCCAATGGGTGTGAAGCTGAAAATCATTTCAGTTTCATCAGTTTCATGGATGTTAGGATAGTAGGCCTGGCTACATTCATTTTGGCGGTTTGTCCAACATATTGGCTGCACTCTGCTCTGTTGAAACAATCCACATGAGATCTGCAGTATCGCAATTTCACATCATGTTTTATCTTTTTTACTGTGAATTCTTGCTGGAATTAGTCTGGGTGGGTCAGTTTTTATAAATCATTACACAACCATATCTTCAGCACTTGCAGTTCGGGAGGTGCAGCATGTCCTGAAGTAGTCATTGCGTTAAATTTATGAGAACATTAATGCGCAAATTTAGGATACACCTAAAACATTAAGCAGGTCAGAAATGGGGCAGTTATACTTTCCAGCTCAAGGACATGATATAAAAAATGTGTTGCCTGACCTCCGTGTATTGTGGGTGGAGAGGACACTGGATTACTGGACTGGTGTCACCCAGTCACAAAGGGAGCGGTTGGAGTCTGCTGGCTGACTTCCATGACCGTCTATAAAAAGCTGCATGAGAGATTTGAAGGGTAGCAGCTAAAGATGCATCACTCAGAGGAGTGTGTGTGTGACAGAAAATAAGACTAATTCACCTGTTAGCCACCTTGTTTGTTTGTGAACACAGTCAGTCCTGCCTTGAATCCGGTCAGATTGACCCGTTTCTTACCAGCCGTAAATAACACTCCACCCACAGGTCTGCTGTTATCGAGCTGACGTCAGGGAGTAAACAAGATTCATCATGAAAAGGTCATTAGTGCCTGTCTGCAACCTCAGGGGGCTTGAAAAACGATTTGTCTTGCAGTTGGTGACAGTGAGCTATCTATGGTATGAATTAGCGTGTCCCTGTGTGTTGGTTTCTACTTACATGTGGATTGTCAATGGTGCACAATTTGTTTGTTTACTCATGTAATGAACTGTATGGGAAATAATGCTGTTAATGGAAAAAAAGAAGCATCAAATGTAAAGCTTTTTCTTGCGCTTCCATCTCACATAAGGGTGTTTAAAGGTGTTTTTCCACTTTAAAGCGGCAGTAGGCAGAATATTTTTGACATCATTGGGCAAAAATTCCATAATAATATTTCAGCATATTGTAATTCAAGTGTTCTGAAAGAAAACTAGACATCTGCACCTCCTCATGGCTCTGTTTTCAGGTTTTAAAAAATCTAGCCTGTGATTGGAGACTTTGGCCAATCACAGGTCATTTCAGAGAGAGAGCGTTCTTATTGGCTGTTCATTCAACGGAGGCAGCTGTCAATCACTCGTGAAGAGTTCACGAGTGATTGACAGCTGCTCAGAGACGGCAAGGCTCCAGCTCGGCTCCGATTGGTTTTTTTCCTCAGGTCTGTGAAATCTTGCAGATGCCATTAGGAGCACCGGATGATACAGAGGAACATGATTTTTTTCAGATTACCAGTTTCATGCACTACTGTCAGGATAGTGACCTTTTTATAAAAATAACTTTTTTTTAAATCATATTTGCTCCCATCTGCCTACTGCTGCTTTAACATGCGTTGATTGTTTAAGGAGCTCCCTCCGAGGTCCACAGAGAGCAGAAAAGGGGAACACAGTGAGACAAATCGAAGAGGAGAGCGAACAGTCCGTTACCGAACAACATGAGTCAGCCACTGTCCAGGAGCCAAACGCTTGTTCCCTCAGCGAGATGGAGACGAGGCGGACAGCTACATTAGCCTGTTCTCACTGCTGAAGGAGGCATCAGTGTAAACACCACAGAAACAAAATCATACAGCCAGCTTTCTAGAGATTTTGGTCGCTCCCCAATATTTTTGGTTCCATATTTGGAGCTTGTGCAGCCCTGCTGAGCATCAAGGCAAGTCATGTGTTTATGTGACACGTTGGGGAGTCACTGAATGTCATGTACGAACTCCAAATGTATACTTCCACTGCTCCGTGCAGCAATTGATGTGAGACTTACAAATATGTCACACAAGGCTGTTACTATTCAGAAAAGTACGGTTAATGCTCAGTCTTAGTCTTGCATAGGATGACTCTATTACAAATAGTGTTGCATGTATTTTTGGTGTTTGGCGTGTTTGGAAAATGGGATTACTGTAACACTGTGCTGATGTTATTTTGAGTTTGCTATATTTGACTTGTAAACAAATTAAGAGATGTATTTTGAATAGTTATATATATGACAAGGTGTTTATTTTCCAAGATAAATGTTCAGACACAAATTAAAATTCAGGCTGGGTCTTCACCTCAAAATACCTCACACGTATTACTTATTCACTGTGTGACTCGCTATCTGGACCATCTTGACTGGCTGTACGTCCCTCTGCTGACTCTCTCTGATGAACCATACTACAGTGTCGATGAGTGAAAGAGACAAAACTATGATGGCTTAAAGACCCAGCTGTTCTGTACTGTACGACTTTCCCGGAATTGACTTGCATTGCTTGGTTGAGTCAGCGTGTACAGTTCACTGGTTCTCAGTTTGGATCAGCTTCAGGCAGAGACTTCACAGCGCACAACACAGCCCTGAGGATTTTAATCTACAAAGTATAAATAGCAGGACATCATACAACCCAGACATACTCCTGAGCTGCGTGATAAACAAATCTGCAGCATTTAAATGAATTGCTGATCTTTGTGTGACATTAGCTATCTCAAGTTTTACAGATTTCTCTGCTTTCAACAGACTAAGGAACTACTTTCTTGCATATTAGAGGCCGACACCTTACACACTTTGGTTTAAAGCTGAAATAGGCAAGTTGGAACAAATATGATTTAAAAAAAAGTTATTTTTATAAAACGGTCACTATGTCCTGACAGTAGTGTATGAGACAGGTAATCTGAAAAAAAATCATGTGTATCTGTGTCCTCCGGTGTCCTCTGGTGCTCCTAATGACATCTGCAAGATTTCACAGACCGGAGGAAAACGACCAATCAGAGCCAAGCTGGAGCCTTGCCGTCTCTGAGCAGCTGTCAATCACTCACAAACTCCAATTAAATGGTCAAACTAGGCAGCGCTGATCAAATATGAATCAATATTCTGTTACTGTAATGCCCATTTCTCACCTCAAATGTTTTCAGAAACATCTTGTAGTGTACTGTTAAGCTGTGAAATGAGAACGTTTTTTGTCCCGGCCGCCATGTTGAGATCAGTTGAGAAAATACCAAGCACCGCCCAAACTTTCTAATTTTAAGCAAAACAGGACACATATTTATAATGCTTAGTCAAAACATGAAATATTTACTTATATGATATATTAACAATGCTTTATGGTCATTTATGTATTTTACCCCCTTCATCAAATGTGCAAACTAAGGCTGTCAAAGTTAACGTATTAATAACGCGTTAACGCAAATCTGTTTCAACGCCACTATTCCTTTAACGCATCAACGCAACATGCTATTTTTAAGGTTGTAGCGGTTTTAAAGCTAGAGTGAAGATACTGGTAACATATGAAACAAAAAAAAACAATGAATTCATTGGTATCAACAATGTCATACTAGTTTGTCGAGAAGGAGGCTAAATATCGTTCCAAAGTTATGCTAAATTTTGTTGAGGAAAAACTGGCATGGTCATTTTTAACGGGGTCCCTTGACCTCTGACCTCAAGATATGTGAATGAAAATGGGTTCTATGGGTACCCACGAGTCTCCCCTTTACAGACATGCCCACTTTATGATAATCACATGCAGTTTGGGTCAAGTCATAATCAAGTCAGCACACTGACACACTGACAGCTGTTGCCTGTTGGACTTGAGTTTGCCATGTTATGATTTGAGCCTATTTTTTATGCTAAATGCAGTACTTGTGAGGGTTTCTCTACAATATTTGACATTGTTTTGTGTTGTTAATTGATTTCCAGTAATAAATACTGTATATACATTTGCATAAAGTCCACTCCCATGTTGATAAGAGTATTAAATACTTGACAAATCTCTCTTTAAGGTACATTTTGAACAGATCAAAATAATGTGTGATAAACTATGGACAATCCTGCGATTGAATATTTTAATCGATTGACAGCCCTAGTACAAACCCAAACAAAGGGAAAGGTTAGCACTTCAATACTTTTCTACATATTGGGTTTTTAAGGTCACGCTAAATAGACCCAGTGGGTGAAATATATCCATTTTTCAGGGCTTACACCTTAAAGCACACGGTTTCCCACATTCCGGGAGCCACACTGGTTTGGAGCATGCTTTGTTTGGCCGAGGCGCTCCTCTGTATTGAGCGGAGCTTCAGTGTCTGCCTGTCTCCTGTCACAGTATCTTACCAAGATAAAAATGGTTCATGTAAGGTTAGACAGTGTTAGGAGGGGAGGAAAGGCTTTTCATTGAACTGTTGCTATAGTGGGTAGAAATTCAGAGGCTTTGATCTTTTGCTTTGAATTTGAAATCTCAGCTCATTCATCTGAAATGTGCTACTCTCCCTGGGCCCGTGAGCACTATATACAGTATGTGGTTAATGTGGAGGGATGCTGTCAGAGGAGGAAAACCAGGAATTAACCAGGAGTCAGAGCTGGACAGAGGGACTGGAAAATGTCAGGGATTATATCGAAGATATTTATTGTGTCAAAGCTACTGGGACCTGTTGGAAGGGAGGCCAAGGTTTCTGGCAGCACATCTGTTTATATGGTTTGACAAGAGTGACAACTAGGGTCTATTAGTCCACAAACCAGGTGGATTGGGGTCTCTGTATTACCTTAAATATACAAAAATAAAGCTGCAATTTTTTGTTCTCTGCCACATCACTTTTCTCTATATTCCATATGAGTATGAATATGAATAAGTTATATTGTATCTGTCCTTCCGTGTCAGCGCTGTGATGGACCGGCAATCTGCCCAGGCTCTGTTATAATGCCACATAATGTTTTCTTGCCTTTGCACAGTAAAAATATCAACATCAACCCCGGCCAGTTCTAACAGAGAGGAAATATTCTGTTGGCCAAATAATATCACTGCCACCTTTATGTGCTGGTACAAAAGTTCATGTTCTAAACTCAAAACAGGAAAATTACCACAGGCTATTTAGGCATGGCAGCTAATGTTAGGAAATTCAGTTCTGGTTTCCTGTAGCTAGCTAAGTATTTAGTGGGGTTGTATGAGGTACTTATTCATAGTAGGTGTATTACTTACAGTGGATTACAGTCGGCACACCCCCAGCATTGAGAAACAGACAGGAGCACCGGAGCAAAGCAATACAGTGCTGCAGACGGGGGCGTCAGAAATATGTTTTTACGTTACAATTTACACATTTAAGTGTACGCTATATTTAGAATATTTTCACCGCTTTATCTTACCGTCAGACAGCCCTGTCCTTCTCCTTTCTGACCGGGAACTGAACTGAGAGTGAAACTTATCTATGCTCTCTCCGAAGCCAGCCGTCTCAGATGACAAAAACAGTATCGATACGTTTCACTTTCAGTTCAGTTTGCCGTCGGAAAAAAATTCTAAATATAGCGTACACTTAAATGGATGTCGGAGTTTTTTAGGTGAGCCTTTCTTTCAGGTGGCTAAAATACGTTTTGCTACTGTCCCCGTCCACAGCACTGTATTGCTTTGCTCCGGTGCGTCTCTCGATCCTGGGGGCACGCCGTCTGTCATCTACTACAGTGCAAATTTTGTTAACAAAAACTATGACGAAATATGTTCGTCAATGACCTTTTTTTCCATGACTAAGACGAGGCGATGACGAGACGGCAAAAAAGACGAGACTAAAATATAGTTTTAAAACCTAAAAACCTTACAAAAATCTCTTTATTATTGTCACCTTTCCACCTTCTCTTCCCCTCTCTCTGTTTCAAACACACACACACACACAACACGCTCAGTTCGTCTCGGTCCTTCTTGTCTCACATCTGAATCCTTACAATTGTGCTACTAGAACGCATAAAGTTGGCGGTTTGCGGGTCGGGTTCGGGTGGTTGAGTAACGCATATTTCTACATGTTGGGTGGGTGGATTAGCTCTCATAACGGACCGGTTGGTGTGACTGAACCGCACATCATTTATGAGCACAGTCAGGAGGATTCAAACTAACTGCAAAGCTGCATTCTTAATCATTCAACCGGTGTTTTTCATCAGATAAGAGAAAACTTTATGTGAAATAAGTTTGACTAAAATTACAGAAATGTTCAATATAATCTGATGACTAAACAGGACTAAGATTAAATAATAGCTGACAAAATTAAGAGAGAAAACATTTTGACTAAAATCAAATGACTTTTTGATGACTAAAATGGGACTTAAACGTAGTTGTCGTCGACTAAAACTATGAAGAATAAAAATGACAAAAATGTGACTAAAACTAATGAACATATTTGTTTTAAGACTAAATCTAAAATAGCTGCCAAAATTAACACTGATCTACTGTAAGTAAAAAACCTACTATGGATAAGTACCTCGCACAACCCCACTTCAAAACACCTGAACTATCCCTTTAAGCTCTCCAGTGAGTGAAACAAGGCAACCAAAGCTGTAGCTGTGCACATGCGCTCCAGAGAAATAACCTACAACAACTGCAATTGCTTACATGGTTTCCTCTTCAATGAAAATGGGCAGTGTGATTGACTTTATTTATTAAATTCCTCTCTGCAGTTAACAGTTATTGGACTACAGTCAATACAAATCCAATGCAGTCAAATAATAATAATAAAAAAAAGAAGCTTGATCTTTTGAGACAATTCATCTGTGAAACCAATAACCACTCCCTGAAAGAAATATGCATCGATTAAAATGACCCAGTGATGAAAATGGCCTACTATGGCACTGCCAAATAGTTTTATAAATACCATGTGTGGTGTTATTAGGAGTATTATGTGACAAGATAATGAAGATTACAGCTCTGCCGTCCTCTCCTTCTCTTCTTTCCTCTGTAGAAAACACACTAACTGGTCCTCCTTCATTCCCACAGAGTCAATTCCCACAAGATTATAGTTACAATAAAGTATTTAGGCATTGTTTATAGAGCAAAGTGGACAATCAATTGCATCTATGACTACAATCAGTAACTCTTGTCATTTAGCCTCATTTATCTGTGCCCGTTTTCCTAACTACTCGCATAAACATTGGTGGTGAGTCACAGAATTTCACTTCTGACTCAATGTATTTTACCCTGCTGCAGAACACAAGTCTCTCCTCAGATGAAAACTGATTGGAAAAACATCTCGGACTCTTTTCATGTTCAGCTTCATGCGTGTGATTCATTCATTCTTTACAGGAAATGAAGGGTGCATAACATTTCCAGCGTACTCCCCGGCTGAGTTTTTTTTTTTTTTTTTTTTTTTTACACCGTTGCTGTTGAGGACATTTTTTTTTTATTATAGCTGATCCCTCAGGTTCAGGGTTGAATGATGTTATGTGATTTACTGAAATGTCACAGGACTGATTTCAGTACAACTATGAGGGGAAACTCCTGATCCCATATTAATTTTATTACAGAGGAACTTCTCTTTCATTCTTATAGTGGCTTAAAGGACCAGTACGTCACATTTAGGGGGATCTATCGGCAGAAATGGAATATAATATTAATAAGTATGTGTTCTTTAGATTTGATTAAATTTACCTTATTGTCATTGTAAAAGTACAACGAAATTGAGTTTGCAACTCCCCATCACAGACACGATGCATTAAAAGACAGTCTGTAAATATAGGGTACTATACAAAGCGACAGCTAACGGGTTAGTGACCAGTGTCGTATATGCAAACTGTCATAAAGGGCAGTAAAAAGTAAGTACACAATCTAAAAAAATATAAAAGACAATGATTATAATAAAGACAATGATTATAATAAATAATTAAATACATAATAAATAGATATAGTGTGTCCGCATGTGCAATATTATTAAACAAATAATGCAGTTCAAAGTGCAATTATGCAGTCAAAGGTTAAATCACCTGATAATAAGAATCGTTGTGTTTTCGTTACCTTAGAATGAGCCGTTTATATTTGGCAGCGGGTCCTCTCCATGGAGTCTGCCATGTTGCACCACCATGTTTCTACAGTAGCCCAGAACGGACAAACCAAACTGTTAACTTTTCCTGCTTGGGCTGGAGTCGATAACGTTACTCGCTGCCGTTGCCGCCGCTCTCTCTCTCTTGCTTCACTACTCACTTCCCACATACACACACACTCTACACACTGGCTCTGTTCCAAATGACCTACGCGACTCACAACAACGGGCTCTCTCTCCAAAGCCAGCAGGCTCAGATGACAAAAACAGAATAGATAAGTTTTACTTTCAGTTCAGTTCGATGTCGGAAATAAATCTTAATATAGCGCACACTTAAATGGATATACATTTTTTTAGGTGAGCCTTTCTTTTAGGTGGCTAAAATACGTTTTTCTGCGGTCCCCGTCCACAGCACTATACTGCTTTGCTCCGATGTCGGTACTCCTGTCTGTTTCATGATGCTGGGGGCACACCAATCGTCATCTACTGTAGGTAATACACTATGGACTATGGATAAGTACCTCGCACAACCCCACTTCAAAACACCCAAACTATCCCTTTAAGCTCTCCAGCGAGTGAAATAAGGCAACCAAAGCTGTAGCTGTACACATGTGCTCCAGAGAAATAACCTACAACAACTGCAATTGCTGGCATGTTTGTTTAGTTTGTTGACCCAGCAGTGGTTCATATGACAGGACTGATCACACACAGTCAGACACATACAGCCACACAAATATAGGCTACTACTACACACCCAAACCCCTGTACGTACACAGGCTAGATGTGAGCTTCACTCTGTATCCACACATACAACACAGGGCTCCAAGCTGCTGATCATAATGCGGTGTGACCTCAGGCTGTTTTGAATTACTACAGCAGTCATATCTTCATAGTCAGGTCAGTCTGGGAGAAGGAGTAATTTAATTTAATCTAAAATACTGAAACAAACAATCATTACACATAGATTTCTAGAAAATGAAAAGCAGGGCTGAAATAAATAAGCTGTCTGGATCTAGTTTGTGACTTTAGGATGTGAATATTCTCTCTGATAAAAAACAGACGTTGAAACAAATGAAAAATATGTTTTCCTTTCTTAAATTAAAGATTGATAGTTTTATCGATGAGGTATGAAAATAGTAATGTTTAACATCTCTGTTACGTTTGCCCAACACAGTCTCACTGAATTTAATCTATTTGATTCGTGTACATATACACAAATTTCCCTTTTTTCGTGATGCTCAGCACGACTTTCAACAACATATTTTTTGTTCTTTTTCCTGCGAATGTCCAGCAACAAGTGACAGACCGTTTCAAATTCCCCTCCAGTCTTTTCAAAATAAAACTACTCAGTAAGGTTTAGGAATAGATCGACTTGATTAGGCTTAGACAAAAAGCTACTTGGATGGTTTAGAAAAAGGTCGCGGTTTGGGTTAAAATAAGTGCGGAAATTAAGTGACAAATAAATCAACTTTGACTTGTGGTTTCATACGGGACACGAACACCAGTATCCTGGGCGAAAGTCCTGTGTTCTTTGACCCACCCATTCACACTGACCTCGTCCCTATGTGGTGTTTGCAGCTCTTTATACATCCTGGTTCACAATTACGTGGATTACATACAAATTGATTTCGTGCTGACCATCACGAAAAAAAGTGTGAAATTCGTGTCCACACATTCATGTCTATACATTCAACTCTGTGACTATTTCACGAACTGCTGTGCGACTGGGCTGGTTTACCAGATGCAGTAATTCCAAACACACACTTTATGTTTGTGTTGTTCTGCGCCGTATTGAGGGTCAGATCTAGAGTTGCAGCCTGTCTGTTACACATCTGGTGCTGTTGCAAACGATTGGTGAGCTGGTGTCATGTTTTGTTCTCCAGCCTTGCACAACTTTGGCTTGTAAACTTCTTGTATAGCTGGGTTATGATTGTGGGCTGGATTATTGAAAAAAGCCTCCTGGCAGTAAGTCATGTATTTGTTCCACTGTATCCTAAATCACTGATCGAGTGAGAGCGATTAGTCGCTTGGGGGAAAATCAGTTTCAGATTCTGTTCCAACTGATCCAGGATCTGCAGTGACCTCCACGCAGGAGTTATGCGAGGTATTACAGTACGAGCAGTCTCAAGAACAGCGGCATGATGACACCAGCAGAAGCACGGCCCTCTGGGAAAGGCTCTGAGCTCGTCTCTGGTGTCCAGTGTTACAGAGTTTGAGTGCTGCAAAAATGGCAACCTGAGCAGCCAAGTGCACTGTGATGACATAATCATAACCCCGCCGCCTGAAAATGACAGAGCAGTAAAATACTGCCATCATGCTGTGTGATCCAAGGGACTGATGTCTTTACTCCTGGTGCAAAAATACAAGGAGGAGGATGTTTGTTTCATTAATAAAGCAAATATCCTGAGGTCAGAGGTCAAGGGACCCCTTTGAAAATGGCCATGCCAGCTAGTATGACATTGTACCAATGGATACCTAGTTTCATATGATGCCTGTATCTTCACTCTAGCTTTAAAACTGAGCCTGCTAAAACCTAAAGATTGTAAGTTGCAATAAAGAAATTAGTAGCGTTAAAACAAATTTTCATTAACGCGTTATTATCGCGTTAACTTTGACAGCCCTCGTGTGAACTTTTTTAGTTTCTATCGTTGAACCATAGTACAGTGCAGTAGCAGAGTACCAGAAGAAACTATAAACATAAAAACAACTAGAAAACAGTAAGGGAGAAGCACAGATGGACCGTTGCACGGTCTTGGGGAATCTGTGCTCTCTGTGGGATGATTGTGAAGCCAAACGTTGTGTGATAAAACTCCATCTTCTGCCAAGCCCCTAAAACATATAAATCATCCTGGAAATGCTGGAAGAATTTAATTCCAGACACTGAGTCATAGACAAAAGCCTTCTTCTCTCTTGATCCGCTGCTTTGCTTCCACCCAAATTACAAATCAATACTTAAAAACTTCTACCTTTTGCTCTCTGTCAAGGAAAGAACTGAAAAAAAGTATTTCATACCCTGATGTTACACTTGATGGCTGGATACTAGGAGGAAATCTATGGTTAATATGTTTGCGTCAAATAGCTGAGAGTTATCGGGTGTTTACACATATTGCTGCTGTTAGTATTATATTACCAGATCATGTGGCTAACCACACTGCAGCCATCATTCATCTGGTTTTGATCAAAGCAGACTACAGCCAGCCCTGGTCAAAGTGCACCATTAAACATGTTTTAAATGGTAGTGTGATGAACTTATATCTTCTAGACAGTTGTATGCCATAATTCAGAGTTAGTATCTAATTATAAGTAGCCTACTATGATATATGATATTGGCCTATTGCTCTGCTAGCTAACCACAATAGCTAGTAACCCCATATCCCATTTGATTTGATAAATATATGTCGCCCAGGTTCAAGATGAGTCATCACATTGGTTTTTATTTTACAAGAAGAGAAAATAAAAAGGGATTTTGATGTAAAAACAAATACTAAAAATGTTTTTTTGGACATATATTTAGCATTTAACAAGAGACAAATGAATAATTAAAAGGTCTTATTGATAAAAATTTTATGTAAACAAATATTTAAAAAAAAAATATATATATATATATTTATATGTATACTGTATACGTCCACAGAGCCTTTAGAAAGGTACCAAATAAAAGTATGGCTTTTCCTGAAATTTTTTTTTATTGTGAATTCATTGTTTTAAAAATGTTGACGGTTCCAAAATGAATGTTTTGTTTATCTCTGTAGAAGATACCTGACGTTTGGTTCCCACTTCTAACAAGGCATGTGAGCCAATAGTAAAACGACGTATCACGTGGTAACTCTGTCGTCAATTAGGGTGGGAAAAAAACGGATAAATGGCTGATATTGACGGTAAGTGTCTGGCAACAACTTGTTGTGAAGTAAAAGCAATGGAACGGGGGAGGGAAAATGCGACATCTAGTGGCTGAATGTTATCAATAGCACCTTTAACACAAGGATATAAGAATAGACATCATTGTCAGAGCAATAATTTGACACCTGCACCACCCTATACTATTTTAGAGCTGCGTTATTTTTGCTTTTTAAGGTGCTCTTTTCGATATCCAGAGCATTAATACTGTATAGCATCAAACATCTATTAGCTATATAAAGATATAGAGGAGTGTGTTGTATTCTGAGCTTCTCCATGATTTGTTGACACAGCTGTAGTATCGTGGTTTCAAGGTTAACCTCTAACTATGGTCACTAACTCCAGAACAAGCTGATGAATCCACAGCCTGACATCACACCACACATAAAGTCATATTTAAATAGAGTATTCACTCACCTTTTAGCTCTGTTTTGGTATATAATATCTGGTTCTGCTGTTTTGTGCTGAGCAGGCAGAGTCCAGTCCCTTTAGTAGCGCTCTGAGAACAGTTAGTTGCTGCTGCCATCATTTCATTATTCTCAAACCGCAGACCTTTTCAACAGTGGACATTTTTGACTTCGCACAGCAGGAAATGCACAGCTGGAACCAATAACATTAACGAGGGCTCTACCGCAGCAATTAAGACTGTTATTAGTCACACCTGTGCTAGACATGTCTTAATGTCTTAATGACCTTTGTGCCCTCCAAGCTCCAAGTTTCTTTATTCCTCATCCGTGTTTTCACCCCATCGCCAACACCCTATTAACGTTAAAATTTAGAGATTTAATGATTAATGATTCATTTAATTTAACCATGTGGAAAACCATATCAAAACGCCTTAGGAAATTATAATCCATTAATTTAATTAATTGGCTCTTAAAAGCCTATGAATGACACTTTAATTAAATCAAGATTAATGGGAAAGTTAATGCCATTTTCAGGTTTTTCAGTTTCCTGGTGACTCTCACAACTCCTATTATTCCAATAGTCCACATTGATGAGTGCAGTCGGCTAATGAGGATACTCAACAACAAGAGGTGAATGATTGTGCTAGAAGACTGTCCAGTTTCCAGTTTTAAAGGGGACCTATTATGCTTATTTTCAGGTGCATACTTGTATTTTGGGTTTCTACTAGAACATGATTACATGCTTTAATGTTCAAAAAACGCTTTTCTTTTCTCAAAATTGCACCCTCTGTCTGAAATGCTCTTTTTGAGCTCATGCCCCGCCCTCTGGAATAGCCCAGTCTGCTCTGATTGGTCAGCTGGCCCACTGTTGTGATTGGTCAACCAAACCAAACTCTTTGGACTCCGCTCCAGCTCCGCTTGTACTAGCTTTGTTTGAGGTCATGCCAAACTAACTGCTAAGCAAAATGTGTTACTTGGTGACATCACCACGATATGGAAGAAAAGGTAGGATTTCAATCAAGGTGTTTCAGGAGCAGTGTTTCTGTGGGGGAGAGTAACTCCCTTTGGCGTGGACTTTGGGCTTTGTAACTTTGTAGACCTTTTAAATGCACAAAAAGCTATATAACACACGAAAGGAAGGGGAAAAGCACAAAAGCATAATAGGTCCCCTTTAATACCCATGGGCCATAGTCAGAAAGCCAAAGTTATTATACCAGATCTTCCAAATCCCACAGCCCTCGAAGACAGATGGGTTCCTTATTTGGGCTCTCACTTCAATGAGTGCTTTGGAATAGCTGCTTCGAGTCCCTTGTGTCTGAAACCATCGGGTGTTGATAGCTGTGGGATCAGGTGGGATCACTCAAGATGCCTTGAGGTTTGGCGGTCCAGCAGCAGAGGAGCGGACATCAGATTTATCCATCAGCGACTGAAGGCAGACTGAGAAACTACTTCCCTTTGGTAGTAAATTACAAAGAATAAGTCTCCAAAGACCATCGCTGTGACATGAATATATGAGGAGAGGGGAGACCACATACTGTCTGTGGTGGAGACAGAGCAGAAAACAGAAAAGGTGGTATGCTGCATGGAAAGCTATTATAGATAGATCATCCTTACACAGCCTCCCCTGTGAGGTGTTTTAACTTCATGACAGAACAGAGGGTCCATTCAGCAACTGGTCGATATACTTAGGACCACGAGTGCACCAAGATGTCCTTCTTTAGAATAATCTATCAGAAAAACAAGGAGTGCGAGAGACACTTCCGCTGTCTTGTAGATTTCAATCTGACCTCGGTATTCGTGGACACGCATAGTAATACAGAAAATTGAATAATAATGTGTTTTGCGATGTATTTCCCAGCGTTTGAGGGTGTAAAAACTATAAGGCGGCCACCGAGGCGACATATAAACAAAGAAACAGACAACAAGATTAAAAATCATTCAAGAGTGGACATGGACACATGTACATGTATATAAACAGACAAATATCAACAATGACAGAAAGCAACAAGCTGACAGACATAGAAGACTTCTTCATTTTAGGGTGCATTCACTTCAAGGACCCGGGCCCGCATCCGAGTACACTTGGAGGACTAAATTGACTTTGTTTTTATTCTTTTTTAAGTTAGTATCCAATGAAGGAAAAGAAAAACGATAAAAATAAGAATAATCATAATCTTAGTCATAAAGACAACAATATTACTTTTTTTAAAAAGCAGGGGCGTTGTTTTTAGAGAATCTGAGCAGACACAGGGGGCAGATTATTCTTTATGGTTGTTTGCAGAGTTGACCAATTTAAACCTTTCCCCTTTCCGCTAGCTCAGGGATTCACGCTCCACAGAAGAGCAATAAAGGATGGAGGACCGAGTGCAGAGGCCGTACAGGCAGTAAGATTAATGACCCTGTGTCAACACAATGATGACTATGGAGCTGGAAAGTGGAGGATATCAAATCAAGAGCAACCCTTTGAACATTACAGACACAAGGGATGGCAGCGCAGAGGTGTTTTGCTCTGAAATCTTTACCTATCAAACTGTTAAAAGTCACCACTGGCATTAAGATGCACTTATCAACACACTACACCTGGTGTGCAAGAGCAATACAAAAAGCTCATAACTCTGATGCTGAATGTGCTGAATGATTTCCACATTTTTAAGACTACAATGCTGTGTGAAAGTGAAATCTAATCTATGACTGTGAGCATGAGATAGTTTAAACAAAGGGGAGATGCTGTTACAATGCAACATGGCAGAGAAGGAACATTAACAGTGACAAGCTTATGAAATGGAATAATGGACAGCAGTGTTTTAAGTGGTCAGTTATGTAGCATCTATCTGACACAGACAGAGCTTTATGATTAAACAAGTTGTTTCTAAACTCTGATCCTTACCTATCAAATTAACGCACACATCCAGCGGTGTGATTTGCATTAACCCATTTGCACCCGTGACTGAAATTTAAAATTTCCTTTGGTGAAAATGTTCTCTGGGCTTGCCTAAGCACACATTTCCAAAATCGGTCAAACCGTGAAAAATTAGTTTTTCTTATCACAGTTCAGTCTTTGGGCACATGGCACTGCTGTTTTTTTTTTTTTCAATGATGCTAGAAAATGCCCTGGAATAAGCAGTAAACATGTAGAGATTTTTCTTATTTTTAATACACACATTTGAGGGGCTCCTAACTACATATTCCATATAAATAAAAGTTGCACAGAACTATTATATGTCATACAGCAGTGTGTGTGTGTGTTCCTATATGTATTTGAGAGTAAGTGGTTATTTCAAAAAAGCAAGTTTGAGGTTGAAGTTTTCACCTGCTGTATGACATATAATAGTTCTGTGCAACTTTTATTTATATGGAATATGAAGATAGAAGCCCCTCAAATGTGTGTAATGCAAAAAAAAAAAAAATCCCTTGATTTTTACTGCTTATTCTAGGGCATTTTCTAACATTTTTGAAAAAAACAAACAGAAGTCCTATGTGCCCAAAGAATAAATATAGTATGATAAGAAAATGGCTGTATTGCAGTATCTTCTGTATGAACTCATAACAAGCTGAATATCAAAGATATGAGTGATTTTACATGTGATCTAAAAAATTAGATACTTGCCCAAAGTATGTCAAGACTTTGTGTGTTTCAGAACAAATGTGGCATTTTTCCTTATCATACTAAATATAGTATTTGGGCACAAATGGGTTAATGTGGGAGGGTACACATCTCCAGCACAGTGACACAATTGATGTCAGGACCTTAAAGCTGAACAATAAGAAAATTAGAAAAGGTGCTCTTGTGGCCTTGGGTTTAAGGCGGTGCCCATGAACCGCAACATCCCACGTCCGCGCCCATCCCATTCCATGATCCCATCTCTCTCTGTCTCCCCTCATTTCCTGTCATCTCTCCCCTGCGCACTTCCTAATAAAAGGCATAAAATGCCCCAAAAATAATTATTTAAAATAACAAATCAAGTGAGAACATTATTAAAAACAAAATAAAGGATAAATAAATAAAAGATGATACCAGACACAGCAAAAGGAAAATGCTATGTAAATGAGAGGATACAAAAATACATGTGGGTGAATGGAGACGGGAGAAAAATTGTGTGATGAATTTTGCTGAAAATTGTTCAATATATTTGATTGTAGTAGAAGCTGCCAACATGTACATCTAGTGGCTTTGTGGATAAACTGTATCTGTATTATCCAGGTCTTACAGTGAATAATGTCTGTCAATATTGTGTTTTATATTTTGATGATGTCCTTGTTTTATGATCATTTTTATCTGTGTAAATTGTCTTTGAGTATCCAGAAAAGCGTTATATAAATAAAATTTATTATTATTATTATTATTATTATTATTAATGTGGCCGTGGGTGAAGTGCAGGTTAATTGTCTTTATAAATTGTCCACTGATTTGTAAAGAAAACAGAAAGAAAACACGTTTCATACACTACATGGTTATATACAAGACACAATTTAATCAAGTGTTAAAAAACAAATGTAAAAAGGCCAGAAAAACAATACAGTATTTGCAGTTATACCTGAAGAACATGGCAAGAATGAAAACACAGTGTCTCTATGGTCAAGACGGTTGAGGCTTTGATATTCAGATTACATTACTGATAAACTTCTTTTCCAACCAAGTTGTCACCAGTTCAAATTCTGTGTCTAACTTTCTTGTATCAGTGTTTTGTTATTGTCATATGAGAGAGAGAAAAAAATAAAAGAACCCTTCCAGATTTATTGTAAAAGATTTAAGAATAAATTTCTTAAAACAACACTCAATTCAAAATCATATTATGGAGATAAAGTATATGGACGACCACACCAGTCGACTCAGTAGGACAAAAACAAAAAGAGAAAATCATTGACAAGGATCGTTCTCTCAGTGTGGGACATGAAATGTGCTCATGACAAATATTGAATAGATCACATTAACAACACCTATACAAATGGTAGGAATTATGAGCAGGAGGAGGAAAGCTATGGCCATCGAAATGTGGGATGATCCGACTTTGGGTATTTTCCCAAAACATCCAGTGTTCAGTATTGTTCTCTATTGTGATCTAGTGGATTTTACCTGAGTGGATTGCAGTCTGCTGCTTCCCTCACATGGCTCATGCTCGCCCTCTCTAGGACAAAAAAGGAACATCTAATTTGCACTTTTCACTGACAACTTGTTACCTCAAACTAGACATAAAGACTTCTTCTCGACTCTGCCGTGACATGTGAAAATGACTATCTTGTTTCATGTGAATTACAGAGAGGCTTCGTGGACTAGATGGCTACTGGATGGACGAGTGCTGGAGCTGCCACTGGTGCAGCAGGAGGAGATGCTTTGCCTTTGTAGCCCAATGACAGGATGTGTTTCTGCAGGTGTGTGATCCAGCGCTCTTGAACAGACAGAGGTCCATGAAACACTTCTTCACAGAACCTGAACAGCAGCACAGAGAGGGAGGTAACTGCATTAAATGAGCAACAACGAATTATTGACAATGTAATTTAACAAAACAGTACATCTCATGTGCGGCTGGGCAACATAGAAATATTTAGTATTCATCATTTATCACTAATCATATCATGTTTTGTGTATTGTGATTTACAGTTTTGTTGTTAAACTCCATACGTTTTTTTCTCTTTTGTTTCCACTTATGCCGACCTTACACCAAACGACTTTTAAGCTATTTCACTGTCGTAGACATGTTTCCTATGTTGGAATAAAATCACGAGAGTTTTGCTAGACTTGCAGCGCGCTCCCGTGAAATCTCAGTCCAAACTGTCTTAAGTCAGTCTTTTTCTCGTCTTGACGTTCCCGATAAAATCGAACAAGTTTAATATTCTGGTAAATTCAATGACACAAACATTGTCAACGACCAATTGGTGCGCTCTCTCCAGCACCAAACAGGAAGCAGCAAACAGGGTAGAAAGTAAACATGGAGAAACTGGTGGAGTTGTGGAGTGAACAAGAGTGTCTCTTATTATTATATTATTATTATTATATTTATATTAAGTATCTAAAAAGTACCTCCAAGCAACATAAACATAACTACTACGCGCCCGTGGTGTCCGCAGCTGTCCGTGTCCATTTGGGAGTATAACCGAGGCTTAAGACGCTGGCGATGTAAGCACACATCCCTGGTTTCCCCGGAGTCCAGCAGGTGACTCGTCGCAAGTCATCCCCGTCCCTAATTTCCTGTCACACCTCACTTACTGACTTCTGCCTGATAATGGCAAAAATGCTCTAAAATGCTGCTGAACCTATTGGTCTGTCACTCTAAACCCTATTATTCACCGAGTACAAGGGGATTGTGATTATTTATATTTTGTATTTTATAGACTGACCTGCACTTGAGGGAGTAGATTTTGCCCACTAGTTTGACCAGCGGTGTGAGCGGGGGTTTTGGCAGCATAGCGGGAATGCTGCCCGACCGTGATGCCTGCTGGGAGTTGGTGTCCTGATTTTCTTCCCCTCCCGGCACAACACGTTTTGGTGGATGGACCCCTGAAACCATACAGAAATGTAATAGAGTAATGTGTAGAAAAAATATATATATATATTTTTTTGAATCAAAAAAAGTATATCTATATCCAGCTATTTTCATCTCTCACCCCTTGGGGAGCGCAAGCCATGTTCACTGTGGGCTGCAACACTCCGTGTGTGGCTGTGTGAGTGTCTGGATGAGCCGGCACTCACTGAACGGCCCACCGACGGCCTCAGGCTGCCGCCGGGGACAAAGTCAGCGTCTGTGGACAGAGACGGTGAAGCTGCACCTCTCTGGGCCTGAAAGAAAATTAATGCACAGTGAATTAGAATTGCTTAATACATTCTTTGTGTATCTAAATCTGAATGGGAATTATTTTAAGCATAGTCTAGAGCTCATCCCACCTTCTTGATGTAAAGGTCTCCCATACGATAGCGTCGGGTTATCGCTGCTACCCTGGCTGGGTCCTTCCGGATCAACTCACTGAGCAGTTCGATCGGGGAATTCGCTCCGTCTACCTTCCATTCAATGATTCCCAGCTGGCGGAGGTGGGCCCGCGCGTGACTGGCCAGGGCCTTGCGGTTTTCAAATTCAAACCCACAAAGCTCACAGGATGCGTCTGACACACAGGAGATATTGAAAGAAGAATCCGTATCTACATTACCAATGACAGATTAGACATGTATCACCAGGTCACTGAGTTCCAGGAATAGTTTTGTGATGTTATAATAAAAATACAAATTTTACAGCATGCAGGTTGAATCAGTAACATAGTTAAAGACACAACAAAGTAATACCAAGAGGGCTGAGGATGTGTTGAGGCAGCATTGCATTGTGGGATGTGTCTTGTGAAGAGAGATTACATGGAAAAGAGGCTAATCTTTTGGCTCAAAGTCTGAGTTTTTAGAGGATTAGACTGGTGTTGTTTTATGTTTTTCTTATTGCCAATAAATCCAGTGAAAAGACCAAAACAAATGTGTCTGTCTCTCAATGCTTTCCAAATCCCATACCCTGTCTGTTGCACTCAGACCCAGTTGTTCCTACTTGAGATGTGAATCTGGCCACTGTAGTTTTTAATAAATGCAACTCAAACAAGAGTAACTAGTGCATTTGTTGAGGACTATTTTCAGCTGCGGACCAACACACATTTGGTGTTCTAGTGAGTATTTATGGCACCAGGGCAGTCAGTGTATGTAGGATTGACTAAGTGTCCTTGTTCATCTCAGGCCCTGTTCAGACCTGGCATTAACATGCGTCCTGAGTGATCCTATAACAAGTGGACAGCTTTAACTCTGTCTGTTCACACCTGCCATTAGAATGTGTCTCCACATGCGTCTTGAGTGACCACTTGTGATCCGATGTCATTTCTCACGTCGGCTCTATATGCAAATAAACACGTAGTAAACACATGGCTAACACTGCAGACCTTAATATTACAGGAATGTCAGTAGTAATAACCTACATATTCGTGAATTCATTCTATTAACATCAAAATAAAAGGTTATTGTCAACCGGTGGTCCCCGGGGACCTCCGTGCCGCCGACACCGCCACCTTTGCCAGGCAGCAGCGGCGTGCAGAGCTTTAGAGTCGGGTATGAGAGCGAGCGAGTGTGCAGGCGGGCGAGTGTCTAAATTAATGGCAGGTCTGAACAATGTCACAGAGAACAACCGAGTGGCTCACTATCATATAAGAACATGGTTGTCAAACTGACATAATTAGCCAACTACAACTACAACTACAACAACAACAATAAATCTATTAATCAATTAGTTGTTAACTATTAAATTAATTGCAGACTTTTTTGAGTAATTTTTTAAGAAAATAAAAGTCTAAATTCTCTGATTCCAGCTTCTTAAATGTGAATATTTTCTGGTTTCTTTACTCTTCTATGACAGCAAACTGAATATCTTTGAGTTGTGGACAAAACAAGTCATTTGAGGACGTCATCTTGGGCTTTGGGAAACACAGATCGACATTTTTCACCATTTTCTGACATTTTATAGACCAATAACCTAATCGTTTATTATTAAAATGATCGTTAGTTGCAGCCCTAATTTCTTTACAGTTGTGTTAATGTCTTACCGGTGTGTGAGGCCCCGCTCCTGCCAGACGAGGATTTCTCTTTCATGGAATAATCGAGAGGTGTAGAGGAGGGGTTGGTGGCCGGTTCCCCTGACTGGAGGCTGTCCAGGGACCTTCTGGAGCCCTGAGGGGTCCACGTGGCTTTGCCTGATGACCCAGCGAGCACGGACACTTTCTTGCCTTCTTCACCACGCATCATGACCTCTCTGAGGAGGTCAATCGGTGACGTTCTGATCGACCAGGCGAGGCCGAGCTGGCGCAGATGGGCGCGGGCGTGGCATGACAGGGCTTTGCGGGTCTCAAACAGCTGGCCACAGTAATCGCAAAGGACTGTTGGTGGGGATTGTACATCTGTGGAGGATGCTGAGGAATGGTGAAAAAAAGAGTATGAATCCACACTTTGGTGTACATACACAAACACAAATTAAAGCTGAAGTCTGTAAATTTGAGCGAATGTGATAAAAAAAAAAAGTTACTGTTATAAAACTGTCACTATATCCTGACCGTACTGCATGAGACTGATAATCTGTGAAAAAATCATGTGCCTCTGTGTCCTCCTGCACTCCTAATGGCATTTGCAAGATTTCACAGCACCAAAGGAAAACAACCAATCAGAGCTGAGGAGTCTCTCCAGCAGCTGTCAATCACTGCTCGCGAAACTCGTGAACTCTAATCAAACTGTCAAACTAAAATTAGAAAGTTTGCTCCGGCCGTTAGATGGTGCTTGGTTTTGGCTTGACTGTTCTCAGCATGGCTGCCGGGTCACAAACTTTCTCATCTTACAGCTAAACAGTACACAACAAGATGATTCTGAAAACATTTGTAGTGAGAAATAGGCATTACAGTAACAGAATATTGATTCATATTTGATCAGCGCTGCCCAGTTTGACCGTTTGATCAAAGTTCACAAGTAGTGATTGACAGCTGCAGAGACACTCCTCGGCTCTGATTGGTTGTTTTCCTTCGGGTGTGGTAGAAACTTGCAAATGCAATTAGGAGTAAAGGAGGACACAGAGGAACATGAGTTTTTTACATAAATGATCTGTCTTATGCACTACTGTCAGGATATTGTGACAGCTTTATAAAAATAACTTTTTACCATATTTGCTCACGGTTACCAACTACAACTAATTATAAGGGATATATCCCAACCCCCCTCCCCTTCCGGTGGAACCCATGGGACCTTATTTCGGAAAAACTATGTACGGTAGTCAACGGCAAGAGACAAATATTTTTTTGATTCCGTTTGAATTGCGCCATAAATCGCACATATGATGTTTGTCAGTTTAAAACACAATTTTGCAAGTCAAGAAAGTTGCAGTGTCTCTCACCGTTGACTACCGTATATATTTTTTCCAAAATAAGGTCCCATGGTGGTCCATCGGAAGGGGCGGGACTTCGCCTCTCTATAGGAGCATGTAATAACATGACACGGTACCAAACAACAACTAATTCAGATGAATGGCTCTCTACTTTACCTGCATTGAGAGGCTTTGAAGCAGCAGGTGACTTCTGCGTGGGAGAGTTGCTGTCAGTGCTGGATTCCTTTGGTTCAACAGACACCTCAATCTCCTCAGGTTCAGGCTTGGGCTTCCTGTGAAGGGGGTCCACTGCCAGCCGAAAGCCTTTCTTAGCCTTTGGGGCCTTGTTAACGGGAGACCGAGCGTACTTTGCAGGGCTTGGGGAGAGGGATGTGGAGGGACATGGTGCTGCAGATGAGCTGGTTGTCCTGTTCGTTTTGTGAGGGTGCATGGCTTCTAGCATGCCGCTGTCGACCAGTTCCTGCACGGTGTCAATTGCAGAGCTTTTCCCCAGCGGGTCGACCACTCCGATCTGACGCAGGTGAGCACGTGCGTGGATGGCCAGGCCTTTACGATTCTCAAACCGCTCCCCGCACAGAATACAGGTGAAGTCCGCCGACGATTTAGGCCGTTTGCTGGGTGGGGACACAGGTGGAGAGGACCGACCGGAGGGTCGTTTAGAGGAGGATCTAGGTGGACTGGCTGAGGAGAGCACCTTTGTTTGCTCACTGCTGATGGGCTTGAGGTCCTCCTCCTCCATGATCTGGTAAAGCAAATCAATAGGGCTGCCCTTGATGTCTCTTTCAGGGATTCCAATCTGACGCAAATGGGCCCGAGCATGACCCGACAGGCCTTTGCGTGTCCCATACCAGCAGCCACACAGTTGGCACACATGGACCTCTTTCTTGGTGTCTGAAGCTGCAAGAATGAAGCAAATGATGAGTAAAAGGAGCCCAGTCTCTGGGAGACACAATGCTGTCATGTTAACTTTATAAAAACAAATATTCTACATTAACCTTCTGATACCAACAATAGACCCATTTTTGTCTTTTTTAGGGGGGTACAGGGGGTCTTTAGGGGGAGCTAGTAGGTCAACAGTAGATGTCACATAGAAGTGATGTATATCACCTGAAAGCTGGGAACCTGAAGATTAATTTGAGATGCAGCTCAGCACTGTGTGTCAAGTTGTTCTAGTCATAAAGGCTCTAAAGGGCGTAGAACATTATGATGGAAGTATATGATGGTCATTCCCCATGCTCTGTTATGTCTCATAAGTTGTTGCAGCAATTTTGGGGTTGATACTATTTGCTACACAGATATGGTGCTAAATTTAACAATTTTTTACCACTCAAGAATTGATAAAAACATCAAGACCTTGAAGAACACCATTAAAAAAAACATGCTGTGATTTGGTATCAAAAACGTTTGACATTTGGAAACTTCTGCAAGAATTGCGTTTTTCTGTGATTGGATGGCGAGCACTTCTGTTCTGGAAACTGCTCAGAAACCCCCTTATTGTCAATCTACCTAGTTAAGCCATCCATCCTCTGAATGCTCTAGGTCTCTAGTTTGTGGCTGTAAAGTTTCATGAGGCTGTGATTATCCTAGAGGTCACCACAGGGCATTTTATACAGTGAGTTCAACTTTCAAAAAATGGTCTCACTATTGGGACTAACATCATCACACATGAATACAATTGGTCTCATTGGATCCACAAGAGTCTCAGCTTTACAGTCATACCCAATTTATGTAATTCCAAGACTGTTCAGGGACCCCAGTATGCAGAAATATTCAAATACACCTTTTTAAAACAGGTAAATATAGCACATTTGTACTACATGCAAAAACGGCATGGTTTTTACCCCAAAACTGCATTTATTATCATAAAGTGGGCATGTCTGTAAAGGGGAGACTCGTGGGTACCTATAGAACCCATTTTCATTCACATAACTTGAGGTCAGAGGTCAAGGGACCCTTTTGAAAATGGCCATGCCAGTTTTTCCTCACTAAAATGTAGCCTCACTTTGGAGCGTTCTTTAGCCTCCTTCCCAACAAATAGCATGACATGTTTGTTACCAATAGGTTTTCTAGTTTCATATGATATCTACTGTATAACCTCACTCTAGCTCTAATACTGAACCTGCTACAGCCTCTGAAAGCCAGTAAAGTCGGTCGGGATCGCCCCAGAGGGTTAATAACTACTTGCTATCGACGGTCATCACATAAGGTGCCTGGGTAATAAAGCTCTGTCTTGCACATACAGCTACTCCCCTCTTTCAACATTTCTTTAAAACATCTATTCAGAATTCAGCCGTACCTAAGGTGATGGGGGCGTCAGTTTCCAGCGGCGCCCACATCGGCTTGGTTGTGGTTTGGCGCTCTGAGGATGAGCTGCTGCCTTCACTTGTTCTAGGGCCAGCCAGCCTGAGACCAGATGGGGATGAGGGGAGGAGAGAGGCTGGCGACTCTTTCGGTCGGGCTGGAGATTCCCGATGACCCGTCTTTGGCGGTGTTGTCATCACTCTACTCCCTGCTTTGAAGGAGTCACTCATGTCCTCTGGTCCTGAAGACGTCCTGGACTCCTGCTGGGATGTTTTCTTGAGAGGGGCTGGCCCAGGTATAGAGGAGTCTGCTTTGAAGTCAGGCAGGGAGCCCCCTTTCTCCTGGATGAGCTGGTAGAGGAGTTCGATGGGAGCTCCGCTGCTTTCTGACAACGTCACACCGAGCTGCCGTAGATGGAGGCGGGCGTGGCTGGAGAGCCCTCGTCGTGTCTCGAAGTACGTTCCACAGACCTCACAAATGACTGGCTGCGGGGTTGCTGTGGGGAAGTTCAGATGGGAGTTTGTAATCATAAATTGAACGGGAGCACCTCAGTCAGTGTCTTTAACCAAGAAAAAGAAGAAGCCAGATGCTTGTTTTGTAATGATCTGATTTAAGATATTGTCACTTGACAACAGACTTGAGAACCTTTAGTTATATCAAGATTTAATAATAATATGAGTGGCAATGAACAAAAATCAATAGGGATGCACCAATACAACCTTTTCTCTCCCGATACAAATACAGATACCTAAACTCAGGTTATGTGCTACCGACCCAATACCTGTTCTCTCTTTTTCCCATATTCTAAATCGGCAGCACATCTGTATCACACTGCGTGGCACTCATTGGGATCAACTTTCTGTAAGGTAACACGACGCCAGAGACCGCTGTGGCACTAAAAACTGAGGCGATGGCCCCCAATGACTGAATAAATGCACCTGATAGCAGAAACACTACATGTTATAATGACATTATTAAAGAAACTGTGTTTCGAGTGTTTCTGTCCGATACCTGATCCAATTAATATGGTCAGTATCGTCCCTAATACAGATCCAATGCATCTCTATTAGGAATGCACCGATACCGATACCGGATCAGATATCGGGCCGATACTGACTCAAATAGCTGGATAGGGTATCGGTGACAATAGGGCCGATATATTCAATTACATTTTATGTTTATATACGATATGCACTACATACTGGAATTTTAATTCCTGTTTTAAGTTTTGACCAATTAATTGCTGCATTAAAAAGGTTTACACTTGAATTTGAATTCCTGTTCATTTTGAAGATTTTTTACCAAGTTGCTGGAGTATGATTTATTATTTTAATTCAATTCAGTACATTAATATCTATGTATATCTGTTACATTTTGCTTTATAAAGTTAAGAAAGTAATGTTTAAGTCAAGCCTGATGTTGCCTTTCACATAAAAGAATGATCCCAGTCTCTTCCACACAGTGAGCCATACAGCTTATTAATTAAACACTGGTATTGAATTAGTACTTGGTATTGGCCGATACCCAAAGCCCAGGTATAGCTATCGATATCAGTAGTGAAAAAGACGGATCGGTGCATCCCTAGTGAGTATCGACCCTAATACCGATCCAATGAATATCTATAAATCAAGCCTTGAAAAGAGACATGCACAATTAAATGCATATGGTGAAACTTGCACTTTTAAGTGTTATATGTTTTCAGAAATAACTCCTGGGTTCCGTTTTATTAAAAGTAATCACTATAAATTGTTGAAGAATCAAATCAAAATGACACTACGACTGAGGTCTAATCATGGTGATGACCAATGAAATAACATGAACAAGCACCTTCAGGCTCTTGTATTGGTAGCTCATTCATAACGGCGTCTCCTACCTTTTGAATCCATGGCTGCTGATGATGTTTTGGGTTTCTTTTGAGGGATGTCAAAATTGACTCTCTGCGGATCCTAAAAATTAAGAATAAAATCCGGTGTAAAAAAATATATACAGCCAGTTTATGTTATTGATGGCAAACTATTTACAGTGTGTGAGGTGTATTAAACCTTATTCAAACAAATGGGTGAAGGCTAAAGCCACGTGGCAAATCAGAGAGCTTGCTAATACTAATTGCTTGTCCAGTAAGAAGGAGAAGTTAGGTGAAGGCGGAGGTGTGATATGGAAAATGTGATTATGTGAATAGGCTACCAAACAGCTATGGAAATATTAATTTAACTGCATTATCTGATGAGAGCATTACCACTTCTTACTTGTGGGGAAAAAAACGAAGCCCAAATGAAACTGGACGGAGACAGTACGGTGAAGAAAATATTTTTGCATTCTACGGAGATGCTGGTGGATATAGAGAGCTACAGGACTGAGTCCTAAAACCCAGAAATGAGTTAGCATTTTAGCACTTCCTGTTCCCTTGTCAGGAAGTCAATGGGCTTTTTGAATGGGTTTTTAGTTAGATACCTGAAATAAGGTCTGTGGTTAACACAAGCTTAAGAGATTTTAAGGTTTTGTTCTACGATATAAAATCTGTCAGTACATATCCCACTATCCCACAGCCTTTATGTGTCTTAAAAAAGGTGGTTTCTAACAAGTGGCTAAATGAGACTACTAAACGTCATCACGGCGACTGGTCCACCTTTACGGCCTCATTGTGTATACTCAAGTTCATGTGACCGTGGTGTAGTTTGTTTATAGCCTAACGTTAGCTTTTGGCGATTGCATTCACACTTCAAAAATCATAGAAGAGGTTTTCATTTGTGAAGATTATCTTGCAGAACAAAACATGTAAGTATCATAAATGTTTGTTTGCCACAGAGCTTATTTTCTGCAATAATCCAAAACCCAATGGAAAAATCCCATTGGCTTTTTGTCGAGGGAACCAGGGCGATGCTAACTTCCTGGTTGGCCTACAAAAACACGTCATCCCTGGAGCACTCTATTAAGAGTCCCTATCCTGCCATGGTAAGAAAGCTAGGTTGATGAATTGCTGGCCACAACGTACCTCTCTCTGCTCTGCCAGATGGGCGTGTCGTCGGGCCCTTTTCTGACGACGCAAAGCTACTTCTTTGCTAGTAGACTGGGTTGGACCGCCAGTGCACCCAACCTTATAAGAGGAGAAGTCAAACACAGAGGGAGCAGCCTCGGGCTTCAGTTTATTGGTCCGGCGAACCACCAGTGCTTCTGAGTCAAAAACCCTCTCCTCCACATAGTCGTCATTTACAAAGTGCTCGCTACAAACCCTAGCACCACGCCAAACTGGAGGGTTCTCTCGCTTCAGTGCGTCTAGCCAACGACGAAGAACCACTTGCCGCTTAAGAGGCAAAGAATGAAAGTGGACGATCTTTCCTTGTTTTTTTACTCTATAAAATTCATTGCTGCATCCGGGGGCGATACAATAGTGGCCCCCTTTGCATCGCTTCGAAGCTTTAGGTTCCTTATTCTCCATTGAAACAGTGCTTTCACTAGTTAGATGAACTAATGTAACGTTAAGACAAGTCCAAGCCAACCAACCTCATGACGTCACAGGCTACACTAGGACAAGATGGTTGAACACTTAGTTGAAAAAAAACTTAACTTCAGATTGTGTTTTATTTAAGAGTGTGAATCCAGCTTGTAAACTATGTTAACTACAACGTGACACTGTTGTAACCTCGACAAAACGTGTTATAGCCTGTTAAGAAATATCTTTAAAGCTGTGGATTGAAACTTATAACGTTATTCACTGTAAGAAAAACGTTGCTATTTCTAATTATAACATCTCAATCTTTGCATCGCCTCGTAGCTTGAGGTTCCTTATTCTCCATGGAGACAGAGCTGTCACTAGTTAGATGATGTGTGAACTAATGTAACATTAAGACCGCAACCAACCTCATGACGTCACAGGTTCGCTAGGACAAGATGGCCGCTGCACCTGTAACTTCAGATTGTGTTAAACCTGTTTTATTAAAGAGTGTGAATCCATCTGGTAAACTATGTTAACTACAACATGACACTGTTGTAACCTCGACACAACCTTCAATAGCCCGTTAAGAAATGTCTTTAAAGCTGTGGACTGCTACTTGTAACGTTACTCACTGTTTTAGTCTGTGTTGTTGCATTTTAACATCTCAAACTGAGCAGAAAGCAGTAGACAGACGTTCATTGTGAGGTAAAGCAGTAGACAGATGTTCACTGTGAGGTAAAGCAGTAGACAGATGTTCACTGTGAGGTAAAGCCAGCTGCTGTTGAGCTCTTTGTTTTGCTCTGGCAGCTGTTAGCTAACGTTAGCTGCGAGCTACCTCAATTTAAATGTATTATTTTAGCGAAACAACGACAAGCTACACATCCTGCGCTCTGCACTGGAAACAAAACTGCAATCATCAATTATAGACAAAAGTTAATTTACCTAAAAGCTTGAACTCACTGCCCCAGTAACGTTACATCAGTTTCAGACTCTGAACCACAAGCTGAGCGGAAGTGGTAGCGGAAGCACTGGTCCACATTCCCGGTGCTGCATGTTTTCAAAATAAAAGCCCTGATGCTTTACCAATAGAGCTTCAGGTGATCCAATGTTCCCCCTAGTGGCAATATACAAAAACAAGACAGGGGGTTTAACTATTCCACTAAATATGAGATATTATTACTACTTCGTTTTTCAAGGACTAGTAACTATTGTCCCACTGAAAAGTCACCCATTTAATGATAAGATAAGATAAGATAAGATAAGATAAGATATTCCTTTATTAGTCCCGCAGTGGGGAAATTTGTAGTGTACAGCAGCAAAGGGGATTATGCAAAAAACAAGATGCATCAGCTAACACAGTAAAAAAAAAAAGGGCTAAATAAAGTGTAACAAAATATGAACCATTCAAATAGAAGGAAGTATAAAAATAGGAATAGTATATACAGTATTGACAATAAAACAGACTATTAACAAAATTGTACAAGTGGAAAATTATATTGCACAGTGCAACTGGTAAGTAAACAAAAATGGTTAGTAACTGGTAAGTAAACAAAAATGTAATGTTTGTTTTATATCAAAACGAGCAGGTAACAATGTTCTGTTTTCTATCCCTTACAAAAAAAGAAGTTTTATTCAAATAAGCTATTAGTATACTTTTATAAAACTTAAATTAAGAGAGTAGGCTTTCAGATTACTATTTATGGAGTTATCTGAGTTAAACTCAACAAAATTAAGTATACTTGGTTTATACCCACAAGTATACAGAAAAGTCTAAGTGTACTTGGCTTATACTAAAAAGTATACAGAAAAGTAAAAGCATTTTTGGATAAGTACTATAAGTTAACTTAAAGAAAACGTACAAGTATACTTACAGTAAAAACTATTAAACTAGTAGTTTACTAAGTGTATACTTTAAAGCGTACTTTTATAAACTAAAAAGTGGGCTACAAGTATATAACCATAGTAAAACAGTATACCTGTAAGTTCACTTGAAGTATAGTTCATATTATAGTTGCAGTACGAAATACAACTTGGATGTAAACTAGTTGTGTACTCAAAGTTTACTACTCTTACATTTAAAGTATACTTAAAAGTGTACATTTATAAACTAGAAAGTGGGCCAATTTAGTCCCAAGAAGTATTGAAGTAGTACACTTACAAGTATACTACTAGTACATTGATATAAGTGTACTTATTGTATACTTGGGAATATACTTGAACTGTACTCAAGTTTACTTAAAACACCACACCACCGAGCTTTTGGGAGGAAGCTATTTTGATTTTTACTCATGATTAAGTGATCGACAAGGAAATCTATAGCATTCTTTTATGTAAAATACTACAGAATAATTTACACACTCTTATGAAAGTGGGAAATGGGCCCTTTGCACCACATGCATAAAAAACATCCTGACTGTAATACACAATTGAATAACTTCCACCTTGCTCCCTGCATCTCTGGAGTAGTTCTGCATTTGAGCGTTTCGTTTTTAATGCTGTCTGCGCCACAAGCTTTCCTTGGCCGGAGAGATTTTGTCCTTGTGGTCAATTCTTCCCAAGTAATTGGAAAATCAAGGGGGTTTTGGTTGTCTTTCACAGTCTCTTCTAATGTTTGCAGTTTTTATTTTACAACATTGATCTGAATTAATCAGATTTATTGGTATGTCTTTTATACAGATTTTCAAAATGTGCTCTTCAGATGTCACCGTTGTGGATGGTGTTCTTCAAATGACCCCAGGTTGGCTTCATTCTCTTGGACCATGACCTTTCCTGTGGTGTAGTATGTGATGGTAAGCAGAGGGTCATCTTTGTCAAGTTCATCTTTACAGAGTTTTAATCTGCCTCCTGAGCTGATGCCCTCATTGGATACGTGGGCATAATTGCTGCACAGGGTATCTTTCCAGATGTAGATGGATTCAGTGAAGAATATGAGGTTGTTCTTCGTCCTTCCTTCTTTTTGTTGGGTATAATCAGTGAAAAGGACCTCTGGGTTACCACTCAGTGTCTTCTCCTTGTGTTTCTCCCTAGCTGGTACATTTAGGAGGGTATTCAGTCTCCCTGCTCTCTGCTCTGAGAGCTGTGATGTTCTTTTCTGCTTGCTGGCCCGTTTCCATGTCGACCACTTGTTTGTTCCGAGGGAGGCTAGGCTAAATATTAGCTTTTCTAACCTATAAACACCTTTTCTTTCCCTTTCTTTTCTTTTGTCTTCATTTGTCTTCATAAAATGTTCCGCTACCTTTCTCAGTGCAGCTCCTTCCCTGGGACGCCGGTAGCAGGCAACAGTAGCAGGTAGCAGCTAATCAGTAAGGAGTTCAAGGAGAGGTCAACATGCACATTCTCAAAATTATTGGGGTGCTGAGAGTAGATCCCCTCCAACGTGTAGTTTTTCAAATAAAAAATGACTTGCTCCCGCATACACTTTTCTCTGATTTATTAGTCAACGTTTCGGTCACCAAGGACCTTCATCAGGACATTAAGAGGATAAAATGGTGGTGTGTGTTCTTTTGAACACCACCACAACAATGTGATTGGATGATTGGAAGTGTCTGCCATCCTCTATTGGTTGAGGAAGTGATATCATCACATATCCATAGCACCATGAAAAAAACTCAGGAGGAGGAGAAAAGAAAAGAAAAATACATGTCAGACAAAGAACATCAAACATACATCGCTATTGAAGGAAAACAATAATAATCTTACCATAAATTATCACATGATCATAAGTATACAAAATGACACATTAACAACAATGCTTGGTCAATATATTAACAGCAACTTAAACAACAAAATCAAAATGCCAAGCCATCATCATTACAAATAAGTAAAAATGTTATATTTCACAGACATACACTTTCTGATAGAATGTTTTATTTCATTTGATCTATCAGTAAAGTTTAGACCACAGACAGCACTTGGTTTGTTTTTTGTCTTTCTATCCCCTCGTGGTTTTGTTGTCACCTGTTGTAAGGCTGCTTCTAGACATTTATCTTCATATCCTCTTTGTTTGTTCATTATGCTCACTTGGTAGCGAGTTAAGCAGCTAATTAGTAGCCAACAGCTAGTAGACAGTTGACATTTGGTAGTTGACAACTAGCAACTTGTTTTGACTCAAAAATATATACAAAACTAGCACTGAAGAATATTTGAAGATATTCCAAAATGTCCCACTTTTTTTAGGTCCAGTCTTGGTTTTATTCTCTGATGCAGCTTCTTCTCACAGAATGAAATTACATACAGAGACTTTTCTGTTGTCCTTTTTGTTCCCATTTCAACGTTGGCATTGAATTTGCTTCAAAACCATCCATGGCGTTGACTCGCATGTCAGGTAAGCTGAGAGTGGTAAAGAAAAGTTAGATATATTGAACTGTAAACTACTGAGAAACATAGAAAACTCTTCAATTATGTATGTTAATATATCTCAAATGGATATGAAATAAGGATTTGGCCTTTCAGCAATTCATTGGAAAAGAGGAATTGTTGGGTAAACAGTTTAGTTTTTCACTGGTTGTGTATGTAATATCAGTATAAAACAAATATATAAAAGTTGGACATAATCCTTTTTTGAATCTTGGATGTTGTAATTGAGTACATTTTTCAGACTATCCATGTCTAGATATAAAATCTAAATTAATCTGCATGTATCGTTTTCTGAGAAAAATAGGGTTGGGATAATAATAACTTTTTATATGAATTATCTATCCTGATATTTTGCTCCTTGTACAAGATTAGTACTTTATTTTGAAAAAAAAATTCTGCTGAAACATCTTTAGACATTTAGCTAATCCACTGTGCATTGAAAATCTGAAATGAAAAACTAAAATAATGTAATAAAAGTAATGTTTTTTTATTGTTGAATTCTTGAGTTTGGCTTATTTATTTCTCTCCAGTACAGAAAGAACGTAATGTTTCTCCAAAAGCATGACCATTTTGAATGGTTTGATGTAAATTATGCTCAGATGGTGTTTCTCAAATACTTTTATATGTGCAGGGATGCATTCAGGCACAAAAGCAGAAAACAAATGGAAAATGTTATCTTGCATTAGAAATCAGTGGCAGCCTGAAAACCCTGTGTGTCTTGGTCATATACAGATGTGCTGTTAGGTGTTCTGTTGACTGTGTCATGATGTTTATGTGGCAAAATGTAACTTCTTGTTTTGTCTATCTCCCCTTCTCTGCTCTGCTCGTCCTCCACAGACTGCTTCCCGATATACGAGGGAACCCTGCTGGCCTCCTGCTACGAGGTGCAAGCCTTTCTGGGGGAGGGTTACTTTGGAAAGGTGGCCAAGTGTGTGGACATTGCAACTGACGCAAAGGTGGCCATCAAAATAACCAAAGACAAGCCCTTTTTGGCTGAGCGAGCACTGGAAGAGGTAGAGCACAAACTTTATTTATCAAAACTGGAGCTGGAATATGCATGTTTAAATTTATTTTTGAAAATCCGTCTATCACATACTGTACCTACAACCTTTCTAAATCATTACCATGTAGTGTGTCTTTAAGGTGACAGCAAACAGTAAAAATGTAACTTTTCATTTCTCCCACAGATTAAAATTCTCCGACAGCTGCAGACTCTGGATCCGGACAGATGTAATCTGGTGAGATGGAACGGCTCATTCTTCCATGAAAGGTTCATTTGTTTGGAGTTCGAGCTCCTGGACCAGAATCTGCGTGAATACACACAACAGAGAGGTCATGCTCTGTCTATAGGTGAGATCCGCCCAGTTATTCACCAGGTATGTGGAAGCTTTACTTTTCTCAGAAGTATCATTTTTATACTTACAATTTAGTGGAAAATCAATACTTAATAATGTACACAATGATAAGGCAGTCAAAGTTAACGCAAATTTCTTTTAACACCACTAATTTCTTTAATGCATTAACGCAACTTGCGGTTTTTAGGTTGTAATGGGCTCAGTTTTAAAGCTAAAGTATATATGAAACTAGTAAACCTAAGGAGTCCATTGGTACCAACCATGTCATACTAGCTTGTCCCGAAATAGGCTAAATAACGCTCCATAATGCTACATTTTGGCGAGGAAAAACTGCCACTCTCTTGACCTCTGACCTCAAGATATGTGAATGAAAATGGGTTCTATGGGTACCCACGAGTCTCCCCTTTACAGACATGCTCACTTTATGATAATCACATGCAGTTTTGGGGCAAGTCATAGTCAAGTCATCACACTGACACACTGACAGCTGTTGTTGCCTGTTGGGCTTGAGTTTGCCATGTTATGATTTGAGCTTATTTTTTTATGCTAAATGCAGTACCTGTGAGGGTTTCTGGACAATATTTGTCATTGTTTTGTGTTGCTAATTGATTTCCAATAATAAATATACATTAATTTGCATAAAGCAAGCATATTTGCCCACTCCCATGTTGATGAGAGTATTAAATACTTGACAAATCTGCCTTTAAGGTACATTTTGAACAGATAAAAAAGTCGATGAATTTGCAATTAATCACGATTAGCTATGAACAATGGTGTGATTAATTGCGATTAAATATTTGAATCAACAAACCCTAATTGACAGCCTTAATAATAATCTAAACTTTGTGATTCTTCAGCTGACCACAGCACTGCTCCACCTCGAGGCCCTGAAAATCATACACGCTGATTTAAAGCCTGAGAATATAATGGTCGTGGACCGCAGGCAGCAGCCGCTGCATGTCAAGCTCATTGACTTTGGCCTGGCTCGCTACGTTTCCGATGTTGTTCCAGGCTCACGTGTGCAGAGTCTGTGCTACAGGTAAGTACAGAAAATGTGTGGCACAGATGCCGTGGCTTTGTGCCTCCAGTCCAGTGGCCAAGAGGAGAGACTGTGGTTTCATATATTTTTCTTTTCCTCTTTGCTCAGGGCACCGGAGGTCATACTGGGTCAGGCCTTCATGGAGCCGATAGACATGTGGTCTCTCGGTCTGGTGGCTGCAGAACTTGCTCTGGGCTACCTGCTTTTTCCTGGCTACCACGAATATGATCAGATGAAATTCATTGTGGACACGTTGGGTCAGCCACCAGATTATCTGATGATCTGTGGACAAAAAACCACCTGCTTCTTTTACAGTCAGAGCAGATATAACCAGAGGACCTGGAGACTTAAGGTATCTGTCTGTCTGTCTGTCTGTCTGCCTGTCTGCCTGTCTGTCTATCAGGATCAATAATGTAACATAAACACTGTCTCTGTAGTCTCCTGAGGAGTTTGCCAGACAAACTGGGCATCGTTTCAGAGACACAAGACATTTTCGCCTCAGCTCTCTGAATGCCTTGAGGGAGGTAGGTGGTCTCTTTCGATGTAATTATTAATTACTATAACTGATGTAAGATGTCATTACATGTTCTTTATCGACTGCATTTGCCATTTGATCCAATAAGATTATTAGACCTGTTCTAAATTAGATTTCTTGTTGTTCCAGATGATGCCTTTTAGAAACGAGGCCGAGAAGAAGAAGCTGCGAAACTTTGTGAACCTCTTAAAAAAGATGCTGCTGGTGGACAAACACGGGCGAATAATTCCACTCAGAGTGCTGGAGCATCCGTTCTTCTCTGTCGAGCAGCACACTGACAGCAGCCAAAACATGAACATTAAAAAACGGTTGGCATGAAGGAAGCTGAGCCAAGCGTCACTCAGCAGCCTTCCTCACAGAAGAAGAGCATCCACAGTTTTGAACTTTGCAATGTTGTATTCAAGCCACGACTCCTCAATAAAACAATTGAATGACTTCAAAAATATGTTCATGATGTGTGGAGATAACACAAAGTATAATAGAAATATAATAGAACAACAAAACATGATTTATATGTGAAGTTAAAGTTGTCAAATGGTACATATGTGTTTAGATTACAGTGAATATTTTCTGTTAATGTTAAAAAGTACAATATTTCCCTCTGAAATGTTGTGGAGTATGAAGTAGAATAACAATTCAAGTAAAGTACATGTTCAATGTCCAAAGTGTTGTGTTTGACATATATATAAATATTAAATTTTAACGCATTTACAGTTTTTCTCAATCACATTAGCTCATTTTTTTAAACAGTCTTAACATTCCCAAGTCAAGTCAATTTTATTTGTATCGCCCAAAATCACAAATCACAAATTTGCCTCAGGGGGCTTTACAATCTGTACAGGATACGACACCCTCTGTCCTTTACAGTGTGACCCTCTCATCAGATAAGGAAAAACTCCTCTCTAAATTTCTCTAAACTGTAAGTGCAATCGTCACAACTGTTTCATTGGACATCATAACTCTTTTGCATGTTTGCAAAAGGTAGTAACTCACCTAGAACACTTCATTCATGCTTCAAAACCAGTTATTGTGTCAGTAAGTTGGCCAACGCCACCAAAGTGAAAAGTTGTTTTATCGTTGTGTGAGCTGTAAATGTTTAGATGTTTTCTCACCATGGCACTCAACCCATGAAATGTTTCTTATATACAAATCTCTGTGTTGTTTTACTTTTTGTTGACACTGACTGCTTACTGTACTATACCAGAATGTCAGGTCTGTCCAGCTGAATGCTGTTCTGTATCGCACTGAGCTGTTTAGATTCCTATTTCAACAGCAGGTAAAAGTTTACTGGACTGCTTGAATTTACTGCCCACAGTAAGTGCACAAAGTGACACAAATACACACTCTAACCCCAAGTGCACACAGTGCACTTTCATAGACTAAGCTACTGGAGTTACCCTGCACTATACTCATTTTTAACAGTCTCTTCTGCACTATGTTCACTTTTTTAGTAGTCGTGTATCACAGCTGTTGCCCTGCACTATATTCAGTTTTAACAGTTTTCCTCATCTCCTTGTATTTTGATATCTGGTATATTTTTTTTTACTTTGTACTACTAACTTTTTTACTGCCTTTTTACTAACATGTTTTGCACTATGGAACTGTGATGCTGGAAACTTGAATTTCCCTCGGGATCAATAAAGTTACTATCTATCTATCTATCTATCTATCTATCTATCTATCTGAATGAATGAGGAATTCAAATCTGTTGTGAACAACAAACTAACTGCTCAGAGATTTGAACTTATTGTTTTGAAAAAATAAATATTGTCATTCAAGAATTGAGCCAAAGCGAATTAGAAAAACAATACTGTCTGTCTAATACAATTAATGTGGTTCACCTTCCCACAAAGTGACACAAATACACACTCTAACCCCAACTTTTACTTTGAAAGAAGTTATTTTCACTTCCGGAGGCCACCGCTGGCCCCGCCCACTTCTTGCCGTCCAGCCGTCCCTCCTCTGAGTGTCTCCCCTCTCATCTCCTCTCCTCTCCTCCTGCCAGCAGCAGACACTTCTCCTCGGCTTTACGTAAAGACAGGTGAGTCTTTAGAAATTGTGCGTTTGTCTGACTCTTAACTGTCACACGTTCACATTGTTGTTTCTGCACGGCTCGACCAGAGCAGCAGCAGTTTGTGCTGGAGCAAAGAGACGACAAAGAAACCGGGTTAGTGCAGTGAGCTAACGCTGAGCTAGCTCCGGCGGTGCGGCTCAGCAGCTCTCCTCCTCCTCCTCAAGTATCTGGGCCTGTTTCTGCCACTTTCTTTGTCTCTGTGCTGCAGCTGCAGCTGGCAGCAGAGAGACTGGTCAATGCCCTGCTTCGCTTTCTTCAACAGTAGTCGCTGCTGCCACCTCATTATGACAAACCACATAGAATAGTACAACTTTGACCTACAGAGCTGAACTTTGACCATCAATGACTGCTGCTACTACTACTACTCACTATCAGCATATATCAATAACACGACGTGGTTGCTTTGATCTGTTGTTTTATTATGACATGGCAGTCAAACAAGGATTTTTCTCTATATGCATGCAGACTTTGTTCATTGTAACACCAGACTGTAGATATGTAAAGGAATAAACACCTCATGGCTGCTGTGAAGGCCTGGTTGGATCAATACAGGGTTTAGTGTGTAAATGTATTATATCCTGCCTTTCTATAGAATTGCAAAGGTTAAAACTTGATTTATAAATAATAAGTACTTGTAAAACATGTATATATGCAATAAGTATCCTCTTATTGGTTTGTGCGTATCATGGTTACATAAGCCTCCTAATAGGCTATTGTGCCCTGCAGGCTGAACATGACTTGCATGTGACTTTACATGGTTTTAACTGGACCTGTTATTAGCTGCCTGTGCACCAATCATCAAAGAGCTGCAGTAGCTGGCTGTCTGGTGAATCATCATGCACTTGGTGTTTTTAAGTTTCAAGTTTCAGGCTAACCTTAGCTGTTTTACGATGATAAGAAATTGCTTGACATTTGACTGTGACTTGCTGTTTCTAAACTCAATGATTTTCTCACATCTGTCCAATGGTTTGGCTGCCTGGTCCCAGCCACCAACCAGTCTGTAGTCAAATCCATAGTGTCTTTACAATAGGGCCCTGAAAATCTTGGACAAAATGCAAATAAGGTGCCATCATTGCCGCATTTTGAGTAAAAACAAGATGTTAAGTTTTGCAAACTTTATTGATTTTCATTATGTAAAGCTTGTGTTTAAATGTTTGAACGGACTTGCTCCTCTGCCTTTCTGCAAATTCATCATGAGACTACAGAGCTGTAGCAGATCCACCAGAGCAGCTTCAAGTGGCAATTGTAAAGTTCAATTCTGCAGAACATCTTTTGCTCAGACAGCTTTTTCTGTGAAAGGAGCGAAGTCTTGGAACTCGTTACCTGATCACTGGAAATCTGCTGCAAACTTTACCACCTTTTAAGAGAGCAACCAAATCCTGTTTAATTCAGCGACAAACCTGTACTCATGTCTAGTTATTACACAAAATCCCTTCTAGGGACAGGTGTTGCAAATTAGAATTTGCTATAAGCACTATGATACTGGCATCATACAGCTGTTTTTAAGTTGTCTATGTACATTGTATTGGTTCCTATTAAATAAATCATGAATGAACAAAATGTTTGTTCTATTGCTTTTTATATGTTGAGAATTTCATGTTAGAGCTCCACCCAGCTGAGCTTATCTACAACGGTTTATGAGCTTCAGGAATTTTCTGCTAACTACATATTATATGCTATCTCTCTCTCTCTCTCTCTCTCTCAGTCATTTGCCACCACCACCATGTCTTCTGGAAATGCTAAGATTGGCCAGCCTGCCCCAGACTTCAAAGCTACAGCTGTAGTGGACGGACAGTTCAAGGACATCAAGCTGTCAGACTACAAAGGTAACTTAGTGTTATTTCACATAGACTAGTAGTAGAGGCATTTGCACATTTGTTACTATCTCTGATAGGGATGCACTGATGCCGATACTGGATTTACTTTATTTTTTTTTTACCAAGTTGCTGCTGTCTGATTTATTATTTTAATAATAACAATTCAAATAAATGTGTATTTATTGTTGCATTTTGTTTTACAAAGTAAGGGAAGCAATGTTTAAGTCAAGACTGATGTTGCCTTACACATGAAAGAATGATCCAAGTCACTTCCACACAGTGAGGCTGACAGCTTTCTAATAAAACACTGGGATCGGTATCGCCCGATACCCAAAGCCCAGGTATCGGTATCGGGACTGAAAAAGTTGTATCGGTGCATCCCTAATCTCTGAGGTGTTTGCTCTCCTCTCCTCAATCTAACTTTTGTATTAGCAGTATATGTAAGCCCGATCTTCTTGACTGTGTGTTTTCAGTATCAATTACTTTTATTTTTTAATTTTATGTCATCAAATATGAGTTGATCAGAATTAATTTTTGTTTCATCTTTTCCTTCTGTGCTCTTCAGGGAAGTATGTGATCTTCTTCTTCTACCCTCTGGACTTCACATTCGTGTGTCCCACCGAGATCATAGCTTTCAGCGACAGGGTCCAGGAGTTCCGCAGTATCGGCTGCGAGGTCATCGGCTGCTCCGTAGACTCTCACTTCAGTCACTTGGCATGGTGAGGATTCCTGCTTACTGAGAGGAAATCGTGGCTTTAGTTTGAATGTAATCTGTGTGATTGTATGCATTCAATGCAGCCAACATGTGTCAGCAAATGGAGTTAGCAGAGCTGCTTTAACAAAAGTTTTGTTTGCAGGCTCAAATCTCTTCCTGCTAAGTTTTACTGTTTTTTGAAAAAGAAAATGTTTTCAACTTGGGCATTTTATTCTTGTCACAAAAGCTCAACTCGGTTTATCCACAAATATACTAAACACTATGAAAAAGCTATTGAACACTAAGAAAACCACAAGTACTCCATTAAATGAAAGCTGTGGTTGGTGTTAATATCTGACCAAGGCCTATTTTAAAGGTAGTGTGCACTGAGGGCTGTGTAGTAAATGTAAATGTCAGATCAGGACTCTGAAGAGATTGTCAGATTATTAAATGACTAAGATGAGGATGTTTCTAGTTGGCAATTTCTTATTATGCGGTTAATAGTAACTGTTTTTGGCAGATCTAAAGCAACACCCCAGTTTATCTCCTGTCTCTGTGCTTCTCTGCACAGTCTTGATAAGTTCTGAGGTAACGGTCTCGGCACTGGGTCTTGATGGGGAGTTTTTTTACATGCTTGAAGTACAGTACATCAGAAGTTAGAGTAACACTGTCTTGTCAGCTTAAGTGGGTTTTTGATTTGCCGTTTATATTTTATTTTCCCCAATAGGACCAACACACCGAGGAAGCAGGGAGGTCTGGGTACCATGAAGATCCCCCTTGTGGCAGACCTCACCAAGACTATCTCCAGAGACTACGGTGTGCTGAAGGAGGACGACGGCATCGCATACAGGTCAGGAAAACTGCTTGTGTCGTTGGAATAAGTTTTTTAATTAAAAGCCTGTAGCCACGGTGCAGTGGGAGCTTGATAGAATTTAATACTAACTCTGCTGTATCATTACTACTGTTGTGCAATACTTAAACCTCAATCTGTGCCCGTCAGGGGTCTGTTTGTGATTGACGACAAGGGCATCTTGAGGCAGATCACCATCAATGACCTGCCTGTGGGTCGCTCTGTGGACGAGACTCTGCGCCTGGTCCAGGCCTTCCAGCACACTGACAAACACGGAGAAGGTGAGTACGACGGTTTATTGTTCCCTTTTTGATGTGTGTTTGACAGGCCATGAAGTTAGAGCTTTGAAAATGGCATCTGCATTATTTTCTGTTGGTTGGTTGGAAGCTCATCAGCCTCACACATTTGGTTTATGACTATGGGATTCCTCTTTCACCTTCACTGTTACACAACATGGTTCATCAGCCACATAGATTTGTTGTTGTTGCGTGGTGCTTTAGTTTTCATTATCTGTGATTTTTAGAAATCTAATAGAAACGCATATTGTTATGTGTTACTTTAGATCCTTTGTACGCCACATCTCACAGCTAACATGTAAATAGTTAGTTAAATGATGTTGCCTGTAGCTGAAAACTGACTTGGGAAGGTTTAGTTTGTGGACATAGCCTTGTATTATCAGTTTACCCTCTGGGATTTCCACTCATGTGCTTCGTCCTCAGGGTATGCAAAGTTCAACGACCCTCACTAAACCTTGTGGTAAACTTTGTCCCTTCTCCCTCCCCACACAGTGTGCCCCGCTGGCTGGAAACCTGGCAGCGACACCATCATCCCCGACGTGGAGAAGAGCAAAGACTTCTTCTCCAAGCAGTAAATGTGAAGGTCTTCTAGCTGGCTTCCTCGCCGTAGCACTTGCCTTCAGATGAGAGGTGTCCTTGTGAAGCAGCATCTCATGGCGTCCAATCTAATGTATTAAACCCAACAAAATTGTTAGATAAATCTTTTGTTGCGAGTCTTTATCTTTGTACGGCCAGTGTACAATTGGTGGAGCGACCTCATAGTCTCGAGCACTGAAACTATAGTTGTTTTGTTCCTTTTTTCAGAAAAAAGTACTGCTATTTTTCCTTGCTGTAATTTAATAATTTGCTACCATCTTTATTAAAACAGTGGGAGAATTGTGACTAAGTGTGTTTTGTCTGACAAATGTAGCAGTACTGCTGTACATTATATTGTGAAAGTCATTCCACTTGTGCCCTCTAGGTGGTGGCAGACTACTTCCTGAATCTGTTCTCGGTGACTTTACAACTTGGAAGTATTACGCAAACAGACATTGTTGGGATTAAGTTGGTGTATCAGTGCTGGGCCCTGTGCCTGGCTGAGGATCTGAGTACGTCACAAGGCTGTGAAGTCTTGGTTAATGTTGGAGTTATTGTGGTGTGTGACTCAGCACAACAACCTGGCGTTGTAGCTCATTGGGAAAGATTGGTTTGTTGAATATGAGTTAACACTGACCTGCATGACTGTCCCAACTCCAGCTACTTCTCACTGTTTGAGGAGAATAGTCATCGACAGGTATCCTACTGTTTTAAAGTGGACCTATTATGCTTATTTTCAGGTACCATCTCGTACTTTGTGGTTTCTACTAGAAAGCAGTGGGTAGAATTGGAGCAAATGTGATTTTTTTTAAAAAAAAGTTATTTTCATAAATGCTCACTGTATCCTGACAGTAGTGCAAGAGACGGGTAATCTGAAAAAAATCATGTGCCTCTATGTCCTCCGGTGTCCACCGGTGCTCCTAATGGCATCTGTAAGATTTCACAGACCGAAGGAAATCAACCAATCAGAGCCGAGCTGGAGCTTGCCGTCTCTGAGCAGCTGTCAATCACTCATGATCTCCAATCAAACGTTCAAACTAGGCAGCGCTGATCAAATATGAATCAATTCTGTTACTGTAATGCCTATTTCTCACCTCAAATGTTTTCAGAAATATCTTTTAGTGAAATGTTAAGCCGTAAAATTAGAAAATGTTTGATCGGAGTTTGCGAGTGATTGACAGCTGCCTCTGTTGAATGAACAGCCAATTGGAACGCTCTCACCTGTGATTGGCCAAAGTCTCCCGTCACGGGCTAGATTTTTTTAAAGCCTGAAAACAGAGCCATGAGGAGGTGCAGAAATGTATTTCTCTCAGAATACTTGAACTACAATATACTGAAAGGTTATTATGGAATTTTTGCCCAATGATGCCAAAAACATTCTGCCTACTGTTAATGTTCAAAAAACGCTTTATTTTTCTAATACTGGCTGTGCTGCAGTGCCTTTTTTCACCCTCTGTCTGTAATGCTCTGTTTGGAATCTGCTCTAACTAGCTTTGTTTGAGGGCGTGCCAAACTAGCCTCTTGCGAAATGTGTTATTTGGTGACATCACCACTTTACGGAAGAAAAGGTGGGACTTCAAGCGAGGCCTTTCAGTCAGTTCAGGAGCAGTATTTCTGTGTGAGAGAGTAACTCCCTTCGGCATGAACTTTGGAATTGGTAACTTTGCAGACCTTTTACATGGACAAAAAACTACACAACACACTAAAGGGAAGAGGGAAAAGCATAATAGGTCCCCTTTAAAAAAATAAAAAAATAAAATCCTTTCAAGTAATGACGATGCATTTTTATATTTTCTCCCTCGCTCTCACTGAGGAAGTAACATTGGATGACACTGCAGTAACCACAGTACAATTCGTATTAACATAGTAGGATGTATAATCACTCTAAAGACAAAATAATCCTAATTTTGTGTTTTTTATATTTGGTCATTTCTGTGTTATGTGTGGATCCTACATACAATGTGTCACCTCTCTACTCCCCAACATGTATTTGTGCCAGCTTTTGCTGACACAAGCTTGTAATTGTAAACCTGCTCTCACCCATCAGACAGTCTTGTCAGCTTGTTTGTGTGGAACTTTATGTTTCAACCATTTTTTCCTGAGCTAATGTTCTCACGACTTGTTTTGGGAAATTGAAAGCAGAATGGGGAAACTCCCTCAACTCGAATAAACCACTCATTGACAAACATCTCCATTTACACGCGCACACACACACACACACACAGTGTGGTGTGAAGGGGAGACTCAGCCTGTCTGACGGGCAGTGTAGGAGGGAGTTCCCGGAAACCTTCTCGTTGCGTGACGTTTGCATGCAAAATTGCCCATATATGGACTGACGTATGTACGTCAATGGGGAAACAATCCCACGCTGGGACGTCTCCAACGTCAAACTGCTGCTGTGACTGCTGACCAGAACAGATCACTAACAACACTGTGGTTATGTTGACGAGAAATACCGTAATAACCCTAAAGAGGTGACAGTGCGTATAATAAACCTTCATAAGAAACAACACACATTTTCTTAGTTTCATAGTTTCATTTACTTAAATATATATACTGTACAAGTAAAAAACAAAAGAACAGGCTCATCAGGCTCAACCTGACTAGAACAAATAACTTACATAGGAATGTATCACAATTAAAGTAAAATGTAAACAGGCAAAGCCAAGACGACACTTTTAAAAACGTATTCAAAAAAATGCCCCTAAGTGTTTTAGTCTCGCATGATTTCTGCTGCTTCTCTTCAGAAACCATAATGGTCCAGTTCTCTCTCCTACATAGACAATGTATAAAGAAAAGACATTGTTCATTGTCAGTGCAGTTCTTTGTCCAGTGTTTTTCTCATTTAAAAAGTGCATTGTTTCTTCAATATGACTTCACTTTGGGCGCTAACATGAGCTGGCAACCACTGCTCACATGTGTCATGACTTTCTGTTTGAGTTGTGCCACCTGATCCCGCAGCACAGACGCCGTGTTGGACAGTCCCGCGTTGTCTGTCTTCAGCACTTTCACCTTGTCCTCCAGGCGAGAAATGCGCTCCAGCTTGCGCCTCCGACACTTGGACGCTGCGAGCCGGTTCCTCAGCCGCTTGCGCTCCGTTTTCATGCGGTCCTGGTTCTCCATATCGATGGGGGACATCGGTGGAGACCCGTCGCTGCTCAGCATGTCCGGCACCGTCTGCGGCTCTTCTTTCAAGCCGCCGGCGAAACGCTGCGAGTGGATGCCCACACCGGCCAGAGAGGAGTGCTGGAAGTGGTGCGACCCGTGCGCTGCGAGGGCCTGCGGATGCTGGTGGTGATGGTACTGGTGGTGGTGCGGCAGGTAGCTGATAGTAGTGGACGGGTAGCTGGCTCCAGAGGACAGACTCGGGTTGGTGGTGGTGCAGCTGCTCAGGGTGGTGTACTCTAAACCTTCCGGCTGCATGGAGGAGCCGAACACGGAGGCTCCTGGAGCCGAGCACACCACTCCGCCGCCCGGCAAACCGCAGCCGCCACCGAGAGACACGTTTGGTGGAGGCGCCATCTGGTTCATCTTGTGCAGGTCGTCCAGAGCTTTAACAAAACCGTCCGCGAAGCCCTCCTGCTCCTCCGTGATCCCGCGGTTGTAGAGGAACTGGGCGGCAGGTGTCGGCGTCGTAGTGATGACCCCGTTGCTGTTCTGGATGATCAGACGCTCCAGCTCCGGAGAGGCGAGCTTCAGAGAGCCCGAGACGTCCGCGGTGGTCGAGCCGGCTGAGTAGAAGTCACTGTCGGCCGCGCGGTGGTGGTGCAGGTGGTGCAGGTTCAGGTTCAGGTGTTGTGACTTGAAGTTTGAGTTCCGATATGAGTCGGAGAAGTTCAAGTTCATGTTCTGCTTTAGCAGCTTGTAGTCTGGCAGGGCTGCGCCTGGATGGCCATAAGCAGAGAGAAACGAGTCGTCATAAAAAGGCTGTTCCATTATTGTGGACATTATTTTCAAATCAGACAGTCAAATAACAAGAAGTGTGCGCTGCAAAAGCTGCTTTGGACACTTGGAGAGGCTTTTTAGTGTCCCAATTTGTTTCAATCTCCAGCACAAAAGTCCCGCTGTACTATTAGACTGACAGCTATCAAAAAACAGAGCAAAACTTCCCAAAATAGTGGAACTGTACTGTACCAAGTCGTCGATTTGTACCTTTTAGTTGAATTTCAAAGCGGAGTCCAGTGACTAATTCAGATGTTTTGATTCCACTCGTGTGTAGGAGTCTTTTTTTCCTGCTCTGAGAGTGAGCTCCTCATGTGTTTCCTCTGTAATGACAGGCGGCCCGAGCGCTCCTTTCTTATATCATGAGGCTCTACGTGCGCTCCTAGCAGCCCGCTGATTGGCTGTTTCCTCTTCCAAGCAGCCCGCTGATTGGCTGGTTTCTCTCCGTGCGCTCCTAGCAGCCTCCTGATTGGCTGTTCGCTCTGCGCTCCACGCCTCCTCGATGTCACACACAGTTGATGACGTTGTTGCCAGGAACAAGGACTGTAAACAAGACGAGGCCTATTCGGCGTGGGGGAAACTCAGCCCAGGTATAAACACTCAAAGTAGATATGAAGTGCACTTCCACACTCCTTATACCATGTATTAACAAGTTAGTTTCACTGTGTCTCAAAAAGCATCCAGAACACAATGAGCCTATGTATTGGGACAACCTGGACCACTCCAACATTCACTTTGCCTTTCAGGCTCAACAACAAATCCCATCGGTAAGGATAGGCCTATATAGTCTGGCGCTGAGTCATGCGAGCCGAACTGATATCGGACGGTCCATATTTGGGTATCACCAGTTCCTCCCTGACAGGAGCGGGAAGCCAATCCCCATCCTGGCGCGCTTCCAGGTCTCCGGGATGTGGGAGGAGGAGGAGGAGGAGGAGGCGAACTGCTGCCTGCCTTCAGCCTGCAGGCAGGGAGAGGATGGGGAGGTGGCGTAAACTCTTGGGCGTGATGTCTTCAAAAATGCATGAAGCATAATGGGTGTCTGGCAAAGGAAGACATATGCTCAGGGTATCAGACTGAACTGTATGTGATTAAAAAATAATTATGATATATATATATATATATATATCACTCACACTTTTTCCAGTATACATTAGATATTGACTGACAAGCACCACGAAAAAGTGGAAGGACAATAAAAAAACAGACTGTCAGGGACCAAATGGTGACAGTAAGAACATCCTATGGGTTAGCTTTCATTTCAAATTTTTCGATTTTCTGAAGGGCATAACTGATTTCCTCCCTGTATATATATATATATATACATCTATACTTCTAACGAGTTCAGTTTTGCTCACCAAACACTGTACCTTTAATTAATGTAGCAATGAGGTAATTGTATCATTAAAGGTCTTATTGATAAAAAAATGTATGTAGACAAAAAAAAGAATACAGAAAGGTGCATATTAAAGGTCCCATATTGGAAAAAGTGAGATTTTCATGTATTTTATATTATGAAGCAGGTTTAAGTGCTATTTAAATACTGTGAAAGCGTCGAAATGCTCAATATACGGAGAAATACGCACAGCCCGTATTCAGAAATTGTGCATTTGAAAAAAAGCCGTTAGGATTTCTGTCCATTTGTGATGTCACAAATATACAATATTTATACCATTACTCAGTTTTAATGGTTAACATTCTAAATGTGTCCCAGTTTATTTCCTGTTGCAGTAGATGTGAATGTCATCGGCTGACAGGATGTAAACATGGACCCAAACTGTTGCCTAGCAATGCAATTCCGTTGCAGTTCCGTTGAAATGCACTAAAACGGAGCGTTTCAGACAGAGGGTAAATACAGGCATATTCAGGCAGACAGTATGAGGAAAATAAAGTTTTTTTTGAACATGACAGCATGTAAATATTGTTCTTATAGAAACACAAAATACAAGTATGAACCTGAAAGCACGATATGGGACCTTTAAAAGTATGGGTTGCATGCAAAATTCCATACTAACATGCTATTTAGTACGCTAAAACAGTATGTGAGATATGTCCAAAACCTTAGTATGAAACCAAATGTATGCAAATTTCAATACTATTTGCGGTGAAATATTACAGTATGCAACACTGGACACTACGGCGGCATAAATATCCCACAATACAATGCGGTAGTGACAACAATGTTCATAACGGACGTTGACGTACAGCTCTGTAACAGCAGCAAATGAACAGCTCATTTTAAGTCTAAGTACAGTTTAAGATTTCACTTTGCTAGGTGTAATTTATATTTAAAATTAATTCAGACTTTGATTCTCACAAACTGTTGGTACATACATGAGGTTAGCACGAAGTGACAACGTACTCAGTGCATCCAAAAATATATACTATTGTTTATTCACACAAAAGTATGTTCAACGATAGTACACATATTATGTGATTTCGTGGTACCTTTGGATCGTCAGTTAGTGTGGAAAAAATGGATTAAAATGGCTGAGATTGACGGTAAGTGCCTGGCAATGACTTGTTGTGAAGTAAATGCAATGGAAAGAGAGAGGGAGAATGCGATTATCAGTGTTATCAATAGCACCTTTAAATATGAAAAAGTAGTAGTAATTGGAGTTGACTTCAGCCATTTGGTATTCTTCTTTTCTCCTCCTCTACTTCACTGTTTTGATTGTTTTATGAAGTGCACTGAACTGAATATGGTTCCTATAGAAATTAAGGGAGCGTAAACAAATGACGGAGCCTTTAAGGTATGAGAGAGTAAAGACATGTCCCCTGGACTGAACACCTGTTTGATAGAAAGACGCCTTTGTCTTCTCTACATGGTAATGACCTCTGAATCACTTCCCAGAGGGCCATGCGCCCACGCACGTTCATATCGTCTACTTTCCAACCTTCTGCTTACACCTATCCTCAGGGTCACATGAGTGTGTTTGTGTGTTTTTCTCATCATGGCAGCACCTTATCCATCTTCTTTTTTTTTTTAATCCAGCACTTTTTTTCAAATGTAGTAATTTCACTGAAGGATAACGTCATTCTTAATTGAAGAAGTCGGTTTGTAAATTAAATTAAAGGAATAGTTCACCCAAAATTGAAAGTCATTTTGTTCTCACTAACCCTAATCCATATCAGCTGTAACATTGAACAGATTGGTAAACTCTCCCAGACCATTGAAGATAATGGGAGTATCACACAATTGCACTGTCGGCGAGGACGTGTGGCGGATAATGAGGTAATTACTGGATTTGGGACTCACGGTGAGATTGTCGTGTGTGGAATTTGACTGACATTTTACAGTTTCTTCTATTTAGTTATTGTCTGTAGTTTGGGCTTTAGAGGGCTTCAGCATTTTAGTATTGCACTCCCATACATTTAGGGGACTCACAAGAGATGGATTAAAAAAGCTGACATATACAGACTTTTAGTCCGTAGTATGAGTCAAGCTCCAGGATCCTACATTTCCCATAATACAATTTAATAGCATCTTTAATAGCATCCGTGCCTCCCAAATGCCCACTTCTAGCAAACTCCACACCCCCAGTTTGTACACAGGATTCATGATTAAAAAAAAAACTCTCAAACCAATGCGAGACAACCCTGATGACATCACTATGACATCACCTGGGTTATTTTCTCAGACATGACAAAACTCTATGCAGAGCCACAGAAGAGATTATACAACTGTTTTCACAGGCTGAGCAGTACTCCTCAAAACAAGTAAACTGAGAGTCTCCTTTAATGTGTATATGATGGCTACCTGACCTTGTTTAGTGGTGATTTCCCTTTGGTTGCAGATTGCAAGCAAATTTCCCCACCGCTCACTCCTCCCTTTCAAAACTGCGGAAACGTGAGTACATACCTTAATAACTCTACTTTAGGAGCAACGGAAGTCAGACGGCGGCTGGTGGTATGACGGTTTTGCACTCTGCGGCTCAAGTTACTACAGTTTCACAAACGTGTCAGAGAACTACTGTGGCCTTCAGGTAACGTAATGGTAATGAATGGCTCTCGCTAGACCCAGTGGGTCATGTCTAGAAGGTAACTTAGAAGTTGCAAAACTCTCACGAGATGGTTAAGGTTAGGATAGGTCGTCGGGCAGAGAGTTTTGCATGTTTTCACAGCTTGGTTGTTACCTTCTAGACATGAACGAGTCAGCGTTCGACTGGGCTACTGTGGAAACATGGCGGAGCATCATGGCGGACTCCGTGAAGAGGACCTGCTCCCTATGTAGATATGAACGGCTCATTCTAAGCTAACGAAAACACGATTCTTAGTTTCAGGTGATTATACACTAATGAAAACATGTATATTATATTCAATTTCTGCTAATAGATCCCCCCAAATTTTACACACTGGTCCTTTAAACTCTTCTTTTTAAATTTTTTTTCCCTGACGTAATAAGACCAGATTGACCTTTGAACTTTTGCACCAATACTCACCCTACCTGAAAGGATAAATCAGGAGTAGCTCTACAGTTACATTAGCCTTCACCAGACCTGCTGCATTTTTCTGTAACATTGCAGGCATTAAGCAATGTTATTAGAAATATCAGAAGTAACATCAGCCGCATCCTGTGCACTTCCTCAGTTTGTGGAATCGAAGGTTACAGTTTGGCCAGCCGTTATGCAGTGGTCAGTTTGGTCCCACCTCCTCCCACTGAAACGGTGGTCTGATGTGCCGGTGTCAGTGAGAGGAAACGTCAGGGGAAACAGAGAAACAGAAGTAGTTTCACGGAAAGACTGCGAAGTATCACTCAGTGGTCAGTTCCAGTTTCAGAGTGACCTCATCCACTTTACTAAAGGTCACTATAGTCACGGTAATGTGACCTCTTATCACATGTGGTTTGAAAAACTTCTGATTAGATCATAAATGGGAGGATGATTCTCAGAAATATTTCATTTGATTTATGTATTGTCAGCCAGCTGTTCTCTTTTTGTTTCATTATGTGACTGAGAATCTCGAGCCTTAAGCCAGATTGAGTGACGACGATATAAACAACTTTTTTTTTTCTTGTCGCTGCTAAATGTGCATGCACTAGAAACTCTACTATGGAATATTTACATGTGACTTCCCTACTTTCCCTTAATTGGCTCTGAGGCTCTGAACAATTTCTTGCTCGCATGCGCATGATTACATGCGGCAATGCACCAGAATTCACAGACGCACAGTTCAAACACCTCATACATGCAATTCTGTCACTTTCTTTGAGCGCTGGCGTGATTCAGGTTGACAGTGGGGCAATGAAAAACAAAAGCAGCAGCGGAAATGTGAAGAAAAAGAAACATGAAAGCAACAGAGGAGCGTATAGGTGCAATCACACACGGTGTTACAGACGTTGCCTGTGGCTTAGGCAAAGACACCTTTTCTGTTCTTCATTGGCTATTTAGCACGTCACATGATGACTGCTGGCGGGCCCCAGGAGAGAGACTGAGGGCAGATGAAGTAAACTGTGATCCCCTTCTGACTACTAGATCTACTACTTTCAGATTCATGGATGGTAGTGTCCTTGCTAATCTTTGAATAATTGCAAAATTATTTTACAGGTGGGAGGAAATCAAGTGGTTTTGACGTAATACTTTGACAGTACAAAATAAGCTTAGCAAGCTTTTACAAGGATTTACATATACAATCTAAGAGAGGAAATCATTTGTCACATTGTACTGTACAAGTGTGTCATTTATAAGAAAGTCTTTAATGTCAACAGCAGATCTGGTCTCTTTCAGTTATCATCATCAGTTAGTCACGTCTCCCTAATATATATGTTTTTACTGAGAATTCAATGACGTAGAACCAGCCAGGACTGCTGACAGAGTGAGATGAATTGCGAAATCATGAAGTAATTCTCTATAAGTCCGGATGAGTTAACAGGAAAATTAGAGGTAGTTCAATCAAAACAGTGATTTGGATGCAATATTAGGGTTGTCTGTAATCACAAAAAATAATTAATTTTGGCTTACATGAAGATTAAAACAGAAATCTTGTTTGCCCTTCGCTCACTTCAAATACAAAACTTTTATCAGAAAAGGACAAAAGTGAAGAACGCCTGAAAGCTGCTGATGTTCATTTGGCCTTCATCACGACTTTAACTCCCTCCTTTCCTTCTCGCCTCTCACCACAACCTCCGCAGCTTATCCAGGCACTGAAAACGCTGGCCGGCTTTATTAAATGAACCAGAAGTAATGTCTCTCCTGCGTCTTAGGCAAGGTCTTCCACGCTGGAAGCTCGATGACCTGGAAGCGGCCTGTAGGTGTGGTGAGTCAGGTAGGGGTGTTCGCCAGGGCAAAAAGCTGGCTGTCCCCGCGAGCAGAGGACAGCTCACTCCCTCACACAGCGGCATATTAAGTCAGAAGACTGTTAGTCATTCCTTAAAGAGTGTGTGGGTCACTTAAATTAACGCTAACAAGCAGCCATTGTCAATCCCTGTTTCACCCCCTCCTCTCCTCCATAAACCAAACCCCATCCCTGCACCAAAAGCCTTTTTCTTCTTCTTCCCCCTCATCGTTATTTGGCTGCCCGTGGGAAATTGAACCGCCTTGTGCATGTAATCGCTTTAATGAAGGCATGTTTAATCAGCATATTCTTCGTCTGTAGCTCCCAGATAGTGCCAAAGAGCCTCGTAGCGACGAGAGACCTTTAGCACAAGACAGGATGATTGCTGGGGCCAAATGAGTGTGGCAGGAAAAGACAGTTGGACCCAGCTGTCCCCCCGGGCTGACGTAACGCATATGGAGCTGTCCTTCCCACTTCCCCTCCATCTACACGGATGCTTAAACTCCCTGTCACTCTGCCAGCCTTTAAAAAAAGGCAAACAGCAGGAAGTGGGGGGTTTAATTAGGTCTAATCTGATTTTACATGCCCATTTGGTTTATTAATTGAGCTGGCTCATTGTTGCTTTTTTTGTTTGGAAAAGACAAAAATGTGAACTTAATTATGAGTGGGGGGTGGAACTGTGAGCATAGCGGTGTCAACTATGAGGTTAGCTATTATTTTGATAAATTTCAGTCTATCGGAGATCGTGGCATAATGTTAACCACGTTCACCGTCTTAGTTTAGCGCTTTGGCATGACATTTGACATTTGCTGATGAGCATTAACATGCTGAGGCTGATGGGAATGTCACTAGTTTTGCAAGTAATTGGTCATAAACCTGGCCTGCTAGTGGCGCTAAATGAAAAGTCAGGGGATCACCAAAGTCATTAGGGTTCATCCTCTGGGGTCCATGAACGTCTGTACCAAACTCTATGTCACTGCATCCAATAGTTGTTGAGATATTTCCGTCTGGACTAAAGTGGTCATTGCAGTCATTGAAGTTAAACTGCTCTCTGATAATAAAAAAAAAAAAGAGAGAAGAAACTAACTTCTTATGGCTCTTATGGGAGAAGTGCCCGAAGTAGATATGAGTTACAATAATAATAAAAAGGTCCCACACAGGTCATAGACTGGTGTCAAATGAGAGTAATAGTTAAGTGAAGAGGTGAGTAAGAAGCCAAACACTCCCTTTTCTGCAAACGCACCCAAACAAGACACATCATATGTTTGCTGTGAAACTGTGAGGGCTGATATACTGTAAGTGACTAAACGGTTGCTCACAGTGCTATGATATACTGTAGTCTGATGTGGTTTTAACTAGGGCTGTCAATCGATTCAAATATTGAATCGCGATTAATCGCATGATTGTCCATGATTAAACGCAAATTAATCACACGTTTGTTCAAAGTGTATCTTAAAGGGAGATTTGTCAAGTATTTAATACTCTTATCAACATGGGGGTGGGCAAATATGCTTGTTTTATGCAAATGTATGTATATATTTATTATTGGAAATCAATTAACAACACAAAGCAATGACAAATATTGTCCAGAAACCCTCACAGGTACTGCATTTAGCATAAAACATATGCTCAAATCATAACATGGCAAACTCAACTCTAACAGGCATCAACAGCTGTCAGTGTGTCAGTGTGCTGACTTGACTATGACTTGCCCCAAACTGCATGTGATTATCATAAAGTGAGCATGTCTGTAAAGGGGAGACTCGTGGGTACCCATAGAACCCATTTTCATTCACATATCTTGAGGTCAGAGGTCAAGGGAAAATGGACATGCCAGTTTTTCCTCGACAAAGTTTAGTGCAACTCTGTAGTGTTATTTAGCCTCCTTCACAACAAGCTAGTATGACATGGTTGGTACCAATAGTTTCCGTAGGTTTTCTCTTTTCACATGATGCCAGTTTCTTCTAAATGTTCTTCTAAAGAAATTAGTGGCGTTGAAACAAATTTGTGTTGACACGTTATTATCGCATTATCCTTGACAGCCCTAGTTTTAACTTTACAAAAGTCCTTATCATTATAAATAAAAAAAACTATATATGTATCTTATTAGGCAGCATAGTGCTATCTGGGCTGTATTTGTTTTAGGCTTCAATAAGCCACACATAGAGGATAACTGGATTCAGATTTGTTCTGAGCTGGTGGATCAGGGAGTGAGAGGTGGGATGTATTGCGGATGTTTGATTCCTGTGTCTGACGCTGGCGAGAGTTCCTCTTTGTGAAAATAGGAGAAGTGAATGTGAGGTGGCAGGAGGCTAGGGTGTGGAGGATTTGGGTTCACCACATTCTCATTTCCTCAATAAGTTGCGGTAGTGGCCCAGCTGCGGTGCCCGTGTGGCAACGGCAGGCTCGAAAAAGCTCAAGTCAGGAATCGTGCTAACGGACGCACAGGATCACCAGAGATCTGCACATGCTCTATGAGCCCATCCTTCAATAGGACAAGTATTAGCAGAGCTACAGGATACAGGCTGTATTACATTTGAATGTTAGATAAGATTTTAAAATCATACCACATCTGCTACCTTGATAAGTCACATATTACTCATCTTTGTGTAAAGCTCGTCGTTCAGTATGATGTAGTAATCGTCTGCAGTGTGTTGGGTTGCTATGGACATTTCTTCATAATATTGTATATCACTATAAAACAAATTAAAGCTTCATATATGCTAACACATGTCCATTACACAACCGTCACTACAATTCTGAGTCACTCTCCTGTCTCTCTCTCTCTCACACACACACACACACACACGCGCGCATACGCACACACTCTTAAAGGAATAGTTAAAAGAGAAGATCAATGACACACTCAAACTGTCTGATGAATATGAAGCTTCAGCCAAGAGTCAGTTAGCTTAGTTTAGATACATAAAGCATAGACATTAGACATAAAGACTGGAAACAGGGAAAAACAGCCAGCCTGGCTCTGTCAAAAGGTTAAAAATACACCACCAGCACTTTAATTAGCACATTATATCTTGTTTGTTTAATCTATACAAAAACCGAATTGTAAAAACGGGGTTTTACAGGGAGTAATGTTGTCAGTCAAGAGCAGTCACTCTCCAGTCTCCAGTCCTTTACGTTAAGCGAACCGTCTCCTGACGTCATATTGAACAGAAAATGTGAGAATGGTGTTTGCACGTCTTTTCAACACATTTTTACAAAGCCTTTATAATAAAGTTTGGACTCTGCATGGAGGGAATAATGAATCATAATCTACTCCTTGTAGGGGAGAGCTGGTACGAAAATAACACTTTTCAGATAAACAATAAAGATTCATTTTAAAAGCTAACGTTACAGACAGAAACAAAGTTTTGCTGTGATCAACAACTCAACTATTTTGTACACATGTTGAACAGCTTTGGTATAATATCTGACTTTGAATGGACATTGCACATTGTTACTTTTGACCCTGACAGTCGGGACGAAAGTAACACAACGGTATAAACTTGGTTTGTTTGTTATTCTTGTTTTGATTAAGCATGTCTGACAATATCCTTGTTGATATGTAATTGCAAACATATTATATCCTTTATCTTAATAAAAAAAGAATATTTTTCAATTGCATTGAATGTTTTACAACATCAGTATGAACAGTACTATTAAAGAATATTTAACAGTATAACAGAGATTCAGATTCAGGCAACTTTATTGATAATAACTAATTTCATTTCATTGTTAGACCTAGTTTTTTTTGCAGTTCTGGTATGTGTTGTGTGCTGTACGTGCTGACGTAGTTAGGCATATCAGACTTGTATGGGTTCTGAGAAAATCTGCACATTACTTTAAAATAAAATGTGGGGCTGTGAAGTTAGAAAGAAGTTCTAAGTTCTTCCTGGGGGCTTGAGCAAAATGTCGGTGGTTGAGTTGCATTGTGGATAATCAGGTTTTGAAGGAAAAAGAATGTGTGGAATAAAAAAGATACCTCTTGTTTTACTACATCCCTTTAAAAAAGCCCCCATGATGTGATAGGTATGCAATTCTAAATTAGTGGAGTACTTTTGTTTTTCATTATCGCTGATGGCTATCTCAGTGCAGTCTGACCTCGTGTATATATCTCTACCCTCCAGCTTGGCATTTCTGCAACATTCCTCTACTAAACACACGTCTCCTGTGAAAGTAAAGACGGAGCAGAAATACGTAGTGACCTTTGAGAAAGAGAGCTCATTCACATGAGGGCAGGTTGTAACATTAATCACAGTAGCTGGTAAATGACTTGGCTTATTTACTCTCGACGTGTAAAATGAGAAGCTGTGGTTTTGGTTTGAGGTTAGAGCCTACACAATTTCCCAGCAGGTAATTTAAATGAGAGACGGTAGCTATGTTTATCTTTCAGTGCAAAGACAATGTTGACGCTAATGGTGGTTATGTTACTGATGTAGGGAAAAAAAATATATATTTTATATGGGCATGTCTGGTTTCTGTAGTAGGAGTTTGAAACCCAAACAACAGACGTAGGGAAACAGATTTCCAGGAACTATTCTGTCTCTCTCTGGTTTATCTCTAACACCCCTCTCTATCTACACGTATTCATACACATTAATATATCAGTAGCCTACTCATATATCAATGTGCAACATTAGTTTGTGTGCCTTGTGTGTTTAAATCTGTCACTTTGTTTTTCTGTCTGCACGTCTGCTCACTGCATCCCTGCCAGCAATTGAGAACACCTGCATTATGAGAAATGTTTACCAAAGTGACACTCAGTAGATACAGGGAAAGGAGAGCGTGTCTAATCGCGTGGTTACTGGCGAGATCAATGGTGCGAGTTGGGCTGAAACTGTGTAGGCGCCCGAGGCGCATTCTGATGCTCTCGCTGATGATCATCGAGACTCAGCACTTCTAAACTCCATTGCTTCCTGGAAATACAGCAGAGAGATGTGAGCAGAAGTGGATGCCATGATACGGCTGCCCCAAAAAACACCTATTATAATGAACGTCTGAATCTTGCAGAGGAAGAAAACATAGAACACTTGTTGATTTACTGTATGTAGGTGGGCTGCTTCAGTGTTTCAATATTGTACTCCTGTGATTGCTCCAAACCACAGAGGAGTTCTTCAAAATCAGTTTCCCACCCATTCATTCATTCATTGATTAGAACAGTGATAACATTTGATAACAGTGATGACATTTTGATAATGCAGCAGAGTGATGATGCCCACGCTGTCTTGGTTTACTGGTTTCATTGTTTCCTGTGAGATTTTGTCATACTTCAAAAGCATAAAAAGTCCAAAAAAAGTCCTCAGGCTGTTGATGTACAAATGTGTGTGGCTTTACGAGTCCCTAGCGCATCACAATTAGTGCTGTCAATCAATTGAAATATTTAATTGCGATTAATCGCACATTTTTTATCTGTTCAAAATGTATCTTAAAGGGAGATTTAATACTCTTATCAACATGGTAGTGGACAAATAAGCTTGATTTATGCATATTTATTATTGGAAATCAATTAACAACACAAAATAGTGACAAATATTGTCCAGAAACCCTCACAGGTACTGCATTTAGCATTAAAAATATGCTCAAATCATAACATGGCAAACTCAAACAGGCAACAACAGCTGTCAGTGTGTCAGTGTGCTGACTTGACTATGACTTGCCCCAAACTGCATGTGATTATCATAAAGTGGGCATGTCTGTAAAGGGGAGACTCGTGGATACCCATAGAACCCATTTACATTCATATATCTAGAGGTCAGAGGTCAAGGGACCCCTTTAAAAATGGCCATGTCAGTTTTTCCTCGCCAAAGTTTGGAGTGTTATTTAGCCTCCTTCCTGACAAGTTAGTATGACGTGGTTGGTACCAATAGATTCCTTAGGTTGTCTAGTTTCATATGATTCCAGTATATTCTAGCATTAAAACTGAGCCCGCTACAACCTAAAAAGTAAGTAAGTAAGTAAAGTAAATTGCATTGAAGCGTTAAAGAAATTGGTGGCGTTAAAACAAATTTGTGTTAACGCGTTATTATCGCGTTAACTTTGACAGCCCTAATCACAAAATAGCAGTGCTATGTTATTAAGCACATAGCACAACACTAACATATTAATCTCATGATCAAATTGCCTCCAGTGAGAGGGATTACAGTCATAAAATATTCTAACTTAATCACCTAATTAGTCATTCAAGCCCCTCAAACTTTCACCTGAATTTCAGCACTCAGTATTTACTGTCTGTCTTTCACAGCAGTGTAAAGATGACACCAGCAAGCAAAGCCCACTTCAGTTTTATTTACCAGAAGTGGTTCACCAGCTTGGGTTTTCACACATCTCACTTATACACACGCACACACGCACACATACACACACGCGGACAGGAACTTTCCTGTCAAGGATAGTTGTTCTCATAATCAGAAAGCCAAGTGAGCGAGTACAAAGGCGGTCAAAGGCGATTGCTGTTTATATCTACATACATTGAAAGCCCCCACTCAAAGCTACAACTGCGCTCCTCCTGCTCTAGATCATTTGTGCCAGCCAGTCTGTATATCAAGAGCGGCATTTCAGTCCTTGAACGAGAAGATATTGCTGCCCGTCTGTTCCATCATTTACCGTATCTGCTGTTTTCAAGACCTTTTACTGACGTGTGTGTGTGTGTGATTGTTCTGTGTGAACCATTTTTGCGGGGTCGATGTCTTTTATCTGACGGCTCTGTGATGTAAAAAGAGTTTCCTGATAAGTTAGTCACCGTCATATTACAGCCTACAAACCTTTTGATGCAATATATGTGTAAGCAAAGGTTAACCATTAGTGGTGGTGTTGGCCTGCTACATATGTGAACAGCACGAAAGCGAAGGTATGCTAATTGCCAAATTACACACATTAGCAAGCCACAACATCAAACACTGCTTCTCACGAAAACAACAAACCACAGACACTTGTGTCACCTGTAGGTTCTCATTCCCCCTTCAGTCCCCCTAGTAACATGACACACGTGTGTGTACACTCACAACCACACTCACATCTACACTCACATCTACACTCACAACCACACTCACATCTACACTCACATCTACACTCACAACCACACTCACATGGGACATTTTGTTCCTGCATGTTTTAAGCTTTTGTTGTTTCCACAGAGTTCAGTCTTGTGAGGGGAGGAACTGAAACATGTTAAAATATCTTTTTATCTTATCTTTAATCTTCTGTAAACAGTTGACTGTTAATGAAAGTATGACTGAGCTGATTTAGCTCTAAAAGCTTTTAAATTTGAATTTGTTGTGATATAAAAGTTTGTTTAAAGCAAGACTTTAAAAAGAAAAATTTAACTCAATCTTCCTCTCACAAATAAAAAGCAATAAATGCACCTTCTCAATGTAGTCCAGTCAGGAGGTTTGCTGCTACACCTTATGGTGGCTAATGATAGCTAACATTCTGTAATGTGTAACTACTGTAACATTACTGAGTAAGTTTGATTTGATGATCTCCTCTACTTGTGCTACTGTAATGTTACGTTTTAACATTATCCCAGAATTGTCACTTTGTGGCCACGGTTTATTACTACTGATGTACTTTAACCTTTTACAGACTGACTTCATACATTCATATGGGAATAGTAACTATCAAAGATGAGGCTCTTCTCATACACGATTCGTATCTATACCTACGAAAAGTAATGCACTATAATTCGTACATAACCCACATAATCAATTCGTAAGTACTCCAAGACAGCTAAGACAGGTGACGTAGTATAAGGAGCGATAAAGTCTGCGTAGGGAGGAGGACAGGGTGAGATATTACGAATCCTACTATAGTGCAGCCATGACCCCGCTCTACTCTGCCTCTGATTGGCTTACCATGATAATCTTACCCTAACTCTAACCAGTCTCACTCCTCATGCCTAAACCTAACCAATCCAACCAACAAATGCAGCGAGTACTAGCCAATCAGAGGCAGGGTAGGGTGGGCCATTCGCTTTAGCAGATTTTGTAATTTAGCGGACGGGCTGGTCTAAAAATACCGGACTTTCACCTAAGAGACCGCTGTTTGTGTCCCGTGTGAAGTCAGCATTGATTTATTTATCACGTAACTTCCGTACTTAAGTAACACCACTTCTGTAGTTATTTTAATCCAAACCACAATCTTCTCTTGAACCTAACAAAGTAGTTTTGTATACCTAAACACCGCAGGGGCTTGCGCAGATGCACTGATTGCCAGTGTTGCATGAAAAACAACAAAATAACTTTTCGTAAGATATCATACGAACCGTTGTATGAGGATATGCTGCAGAGAAATCAAGTCCTTTTTTTTTCAAATTATTATCCATTTAACATAAGATTTCAGGGATAATTTATCAGTTCACTTGTGCTTTATTCACATTAGTTTTTTTAATTTAAGACCAACTTATTACTTTAGTCCAGAAAAGAGTGAGATGGCATTGAGCTTTGGTTGTAAAGAGGTTTAAATCAAGTATTGCTTTAGTCACTGCCCTCGTGTTTTTTTATCACATCATTTTTGTGAGTTCCACCCCTCATATTTACTCCCCTTACATTCCCATGAGAGCAAAGGGGAAAGACAAACACAGCAGGGGCGTGAAACGCAGACTCATTTGGGTCATAACTTCTACAAAAAACATCCCCTGTGCATAAGCACCGAAATCCAGAAGTGGTGAGCACTTCATTTTTAGCATCTCCAGTGATGAGATAAACCATATGTGCTTGTCTCATGAATTTGATCAGTTTTATCAGAACATTTGGTTTCATTTCAGGAAGGTGAAGACTATACAGATGATGGTAATCAGAGGTAATGCATAAAGATGCCTTGCCATAGTGTTTAGTTATCTGTCAGGTTGTGGTAGAGACAGGCGTGACTGGGAGAGGTCTAGTGACACTTTCAATCAATACTCATTGGCGTGAAACCACTAATATAGAGAGACTGAGAGAGAACGTTTTTAGTCAGACGACCACAACCAACTCAATTCTGTCTGGCAGTGAAACGGTTAAACTGCACTTTTGCTTTTTCTGCCTCCCAGCTGTCTGGTATTACTGGTGGAAACTGGTGCCCAGAAACGAGGTGCAGGGTGTTATCACTCAATCAGATGGGTATGATGGTAACCATCAGGCGATGTGTAAAAAGATCTCTGCTTGGCTTTGGGTTTTTTTCTTCTGGAAAACAGCCTTTTGTTCCTTGCATCTCATCTTCTGCTTTTAGCCTGATCTGTCCATTTGTCTGTCTCTTTTCCCGTCCCTGTGTACATGCATGCATTACGTGTGCTTTGCTGAGCATGCTGTTCGCCCTCGGGTTGTTTTTTATGTCGACATTCTTGGCACAAGCAGTGTATTTAAAATAAGGCCTAGGGGTAACACTTGACCCTTGTTTACACTGCAGGAGCACATAGGTGCACACACAATAATGATGAGACAAAGTCAGTCTTCTTTTCATGTAGTTGTTGATCAAACCAAACACACGTGCAAGTACGCTATTGCAGACACTGTTGTTCTGCAGACGCTCGGCTAATTGACCCCTTGCTAAACCCTGCGGTTTACATTGATTACCATGGCAGATTTACCTCTGGGAATTCATAGTCACTGTTGAAACAATGAGTCTTTAAGTTTAGACAAAAGCAGGCTTCTTCTTCTTAAGTCATCATAATGCCTATTGTAGAAAAACATACCTGAGAAAGAAACATAGAGGTTAGAAAAGTATGTTTCAGTGTAACAAGAAGCTTTGGATGAGGAGTCCTTATTGAGAACGAACCGATGAGTTTGACAAACGTTGCGCTATCTTGAGTAACCAGTTTGACTGGAGCTAATGGAGTTGTACACTTCCCCCAAAACCAAATAGAGAGGCGAACCACCATGGGACCTTACTTCAGAAAAATCTATACAGTAGTCAACGGCGAGAGACAAATATTTTTTTGTTCCCGTTTGCACCATGAATCACACATATGATGTTTGTTCATTTAAAACATCATTTTGCAAGTCAAGAAATCTCAGTTTCTCGTAGTATCATTTATGCTCATGTGAGTACATCCCAGTACAAAACACACAGACATCCTAGCTTCAGCATGAGAGAGACCGACTGCCGCAACCTTTGGGTGTGTAGTCTGTCTAATTATGTATTTTAATAGTCTAATAGTTCTACTTCAACAGTTTTACAACAAACTGAGACTTTCTTGACTTGCAAAATTATGTTTTAAATTGACAAACATATGTGTAATTCATGGCGCAATTCAAACAGGATAAAAAAGATTTTCTCTAACTGTTGTCTACCGTACATATTTTTTCTTAAATAAGTCCCCTGGTGGTCCACCGGAGGGGGCGGGACTTCGCCCTCTCTGTAACATGTAACCTGACAAAATAGCGAAGCTATCTAATGACTCACTACTATCTAATGACTCTGATGCTTTGGAAGTAACCTTATATTTCTACTGTAGGTAGTAAGCTAGTTAGCTGGACAAGCTAATGTTGGCTGCTGACGTGCATTAGAGCAGATAAACAATTAACAATGTTTAATCCATTAGGATACTAACAATTTGCCTCTCATGTTTTAGGGTTTGGGAAAAGCTAAAAACAAAAAAAGACACCATGTTTAGGGGTAAATTCGATCAATTCAGCCACACTGACAAATCCCATCAGAGTGTTAATTAACAAGGCCATAAAGAGCACTTTTGTAATTGACTCATTATAATCGGTCTAATGACCTGGCTGGGAGTACCGCAGTCCATCAGCACCTGTCCGTCAAACACAGACCCCACTTCCTCGGGATGGACTCCAACTTTTATCCTCTCGCTAATGCCAGCTCCAATCTGTGATGGCCATTACTAGATTGATTGATTGATTAAGGATTATTAACTTTGCATTGCATTACACTAAATTCATTTGTCACTCTTTGTCCAAAGCGACTCTTACTGTATTTTTCTCGCCACATAAACACATAAGAGGAGCAATGTAGGGTTTAATTAGACCTGTAAATGAGGTCTGATTTAAAAAGCTGAATCTGATAAATATCTTTGAGAATAGCCAATCAGGTCTCTCAGCTTGCATCTTCTTTTTTATTATATAAGTTACACATTCATGCCATCGTGGCCTTTTTATAAACCCAGATCTTTATTCATCAGATGTGTGGGAACGGAGCATCTCATATAAATATGATTACCACTGATTATAGAACTTCAAAAGTGCTGTGTGAGAGTGTGGTCCACAGTGAGCGTAGCGTGGCTCTCATTCATAAGACGCCGAAACACGGCGAGTTACTAACCTCACATCCTGTGCCAATTGCAGCAGGAAATGCTTGATTTCCTGTAGTGTAGTGAAGTGTAGGTGGGGGCTATTGTGTATTTGTATGCGCATGTTGTGTGTGTGTCTGTATCTGTCAAATTGGGGTGTGTGTGTCTGAATATGCGTGTTATCTACATTTGAAGATCTATAAACTGGAGTATACTTCTCAGAAGCATCCTCTGAGAACAGCCCTTAATTGAATACATTAGAACATCCTGTGTTTATTTTGGGCAATAACAGCTTCCTATTGACAATTATTAGGTGGCCACAGATGTGGGAGGGTCATTAGCAAGTTGGAAATTGCAGATAGGTGTGAAGCACCCTCTTATCAGCAAATCTAAAGCAATGACGGAAGTTTCACCTAATATTTTCAAATCCTCCCAGATTCGTCGTCAGTTCGTTGCCTCTGTCCCTAAATGACGTCAATGAATTTCTAAGCAATTAAACCGAGAATAGACGTGACACATTGGTGACATTATGCGACTGTGTTGTAAAACAAATTCGAACATTTCCTGCCGTCAGAGGGCCTTAAAACATCTCCTGGGCCTCCTCTCACACCCTCGTCTCTCCTTTATTTTTTACTGTTTACTGTTTTAAGGAACTATCAAACTCTTTCAGACAGCGTGAGGAAAGTAGTCCCTCCGTCAGTGACGCCAAACTGTTGAATTCACCAGAATAAATGACCTTGTTTTGCAATTTTGGCCACATCCCTCTTGACTAACAAGCTTTTAACAGCGGTGTCGAACACACCCACACACACAGATCAAACACACACACACACACACACACACACACACAACTGCCACCTCTGATCCCCGAAAATACTATACTGTTGTCAAGGAAACAGCCAAAGCCTATCAAAATGTGTGTGTGTGAGAGAGAGAGTGAGCGAGAGTGCATTTGTGCATCTTGGAATAGCTTCAGTGACGCATACATTTGCTCACAAACACCATGCCAGCTAACCGCCCTCTTTCACCTCCCCATTCTGTGTTACAACATACATCCATCTGTCCTCTCATCTTCTCCTCTCCTTCTCTCCTTTTCTTTTTCTGTTCCGTGATTTTACTCTTTCTCTTAGTTCTTCTCCTCTCTCTTCTCCCGTCTGAGCGTGTATTCAGGGAGTTGTGGTTCATTCCTCCCTCTTCTTGGAAAATATGATGCTCCCCCGAGATCAGACATTCCCTCTAACCCGCTGATTGATTCCTGTATTTCCAATCGTCACATCTCATTAGCTTCACGAAAACTCCAGTGGAAACATCAGTTAATCAATCCTGTCAATCTAAAGCTGATTTGATTATTAAAAGTTGCTTTTTAAAACTCAATTTCACCCATCAGAAAAAGAAGAACAGGCTGCCAAAGCTTGTTAGTTCATGATATCAGTGTTAGCAACTCTACTTATGAGCCATGTACGGTTTATTTTTACAGGCAGTAAAATCCCATGAGGGAGCGATGACTTCATATTGTCTCTGATTAATGGTTCTACATGAGGATTGGGGGGTGGGGGAGTGGATGAAAAACTCAGCCAAAATCCCTTCTCCTCCGTCCCCTCAAGGCATCTACAACCTACATTTATACAACAACCATTTCTCTGGTGGCAAACTTGAATCTTATTTTCCTATCTGGCTGTTGAGTGAAAGGCTGTCTACACGAGACACAGATCTCATTGTTGTTGACCTTCTAATTATCCCCACAAATGACTAAAGATGTCAGACGCTTGACAATCTTGTCTTAGCACTTTTGACATGTTTTAGGCAGCATCTCCTAATACAGATTCATTTTGACATGACAAGCAGCTATATTTAAATACTAATCCCTAATCCGTGATCAAAGAAAGCACTGGTACCCTCCAGGACTGATAAATATAAACTTTAGCTTCAATTCATTTATCTTTCAGCCCAGTCGCACACCATGATATTTTCCTAAAGCTAACTAAGAAGTTTTTGTCTCGTAACTTCTGTACTTAAGTTACGCCAAAAAAAATACCGGACTTTCGACCAGGAGCTTAAGTTACACCACTTCTGGTGTTATTTTAACCCAAACTGCGATCTTTTCCTAATTCTAAATAAGCAGTTTTGTTGCCCGATCCTAACCAAGTCGATCTTTTCCTAAACCTTAGTAGTTTCATTTTGAAAAGACTGGAGCAGAAATTGACACGTGCGTCACATGTTGAAGGACATTCATAGGAAAACGCACAAAAAATACGTATTTGAATGTTGTGCTGGGCATCATGAAAAAAAGAGAAATTCGTGTCTATGTACACTCATCAAATAAATTAAATTTCATGACTGTTTCACAAACTGTTGCATGTGATTGATTAATTTTTACCAACACAAGGGGAATAAAACTGTAGATGAAAAAAAGATGATGATATCTGACCACACGTGATGACAGATCACAAAGTCACATGTCATCAGATCTCCCAGCTTTCTGTATGAAGGTCAGAAAACCGTGTTGTGTCCAGCTTATTTAACCCTCACCCTAAATGTAACAACACTCACCGTGATCAGCTCACATCTACAGGGGCACAGAGGACTGCATCCAATAAAGTTTGCCGCAGTTTTGGCATTTTCGCAAGTGTTTGCGTGTATGTGAGAGTTTGTGATGTGTGTGTGTGCATGACTCGTTCTGAGTCACTGCTGTCCCCCTGGGTGCACAGCCAGGGCAGGGAAGAAGGGTTTATGTGTGAGTGCGTGTTTGAGAGAGAGTAAAGTGAGTGTGTATATATGTGCGTGCATATTAACATCCATACATTTGCGTGTGTGTATGTATGTGTGTGTGTGTGTGTGTGTGTGTGTGTGTGTGTGTGTGTGTGTGTGTGTGTGTGTGTGTGTGTGTGTGTGTGTGTGTGTGTGTGTGTGTGTGTGTGTGTGTGTGTGTGTGTGTGTGTGTGTGTGTGTGTGTTTGTCCCATGGAGCTGCCCAGACCTGAACACCCTCCTCTGATGACTCAAGTTCGTGACTGCATCCAAAACTGGATATTTTTTAATTCTTTTGAGTCATACATGTCCTACAAATATGTTTGTCTTTTTAAATTGTGTTTCGTAGTCGTATTACCGAGTGATTATAATTGATCTCATTTCCAAGAACACACTCCGGTCAGTAACCACACTCTTAAATCCATCCTTTCAAAAGAAAGGTCTGGTAATGTTCTTTTTTCATATTATAAATCGGCCCGGTCGCACGAGAATGACACGATAATTCGCAAGACATTTGGCATGCAATAAGAATGCCATTCTTGCTTTTGGCATGTAATTTGTACACCATGTAGTCTGTACTGAGTGCAATGTAAATGCATCAACGTAAATATGCTACGCTCAGAGCTAGTGACGTAGAATAAAAAGTGAGAAAGACTGCTTATGGTGTCCTGGGAGGGGAGGTGGATGAGTCCACCAAACACAGGCCTTTCAACCTGAAGACCAGTGTTTGAGGCTGGTGTTTTGTAAGTTACGTTAGTAGTGTTTGTCACATGTTTTGTAGTGACGTTTGTCACGTGTTTTCTGTACTTATGTTACTTTGTTTGCGTATTTATTTTAAGCCCAACCATGACATTTCTCCTAAACCTAACTAAGTGGTTTTGTTGCCTAAACTTAACATTACTGTTTTGTTGTTGCGTGGCATACAAAAGCTTAAAATGCGTCCTCATGACACGCAGAATGTCCTTGTAATGCTCTTTATACGCCATCCCATGTGCTTGGGTTGTATAAATATATATTATATGGTAATGTTCTATGTTTTTCTTATCATCAGCAAATCCCACGAAATTTTTTTTTTTTTTTTTTAAATCAAGATCTTTTTATTGTTGTTTTTTTGCAGTATATAGCAAAAGTACAGTGCTATTCGGTAACCAAAAAAGAATGACAGGTATGAGTATACATTATTAGCAACTGGCACCAATGCCAACAAATAAACAAATCAAAACAAAGGATGTATATAAACAATAAAACAATCCATCCCCAGTCACTGCCAGCACGCCATATGGAAAGCTAACTGTCACGCCAATGACTTGCGATGAATGATTGAATACTTTGTGATGTAGTAAAGCTGCACTTAGTAATCAAGTATTTACAGTGTCTGGAATGTATCTAAAAAAGGGCCCCATGCTTTCAGGAATTTCCCATGTGAATATTGAAGCGAGTATCTGATTTTCTCAAGCTTTAAGCAAGACATGATGTCCGCCAACCATTGTGTGTGAGTGGGAAGGGCAGCGCCCTTCCACCTGAGCAGGATTGCTCGCCGAGCCAGAAGGGAAACAAAGGATAAGGTGCGTCGTTTTTCTACAGTTAATTGCGCCTCACTTCCGGTGACCCCGAACAGAGCAACTAGAGGGTTTGGTTCTAATTTGACGTTTAACACCTGAGATAAAGTTTGAAAGATCTCCGTCCAATAGTTTGTAAGACTAGGGCATGACCAGTACATGTGAATAAGGGAGGCTTCAGCGCTTTTGCACTTGTCACAGGTGGGACTAATCTCAGGATACATGCGAGACAGTTTGGCTTTTGAGATATGAGCCCTATGCACCACTTTAAACTGAAGTAAGCAGTGACGAGCACATAGAGAGGATGAGTTAACCTGCTTCAGTATGGAATTCCACGTATCCGGTGATAGAGAGAGGCCTAAGTCCTCCTCCCATGCTGCTCTGAGCTTGTCCATGGAGGCACGCTTCAAGTCTGATATCATGCCATAGACAACGGAGATAAGCCTTTTGTGTGATGGATTTAAAGAAAGGATCGTATTGACAATTGTCGCGTCTGTCGATGCAGAGGAGCTGGACAACTGAGAGAGCACAAAGCGCCTTGCTTGTAGATATCTAAAAAAGTTGGACTTAGGAAGACTGAATTTTTTGCTTAACTGCTCGAATGATGCCAAAGTATTATCTACAAATAAATCTTTGAAACGCACAATACCTTTCCTGTGCCATTCTTGAAAAACAGGGTCCTGAATAGATGGTTTGAAAAGATGATTTGACGCAATGGGGCTTAGAGTAGAGAAGCTGTTCAAGTCAAAGTATTTCCTAAATTGAGCCATCCCACGAAAAGTTTAACACCAACAATTAATTGATTCTGCCAAAGATCTTCATTGTTGTCCAAAAACTTAAAAACGCATCAATGAGCCACATTGTTGCTCTGTGTGACACATTCCATCGTCAGCATGTAGTTTATTTTGAAATGATCCCACATACACAGTCCTGCTGTCAAAAATACTCACTAGAGCGCTAAATGTGTATCACTCCGCTGCTGAAAATAGTCCCTAAATCATGCACTATTTCCTCATGTTGATTAACATTTGCTATAAAACTAAAAGGCGGGGTACATCTTGGACAGATCGCCAGACTATCACAGGGCTGACACATAGAGACAAACAACCATTTATGCTCACATTCACACCTACGGGACATTTAGAGTCAACGATAAACATAAGGGGGATTAAAGGGAGATTAGTCAAGTATTTAATACTCTTATCAACATGGTAGTGAACAAATATGCTTGCTTTATGCAAATGTATGTATATATTTATTATTGGAAATCAATTAACAACACAAAACAATGAAAACTATTGTCCAGAAACCCTCACAGGTACTGCATTTAGCATAAAATATATATGCTCAAATAAATATGCTCAGATCATAACATGGCAAACTCAAGCCCAACAGGCAACAACAGCAACATCTGTAAAGGGGAGACTCGTGGGTACCCATAGAACCCATTTTCATTCACATATCTTGAGGTCAGAGGTCAAGGGACCCCTTTGAAAATGGCCATGACAGTTTTTCCACCTAAGTTTGGAGCGTTATTCAGCCTCCTTTGCGACAAGCTAATATGAGCAAGTATCTAGCTTTAAAACTGAGCCCGCTACAACCTGAAAATCGCAAATTGCGTTAATGCGTTAAAGAAATTAGGGGCGTTAAAACAAATTTGCGTTAACGTGTTATTATCACGTTAACTTTGACGGACCTACTAAACAGATATAGACTAACACCAGTCTTATCCCTCAAGGATATAATAGAGGGAAATCTAATGTAACATTTTCACCCGACTGTCAGGTTTAGACCCCTTAAGATAACATCAGATAAGAAAATCTAGAAGATGAATAAACTAAAGGACAAGAAGATGACTTAACAACAGCAACAACAACAACAAGAAACGAGAAGCCTTGAACCAGCTGGTCTAAACCACGGGCCATTAATCAGGCCGCCTGTTGAGTGTGAACAGATTCGTATGATAGCTGGTCCACCTGAACTTCAGTGTGTGAGTCAGTGCCGCCAGCAGGGGACTTGATAGAGAACAGATACCATGGACTCTTCCTCAGCGGAGTCAATTAAGCTGTCAGCATGTGTGAGATTGGAGCGGGACCCGGTGGCTGTGACTCAGGATACTGCCTGTGAATCAAATGGAAAAACAGCATCATTTCAGGGTAGCAGCCTGTTTTTTGGGGGGCCTCTGTCTGGACTGACGGGGGGGAGTGGTAAGGATGAAACGAAACAGAGAAGGAGGGTATATTCCCACAATGATGTTGTTTTGCAATTTGACTTTACTGTAAAATCTTTTCCTGGCATCATTGTGGGGGGAAAAAAACATGATAGAGATCTATTACAAACACTCTGCTGTGATTAAATATGTGGCTTTCTTGATGGGGAGTGTACTTTATGTGTGATTATGTGTGTCATTTTGTGGTTGCATGTGTGTGTTAAATGTTTAAATGCTCCAACAATTAAAAAGACATTTGGCAAACTGTGTTAACAGCAATAAAAATGAGTTATCCAGAACATGCAGTACCTGTATGACCCTCGGTTGAACTGAGAAAGAGTGACGATCACTTTCAGACGAGTCACCGAATGAGTTGTTTTAGTAGCGACTGAACAAATAGCAGGGGGGGTTTGGAAGAAAGGAGAGCGGCACCATCAACACCGATCAAGGAGGACCCACGGAGGTTAAAAGCTCCACGTGTAGACGTTCAAAGACGTCGCGTCTGAAACTAAAAAGGGCCTGTTTCAAGCTGCTCCAGTGACTCACTGCTCCTTCTCCCGGCCTTACGGGAAGTGGAATGTGTTTTTAATTCTTCAGGTTTTTTTTCTCCAACCCCTCCTCCCCCTTTGGCATAGAGGAGAGGAGGGTCAGGCCGTGGGTTAGTGTTTGTCTGTCTGTGTGAATGTTGTGGTGTGTCTGTTTGTTCATGTGTGTGTCTCAAGTCTATACTTGAGGGCAGCTACCCAGATTATCTCATCGGTGTCTAGAGAGAGTTAGCAAAGCCACTCCAAAGTGTGGCTTCTGTGGGACTACTGAGTCCAAAGTTTAACCAACGCTGATAGAAAGCTAATAACTGACAGATAATTAATCAGCTTTAGATTATTTTTTTTTAACAATGTCTTTGTTTTTTCTGTTATACAAACATCAGCATTATTATGCAATATATTCAATACAGGATTTACTTTAACAAACATAACATACCCCACACACCCACCCGTTCTCTCTTAACTTTTCCCTTTCTCACAGGGCCAAAATCAATATACAGCTTCACAGTATTAATCATACAATTAAACAGTTAAATGGCACCTCTAACAAAATGAAGATACACAGAAACAGAAAATAAATATATAGAAAATAAATAATAAATAAAATAAAAAGATTTTCAAAAACAAGAATCCATTCCCTTCTGAGGGTCTACCACTATTGTGAATTTCTACGTATCTCATCTTAATTATTCCTCCAAGCTCACCAATATCACTACTTTTTATGAAATCATTAAATGATTTCCATATTTCCTCATAAACACCCAGTTTGTTTTTCAAGGTATATGTTATTCTCTCCATTGAAATACATTGTGCCATATTTTTAATCCAATTGCCCATTGTAGGTGCATCGGATTTCTTCCAGTTAAAAGCAATCATTCGTTTTGCCTTAGATTTTAAATTCAAATACAAGGACAGTTTAAAGCGACAGTCAGACATTTTGCTTTCTTGCAGAGAATTGTCACTCTCTTGTCTGTTCATTAAAGGAGCAGTGTGAAGGATCTGGTGGTATCTAGCGGTGAGGTTGCAGATTGAAGCCCACTTAAGCCTCTCCCGTGTGCCATGGGTGTGGAAGGACTACGGTGGTCGACACAAAAATGCGCATAGCCCTCTTTAGAGCCAGTTGTTGTAAGAGTACCATAGGTCATTTGGTACCAACTCGTTCTCACTCCCAACTCGTCAAATACCGCTGTTTGGTAAGTGCTCCTCAGCATCGGAAACCAACGCACAAAGGCACCCTTTAGCGACAGTATGTGAGGAACTGGGCTTTCAACTAACTCCGATGTAAACCCACCCGCAGTGGCAGTCTTTAGTCACGTGACTCGTCGGTATCGTCAGCCCTGTGAGTCACGTGAGTCGCTAGTCAGTGAAGTTAACATCAACCATGACCGTTTCCTAATCCTAATAAGTGGTTGTGTTGCCTAAACCTAACTTCCTGTGAAAACGGAAGTTTATTTTGAAAGGACACTATGCATGTAATGAGCGTATATTGACACGCCGTCCCTGGTCCATCCAAAAGTCACACAAGAGGGGTACCCCATGCATCGGCCTCCGATGCCGAGACCGAGCGGCGGTGTTTGATGAGTTGGGAGTGAGAATGTGTTGTTGGAGCAGAAGTGGGAAGTGAGTGGTGAAGCAAGGGAGAGAGAGTGGCGGCGACAGCAGTGAGTAATGTTATCGACTCAGGGTCAAGCAGGAAAAGTTAACAGTGTTTGGTTTGTCCATTCTGGGCTACTGTAGAAACATGGTGGTGCAACATGTCCGCCATGTAAACGTATAAACGTAAACATATAAACGGCTCATTTTAAGGTAACGAAAACACAATTCTTATTTTCAGGTGATTATACACTAAAGAAAACCTATTTATTAATATTATTTCTGCCAATAGATCCCCCTAATTGTTAAACACTGTTCCTTTAAATATAAAGCTACAGCCAGTAGCCATTCAGCATAGCTTAGCATAAAGACTGGAAACAGGTGAAAACAGCTTGGCTCTCTCCAAAGGTAGTAAAATCCGGATTCCAACACCTGTAAAGCTCAGTAATTAACACGTTATATGTTGATCAAAAACTGAAGTGTAGAAACGACAAGTCAACGTTTTTACAAGCGGTGTTTTTGTTTCTAACCATTTCTTGGAAATTTCCGGAAGTTTTGGTTGCCAAACAACCTCACAGTGACGACAAGACTGTCACACTATTCCATTCAGCAGATTCAGTGAATAAAGGAAGCACAGGTTTAAAACCACAACACGATCTATGAAAAACTTGAGGTTTTCCTGTTAACCCTTTCAGTCCCGGGGCAAAAACATCCATTTATCTGCCTCTCAAAGTCTCAAATTAGTCTCAAATATGGATGAAAAAAAGGTAATGGAAAATGACCATTTCCTTTTCCCAAATGATTAGGGGTTTTTGAAATGAAGAAATATATGATGTGAATAGTATCATAAATGATTTATGATAAATTACATATATGTAAAGTTTAGTTTTGCCTTAAAAGATTATGTTACAAAATGAATTTTCAGAATTCTGAAGGTTTCACATATGATAGTTAAGTGTCTAACAACAGCCTCAAAATTAATAATAAAAAAAAAGCAGGTGCAACAACAATCATTTACTCAAATTATCTTTGACTCAAGTCAAACCATGTCAATAACTATCCTGAGTCAAAACCTAGAATGTAAGAAATACTAATAATAAGTAACTAGGGCTGTCAAAGTTAACGTGATAATAACGCAAATTCGTTTTAACGCCACTAATTTCTTTAACGCAGTAACGTAACTTGTGATTTTTAGGTTGTATCGGGCTCAGTTTTAAAGCTAGAGTGAAGATACTGGCATCTAGAAAGTACAATATTTGTCATTGTTTTGTGTTGTTAAATGACTTCCAATAATAAATATATACATACATTTGCATAAAGCAGCATATTTGCCCACTCCCATGTTGATAAGAGTATTAAATACTTGACAAATTTCCCTTTAAGGTACATTTTGAGCAGATAAAAACTGTGATTGATTTGTGATTAATCACGATTAAATATTGACAATCATGCAATTAATTGTGATTCAATATTTTAATCGATTGACAGCCCTAATAACAATTTATAGTTTGGATTACCTTCAGTCAATGGAACAAATTATCCAACATTGCCAGTAAGGGTCACATTACAGGGGATGCTCATAAAAAAGAAACATCTGTATAATTAGTGTCAATCAAATACATCAGCCCTCCATCAAGTACTACTTTACTGAAGCTCAAATTGTTCTGTTTTTCTCGCTTGTACAGGTGTTGCAGTTAATGTGTCCACCCCTGCTGTTCTTCTATTGTTCCTCAGTAGCTCCAGAATAATAAGAGCTTTTATATATCTGCCTCTAACCATCACCTTACAGAAGTAAATGCAGAGTCTTGTTCAGCTGCCCTGTGGCGTTTGTCAGTCAAAAGCATCACCTTCCAGCCCAGACTGGCTTCCTTGGAAACTCTTGGCCTATTTCTGTTTGTCTTGACGAGGGTTTTTCCAGCCTGAGGTGGCTATTTTGGTCAGATAAATACAATGTTGTTTTGGGAGCGGGGGGTTGAGGAGCGAGGCGCAGATGAGATCACCTCTCAAGGCTCCTGAGCTGCAAAACAACAGGCAGCAAGACAAGACAAGAACTGCCACGAACGGAGGCGGAAAATAAAGGCTTGGGAAATTATTGACATCCCGTCCTGGATTCAGGTCGGCCCGAGGCGAGGATTCGAGAGAGAACCTGTCCCCCTGTCTCTCGGAAACATGGGTAGAGAGATTTGGAAACATCTTTAAAAAAAAAATCAGAGTGGAAATATTTGTGATTATAAAACATCTCAGCTGAAAAAAGGGAAACGTGTTTAATAGATGCTGAGTGTATTTTAAGGCCCTCACCACAGGGCAGACCAGCCATGTCTGTATTTTGTTATATGATTAGATTTGTTTGTATGTGGCTGGAGGCCATGGGAAAATTAAGCTCACAACTTCAGTTTTTTTCTCTTAGGAAGGAGGGAGCATATACGGGAGATTTCATGTCTGCATGGTGAGAGTGTCTGTCTCTCCTGCTGCCTCACTGTCTGTGTGTCTGTGTGTCTGTGTTTTGACAGGAATGACTTGTGTGTCGCAGTTATCTTCTGATCAGCGGCTACCAGTGAGTGTGTGAGTGTGTGTTGCTATGTTGCCATGTACACTCATGCCTGTGTGTGCGTGTGTGTGTGCGCGTGTGTGTATGTGTGTGTGTGAGAAAGAGAATTTATTGCCATGCAGTTGTCTGCGGTTCCAGCCAGGTGTGGTGGTAGTCGGACGGGTGTTTGGCTTCGCTGCCAGGTGCAACACCTGCAGCTCTCAGGCAACAACATCTGTAAACAGTGTGTCTACGTGACTGGGTGTAGTGGTGGAAAGTAGCTAAGTACATTGACCCAAGTGCTGTACTCAGGTATTTTAATGTACTTGTACTTTACTTGAATGTTAGCATTTTCTTTGTTACTTTATACTCTTACTCCTCTGAAATATTGTACTTTTTATACCTCTGTTTTCATCTGGCAGGTTTCTTTTCAGGTTAAGATTTTACATGAAAACAGAATAAGCCAATAAAACACAATGTATTTCAATTGTTAAATGTGCTCTATATGACATTCAGAGCATTAACATAGCATCAACAACTTTTGTCTACGTAAAGATATAGGAGCAATATCTACCCGAGCATAGAATGAAGTCACTTTCCATCTGTGTGTGTTGTAATCAGAGTTTCTCTGTGCTTTGTTGATATAGCCGGGCTGGCCACGCATGCTTTTAGTGCATGTTAGTGCATGTGAGCGTGCACCTCTGGCTAGCTCGTCGTTGTGGAAGCGTAGAACCCACCCAACGGTGTTTTGCAATTGTTTTCACTGTTAGCGCTGTCAGCATCGTTAGCTACGAGCCGCCAGCTCAGCCGTCACCATGTTGAGAGCCATGCAGAGGCAATAGAATGCTCTGAATTTGGTATTGAGCACCTTTAAGTAAGATTTTGAATGCAGGACTTATTATATATTAATATATATATTTCTCCATTCTTTTATTGGTATGTTTACTTTACTTTTTTACTTTTGAAAAAAATAATACTTCTTCCACCATTGACTGGGGTAGTGTGTGTTTGTGTGTATGTTTCTAAGGTGTGTGTGTGTGTGTAAACCCTCATGCATCTGGAGCTCCTTAAAGAGTGTGTGGGCGGAGGGAGTTATGCGGTAAAATGAGGTCATCGTTGCTGTTGATTTATGTGACACACGCTATTACTTACACTCCTGTGACTTCACCAACGTCTCTGCTGACAGCATGAATAATACATGTCCCCACCTCCACTTTCTCCTCTCTCATCTGCTATTTCATAAAGTTTACTTCATCATTACTGACCCATGTCACCGTGGAGCGTGTGCTTTTGTGTGTGCGTGAGTTTGGCCCAGTTTTATTTCCATGTCGGCTGCCATCTTCCATCCAGTTCAACAAGTACGCCCTTCACATTGGTAGTTCATGAAATTGCACAACAGGAAGTGGGAAGGAGTGGATGCATGTGTACGTGCGTGTGTGTGTTTCATTGACAATGCCACACCCTAGTTTAAGAAAAAATTATCGACATGCGGTGATGATTTTACTTGTGAGACATTGTGTAACCGTTGTGTTACCGTAACACAGGTGTCAAACTGATTCACCCCAAAAATCTTTCAACATTTCAATTCAGTCGAGTCACGAGACAAGTATTGATACATGCAGTAAAACTTGGCTTTTTCAGAGACATGCAGTGATTTGCCTGTAGCGTTGAGAAACACAACTGTCCGCCAGAGAGTAATAGTCATGGATGGGTGGCGGATCACGTCCCGGATGTGCTTTTGACAGCCAAGCTCAGACATTTTGCCCCCCAAGAAGCTCCGAGCCGAGCCGCGGGACGGCCGCTTCCAAAGCGAGGTCACCGTGGTCAGCGCTGAACGGGCAAGAGCGCGGAGGCAGAGTGAAGGAGAGAGGAGGAAGGGGTGAAGGAGGAGGGTTGTGGATGGGTGGGGGTGATGGGTTAGGGGACGGAGGACAGTCGTAACTGTCAGCATCCATCAGGGAGCCCAGGGGTGACATGGGAGCAGGCAAGACAGAAGGAATAAAGGGAGGAGGAGGAGGAGGAGAGGTCAGGGTGGGAAGTCGGCCCTTAACTAGTCACCCCTCAGCCCTCGAGTACACTTGTTTGCTGTCCCACACCCCACACCGCCTCCACTCTCCATCTGTTCTCAATGCAGATGTGTAAGCCTGCAGCTGCTGGATTTGTTCTTCTTCAAAGTGCCGTGCCAGTTACCACTTCTACTACAAACAAAAGTACAAGTTTTATAATCATCCACCCAGAAGAACTCATGAGAAAGGACAGTGTAGCCCTTAAATCATCATGTGATGTGAGCAATAAAACATGAAATGGACTTCGTCTTCAGTGTCACCTAAATCACATCCGTTTTTTTCTCTTCAGGGAAACATTCAACGTGTCTGTTTCTACAGCTAACGGTGCTGTACCCGAACCTAACTGTACGCACAGATATTTGACTTATTTGACAGAATTCTGCCTCACATACTGTTAGTGGTTGTTGATTTCCAGACAGCTTAGCTTATAAATTAAGTGCTCTCAAATCTCTGAAGTCCAGGCTTCTTCAGAAGGTACCACAGAGGGATATTTTATTTATATTAGGGCTGTGAATCGATTAGAATATTTAATCACTATTAATTGCATGATTGTCCATAGTTAATCGTGATTAATTGCAAATGAATCAAATTTTTTATCTGTTCAAAATGTACCTTAAAGGGAGATTTGTCAAATATTTAATACTCTTATTAACATGGAAGTGGGCAAATATACTTGCTTTATGCAAATGCGTGTATATATTTATTATTGGAAATCAATTAACAACACAAAACAATGAAAAATGTTGTCCAGAAACCCTCACAGGTACTGCATTTAGCATACAAAATATGCTAAAATCATAACATGGCAAACTGCAGCCCAACAGGCAACAACAGCTGTCAGTGTGCTGACTTGACTGAGACTTCAATTCAATTCAATTTATTTTTAAATAGAATAAATCATAACAGAAGTTATCTTAAGACGCTTTTCATATAGAGCAGGTCTAGACCGTGCTCTATAATTTAGAGACCCAACAAGAGATCCCCCATGAGCATGCATTGTTATGCGACAGTTGCAAGGAAAAGCTCCCCTTTAGCGGGTAGAAACGTTGGGCAGAACCAGGCTCTGGGTGGGCAACCATCTGCCTAGACCAGTTGGGTTTTGGGTTGGGACTTGCCCCAAACTGCATGTGATTATCATAAAGTGGGCATGTCTGTAAAGGGGAGTCTCGTGGGTACCCATAGAACCCATTTACATTCACATATCTTGAGGTCAGAGGTCAAGGGACCTCTTTGAAAATGGCCATGCCAGTTTTTCCTCGCCAAAAGTTTGGAACATTATTTACCCTACTTCGCGACCAGCTAGTATGACGTGGTTGGTACCGATGGATTCCTTAGGTTTTATAGTTTCATATGATGTCAGTATCTTCACTCTAGTTTTAAAACTGAGCCCGCTACAACCTAAAAATCGCAAGTGATGTTAAAACTAATTTGAGTCACGCGTTATCGTGTTAACTTTGACAGCCCTAATTAATATAAAGAAGAAGAATTTCTTTAGCCTGGTTATCAGATTGAATTGCCATTTTATTCCACGTCAGTTGAATTACTAAATAAATCAGGGATGTGGGTGGTGATTCAGAGATCTGGAGTCAGGCTAGAAGTAGACGTAGTAGAAGAATAACAGGAGGCTGTAAGATAGACACTTTGGGGCAGGGCAGAAAAAAACACAAGAATGGTCCTTTAATGTGAGAAGTGAGAACTGATGTTAAAGTCACAAGAAAGTGATCCTTTTCAAAATCCAGCTTGCTCACAGTGTGGTAGAAATCCCTCCCATCCCTAAAGACAGCTCTTACCTTAACCCTCACAAATAATAACATCCTCAGGTTGACTTAGATAATGACCTGCAGTCTGACTGTGGAGACGTTGTCCACCCAGTTTTCAGATCCCAGAGGGAAAAACATGTTTTCCTGCAGCTGGCCACTGCTGAGGGCTGCAGCCCAGACATAAACAGTGGTGTGGCCGGGCAGAGGAAGCCGAGAGGCTGGTACTGCAGCTGGCAGGGAAACAGACACTGGCCAACATGTCTGCTGTGCCGTGAAACTCAGGTGTAAACACCGTGAGGAATCGCTATATAACACACGGAAAACAGAGGGTTCAGAACTTAAGGAATGATTCTTCCACAATGAACACACTGTGTGTTGGAGGTTTCAAGCCTTTTCACATCAAAGACTCCTCACCTCCGCCCCCAGCCCACCTCCTGCCAAAAGAGATATCTCCCCATTAGACCATGAACCCCGTTTAATTAGATTTAAAATATGATCCTTTTGGATCCACATCTGAGAAGACTGTTGTTGTTGTTAAATATAACTTGGTTAAGAATTATATAACTGTGAGTTAATGCCAGCAGACTGAAGCAAAACCTATGAACAGAATAGTCTTTATATTGTGCTCATGATTAGGGAGTAAAACATAGTTACTAAAAAGTAACAAAATCTGCATATAAATATACAGTATATACATATATATACTGTATATAAACGGGCATCCTAATTAACACGCTATATGTCATTTGTTTAATCCGTAAACTGAAGCGTAAAAATAATTTGTGTTTTTTGCGGGACTATTTCTTGAAGCAGCGACTTCCTGCAAGGTCTGCTGGTTGCCTGGCAACCTTACAGTGAACTCGTGAGCTCGTGTTTACGACATGGGAAGTCGTGTAAACGATATGCTTGGCGTTCAAGCGGTTAAGTCGTGAGAACACCGCTGCTAAGCAACGGCAATATTAACGTTACTGTCGGAATCTAGAAGCCACAGAGGCGAACAATTTAGCAAGCTAGCAAGCGGGTAACATAATGCAGGAAATGCAAAGGCATAATGACAGAGGAAAAAGATGAAGGTCGTTGGGAATATCAACATTTTCCTCAGACATATTATAGAATTACGAAGAAAAACAATATACGACTAAAATTGCAATATATTAACTTATTATGCACCGAAAGATGAGCTTCCATGTCCTCCGTTTTCAGAAACTTTCCACCTACGATTTCGTTAATACCACAAGAGGAGGGCATTCAAATGGCCTCTTCTCATGAACATGGTCAACATGACCCCACTGAAGGCAGCACAAGACTAGGGAGTTACTGCCAGGAAAAAGCCTGACTCTCAACCCCCCAGTGAAACCACATAGGGTTGTTTTTATCCTTCATTTTTTAAGGAGTAAACAAACCAGATATAATGTAAAGTGTGAAGGTGCTGGTTAGCAGATTATTTTTTCTTTGGACAGAGCCAGGCTAGCTGTTTCCCCCGTTTCCAGCCTTCATGCTAAACTAAGCTAACCAGCTGTTTGTGGTAGCTTCATATAGAGAGCTACAGGAATGAGTCCTAAAACCAGGAAATGAGTTCGCATTTTAGCACTTCCGGTTCTCTCATCTGGAAATCAATGTTTTTTTTTAATGGGTTTATATTTAGGTGCCTGAAATAAGGTCTGTGGTTAACACAAGCTTTTTAACGTCAGGAAATATCTCGCTCGTGAAATTGAAGTCTTTATGTGTCTTAAAAAAGGCGGTTGCTAACAGGTGGCTAAATGAAAATACTAAACGTCATCACGCCGACTCGTCCTCCTTTACAGCCTCGTTGTGTTTACTCGCGCTCATGCGACCGTGGTGTAGTTTGTTTATAGCCTAACGTTAGCTTTTTACTTCTGGCGATTGCATTCTCACTTCAAAAATCATAGAAGTGGTGTTCATTTGTGGAGATTATCTTGCTGAACAAAAAGTGAAAGCATCGTGTGTTTGCCACAGAGCTTATTTTCTGCAATAATCCAAAACCCAATGGGAAAATCCCATTGGGTTTTTGTGAGGGAACCAGGGAGATGCTAACTTCCTGGTTGGCCTACACAAATACGTCATCCCTGCAGCACTCTATTTATCATACAAACATGAAAGTGGTATCAATCCTCTCATCAAACACTAAGAGTATTTCAGAAAATGGTGAACTTCCTTTAGATAAAGATGAAAGAAGACATTGGAATTATACTGGGTGCTTGAAACACACATTTATGATCATTTTAGACACACACACACACACGCACACACACACACACACACACACACACACACACACACACACGCACACACACACTTAACCAGCCCTCACAAACAAGCCTTTCTTTATTGCCATCCATCTTGATAACATTACACTGTCAGACAGACCATTAACAAACAGTTGATTCATTCTGGATCAGACAATACTGATAAAGTGGTCTTGTTTAAACAAAGTCAATACAGCTGACTGCCAAAAAGATACTGTATGTGTGTGTGTGTGTGTGTGTGTGTGTGTGTGTGTGTGTGACGGAGAGAGAGAACCAGCTTGTAACAGACAGGACAGATACACACACACACACACACACACACACGGAGAACCAGACAGACAGGTCCTTATGCACATAGAGTCCTTCTTCATGAAGCAGGGTGTGTAAGACAGGGAGTGCCCGAAACACACATACAGACACACGCCAGACAAAAACAAATGTGAAAGTACAGGGTTAGAATTTGGTACAATAAACACTGAGTGGAGTCACATGTGTGTTTACTCACTTGAAAGAGCATGTTGGATCCCGTTATTGCCTCGTGTTTAGGTTGTAAACAGTGCGGTGTATTTCACTCAACAAACAAATCTAAATAGATGTTGTTGTGGTCATATTAATAAGACTGTGTTTATGGGTGAGTGTATGTACATGTATGTATGTAGTGGCATAACTGTGTGTGTGAGTTTATCTTTTTCACGGGTGTAGGTGTTTTCTTCAGGAGATGTTTCTTTCCCAAAAAATAACAACAGCTATGTTTTGTTATTGTATTTTACAGAGATGTACATTTTTCTATTTGTATTTTTTAGGGCTGTCAATCGATTAAAATATTGAATTTGTCAAGTATTTAATACTCTTATCAACATGGGGGTATGCTTGCTTTATGCGAATGTACGTATATATTTATTATTGGAAATCAATAAACAACACAAAACAATGACAAATATTGTCCAGAAACCCTCACAGCCATATTTTTTGACATATTTTTCAAACTGTCTTTAAATGCGGCTCTGCTCTGTATTCCTTATCATCGATCAGTATTGTCTTGACGTCAAATGTCATAAAATGTCACTTTTTAAAGGGAAATTCCGCCTTCAAACAACTTGGTTGCATGTCCATAGTTTTTGTTTCCGATATAATAACAATGTAATCACAATGTAATCACAAGTTGAGATTTCAGTGACATCATTAAAACGTCACCGCTGACGATCTGACGGAGAGTCAGATGATCAGACGATAATGTGGCATTTATGTTTAACGCACTTAATAGATCCCACTTCACAGCACTTTGTATTTACTTATAAGCACTTTGTATTTACTTTTTTGCACTGTGGTTATATTCTATATATTGCACGTCTTAATGCAAATATTTGCACATATTTCATATTTCTTATATTCTCATTTCTTATTTTTAAATGTATTAATTTATTTCTTTACATATAATTGTGTATATATTGTATCATTATGTACATAATTGACATGTTACATGCTCCTTTATTTCTATTTTCTTACATTTCTTAATGTTTATACGTAAGATAACTGTAACGCCACAATTTCCCCCTGAACGGATTCAGTCTGTAGTAATCTACCGCAGTTTAAAGTCCAACTTCCTGTTTCAACTTTGACCTACTTACAGTAGATTTATACGCACGCAGTTTTACTGTGAAATGAAAGGTTATTACTGACATTTCAGGTGTGCTCACTGTCAGTTTTACCTCAAAATACTAACTGCTGGGGCGTTGACAGCCTGTCTGATTGTCTGACTGCTCGTGTTTCTTTCATCGTTGGACTTTTTTATAGTGAGGTCGCCATGTTCCCAGATCTCAGCAGTTACTTTTGTGAGTACAATGGTATCATAACTGATAAAAAATGAAGGTAAAAAAAAAAAACGAACCCTAACCATAGCATAAACCGCAACACACATCACATCAGACATCACAATGGTTTTAAGACAAAAAAATCTTAAATAATGTATTTATTATAATATAAATAAACAATTGGTCCATGATATTATTGGCTTAAAAGTGTTTAGTCAGTTTCGCTATACAATTTACACTTTTGTTAACAAATAAGTGCGGCCGGTATGAAGAAAAAGTGTCAGAAAGAGAGTTATGAGGGTGAAAAGTGTTTTTCTTTCTTTATTTATTTTTTTATTGTTCATTTGTCACCTCATTGGAGAAAATGAGGGTGGGTGGCCACCAGCATTTTTCTTCTTTTTTTTTAGAAAGCGACCAGCACCCCCCAGAAGGTGGCGTCATAGGTGACCGCCTATATGGCTCTATGCCTTAAGCCGGCCCTGTAAGGTGTGATAAATCATAATTGTCCTTTAGTTGTAGTAGGGTGTATGAGCTGCCTAGTGTAAAGCTTCAAGAAGATTGTTTCATGTGATGAGCTGATGCGAGGAAACTGATTGTGATGAAGCAGAAATCTTTAGGAAACTGCAGACAGCAGCTCAGAAACTATAGCAGTAGGAGGAAGCTTTCACAACAGACAGTTGTTCAGGCACTGCTATAGCTAACAGGAATCTGCTGCGCTTTGTGTGTCTCTTGTGGCCTTGTGATATACGTCTCTTTCATAACATTCGCAGATCTCAGATGGGGCAGATTCCAAGAAACTTGTGTATGAAAGTTTCTTTTCTTCCCACATTTTTCTTTATGCGGTTTCAACCTTTTTTCCGTTTCAGGGGCACATTTCCTTTCCACAGAATCCTACAAACTGAGAGTAGGCTATGCAGCGGCAAATGCACACAAACGGTTTGACAAGTGAAATGTGCAAACTCACGTCACTGTGCGGTGAGTATGGTCAGACGGTTCTCAAGGAGCTGCAGAGTATATTTCAGTCTTAAACATAAACAGTTTCAGTAAGCCCTATCTGCTCCTGGTTCCAGAGAAGCACACACACAAACACACTTCTTTGGAATCCTCCCCCGCACTTGTGTTTTCACACTTAATGGCAAAACCATCAACCACATTTCCCCTGCAGCCAGCACAAAGACTGGAATGGGGTGACCTTTGTAAAAACTGACTTTGGGAGACAGGAAATAGAGATCACCGGTAGACCAGTGACCAGACATTTCCTCTGATGCTTGATTGTGCCTGATATGCTGGTACTGCTGGCCTTTGAAGCTGGTCAAGTGATAATCAGGGGAACTACAGCATTTCTGGGTCACTGAAACTAGTAATGACTCAGTTAAACAGACAGACAAACATGCACACTGACTTTGTGCATCTTTGTGGAAAACAACAAAGCTTGATATGACGCAAATTACAGGAGAATAAAAAGAATTCCTTCGTATTGTCGTATTAACACCATAAATGCATTTCTATAAACAAATCCGGCGACCGCTTTGTGTGTTCCACGAACTAGCGGCGCCACCATTACTGCGGGGGCAAGTCGTAGTGACTCTACTGTCTGCTAACCGTGTTATGCCTATGCTGATATAATACTAATATAATAATATGTTAACTTTAGCAAGCTGACGTTACTTGTTTCACCATGTTAGGCTGACGTCAGGCAGCTAAGAACTGTTCAGGTTCTTCCCGAAATACAAGACATCGCTGTCAAACAATAACATTACATAGAAAATAAAGGTAAAAGTAGAAAATTGTACACTTCTTAGGACAGCTCTCATTCAAATGTGTGCGTATTTTAGGGAGATGCCACCGCAGTAATGGCGACTTGTTTACATCCGGTAATTCCTCGGATTTGTCTTATTGAGATAGACAACTTAACGGTCTAAATTTCAACATATGTCATATCTGTTGTCAAGCTAATTGCATTGTGTTATGGTGATCACCTAGTAATCCCTAGCCCGGTGAATGACTGTCCGACAGCAAATGTGCCCGAGTCAGCAGGATGGCATCTTTGACTGTGGCGAGGAGCCAGAGCATTTAAGCCTGCAGCACCTCTCCATATTGTTCTGTCTGCCACACAACAAAACCAGGGCCTCCGCTGCAAAATACAGCCAAGAGCAGCACTGAGCTACAAACAGACGGGGCAGGTCAGGGGGCCGTTGGTGTACAAGTCGGTCAGTCACGCAAACATTTCTTTGCTTGTATACGGGTCTGATTTGTCGGTGCGCATCTCGAATAATGACCAGCAACGAGGAGGCCAGACCGTTTGATACCATGACAACAGCTGCCCCAGAGGTGAGTTAGCGTCTGTTCAGACTCTGTAACTTATCTGAACTACTTTTTTTGTTGTGTTGGGCTTTTTCGTTACATTGTGTTAAAGTGATTTGGTAAAATTACTTTTGAAATGTGACTGCTACAGGACACTCAGGGTGATGATACGAGGTCCAGACAGGAGCAAGAGGAGAAACTGATCCTGACAGCCTGGCAAAGCATGGTGAGTACATGAGGAAAGAAAGTCCATATAGCTGTATTCCTTAAGACTTTCAATCAATTTCAATCGTATCGTTATCAATCGTATCGTTATCAATCGTATGGTTCAATGAAATGCACACGCTAAATCATGGTGAATCAAACAGAATCAAACTCTGCAGTCCACAAATGGTTGCATAGATGAGACAATATATATTTATATGTTTTTGTTGCCATTTTGCAGGCCTTTTTCTCCTCCCCAGTTTGGTACGTTATGGCCAGTTCCCCTGTAAGTCCACTTTTGGCCATAGGGAGGATGTTGTCAGCCTTCTCTGATACACAAAGTATCTTCTTTTAACCAACAATATAAAGGTTCACTCTTTCACTCACGCTAAATTACGAATCCTTCTACAGGGAAGGCTTGACCAGCCCTACTCTGCCTCTGATTGGCTAGTCCACGCCGCCTTCGTTGGCTGGATGGGTAAGGTTTAGGCATGAGGGGTGAGATTGGTTCGGGTTAGGGTATAAGAATATGATGGTAAGCCAATCAGAGGCAGAGTTCGGCCGGCCATGCCTTCGCTATAGTAGAATTCATAATATCGCATCCCTCACTGGCTTCCCACAAGCAAGCCACCTGCAAGGATTGAGCCCTGGTCTTATTTTACCCATGTACATTTTCTTAGGTGTTTAAAACTGTTTTTTGTTTACTCATATAGTTGATATGGCTCTAAGGCAGGTGTTAGACCAGGGGTCAGCAACCTTTACTATCAAAAGAGCCATTTTAGGCAAAAACTAAAATCTGTCTGGAGCCGCAAAACATTTGATCATTGTGATGAAGGTAACACAGTTTATAGTATATAGTATATAAGTCTAATGCAGTGAGGGCCCAAGTGCAAATGTACTACGGAGTATTAGGGCCACATTGAGGGGGAAAAAATCAGAGATTTCCAGAATACAGTCATAACTTAACGAGAAACAATGTCATATTATTAAGAGAATAAAGTCATAACTTTACGAGAAAAAAGAGAATAACACGTAAAATTACTACTTTATAATGTATTATTATGAGAATAAAGTCATAACAACTTTTTATTCTTGTAAACTTCTGACTTTACTCTCAAAATCTCAGAATTATTTTTGTGACCCAAATTCTGTGTCGTACCGTCGTACCATAGACCTACAACTATGATAAATAAAAATGAAAATGTAAACAGAAAACAGTTTTTCATTTCCATTTTTAAAAATCCACAAGGAGCCTCTGGAGAGGGGCTAAAGAGCCGCAGGCTGCAGACCCCTGTGTTAGACACTATCTAAACGGTTATTTATGCTGGTATAGTAGTAGTGGTAGTACTCTTTATTTATTATTATTATTAATGATGGCAGGTGTCAGTCCGATGTGGTTAACATGCCTGAATTATAGTACCATAGTGTTTCCACTAACAGCTGACAGTTGTTTTTGCCTCTTGCAGTCCTCAGCTCTGCGGCAGCACAGTCTGTGTAAGGACTCCAGAGCTTCAGGCCCGGCTCAGTCTTTCCTGGCCAAGCAGAGGCAGTCCACGCAGGCCAGGAGGGCGCTCTCCCTCCGGCTGCAGCCCAGGTAGGAGCCTCCATCCGCAGGGAGAAATGGAGGAGTGCAGCCCACTCATGGGCATGATGGGAAGCAAGATTGTGGAAGAAGGTGTGAATTTGAGTCACTGTCTGTGATCTATTTGCTTTGCTGCTATCACCCCCTGCTGGTCAATGTTGGAACTGGATTTCATGTCAAATAAAACAACTAAATAGCAAGTGTGAACTTGCTATTTAGTTGCTAAATTCAGTTGCTAAATTCAACTACTGTTTTTATCTGTTTTATACCTAAATGTGTATCAATAATCACCAGATTGTCTGTTCCATTCTTCATTGTATAATATTTATACATTTATTTTTGCAGGTAAGATACAATTTCCTTTATAAATAATGCAAAAACAATGACTATTCATTTAGTCATTAATGTAAAATGGTTGTGTTACTGCATCTCATTCATTTCATTCAATATTTATATAATATGCAATATATGTTTAAATTAAGTTTGAAAACACAACAGATGACATTAGAAATCATTCTATTTACAGTTATATTTTAGTAGCCTAATAAAAGAAAATAAAGTGAACAAAGAAAACTGTCACCCATTTCTGTCTGTTCATTTCAGGACCATTTTGTCCATCCAAACTTTGCTAAATTACTAGTAGCTATACAGACTTCAGTCTTCAGACTTCAAGTCACAGGCAATATATTGATATTCTATATAATGTGCAGATACCTGGAAAAAACAGAAATAGTGTTTCTTTAAACACACACTCCTTGAGCTTGAGGAATAACTGGTCTCAGTTTCATCTCCTTTGCAATGTAGGGTAGATTGTTAGCTACTAAGATGCAACATGTAAAGAAACGTTTGGAGTCGTTTACTCGTTTTTCGATGACTGACTCTAATCTTGGTGCTAAGCTAGGCTAAACATGTGATGATGAAATTTGTTTAGTTTAGCACAAATATTTAATGTCTGTATTGAATAAACAGAGATTCAATTGATATTTTCTTCTCGCAAACTCCGCGAGAACAGAGTGCTACAGGAATGAGTCCTAAAACCCAGTAATGAGTTATCATTTTAGCACTTCCTGTTCCCTCGTCTGGTAATCAATGTTTTTTTTTTTAATGGGTTTTTAGTTAGAGGCCTGAAATAAGGTCTGCGGTTAACACAAGCTTAAAAGATTTTAACGATTTGTTCTAAGACATAATATACATCAATATATATACCACTTTGCCACCACTGCATTTTGAAGCCTTTGTATGTCTTAAAAAAGGCGGTTGCTAAAAAGTGGCTAAATGACACTACTAAACGTCATCACGCCGACTCGTCCGCCTTTTACAGCCTTGTTGTGTATACACACACTCATGCGACCGTGGTGTAGTTTGTTTATAGCCTAACGTTAGCTTTTTACTTCTGGTGATTGCATTTACACTTCAAAAATCATAGAAGTGGTGTTCATTTGTGAAGATAAATATCAAAATTGTGTTTGCCACAGAACTTATTTTCTGCAATAATCCAAAACCCAATGGAAAAATCCCATTGGCTTTTTGTCGAGGGAACCAGGGTGATGCTAACTTCCTGGTTGGCCTACAAAATTACGTCATCCCTGGAGCACTCTATTCCTTCAAAGTTCCCAATAGTGTCTTCAAATACCAAACTTTCCTCCCAAGTCCCAGAAGTGGTAGTTTAGTAGGCCTACTGTTCACGGTTGACTTTCAGACATCATCAGTGAGGTGGGAGGATATTTTGGAAATACTGGGAGCTTCATTTCCAAAAATTCTGCTCAAAATGTGCTGCAGATTCAAAGTAAAAGTGGAAGCACAGTTTCGTATCTATGACTAATTTCTCTCGTGAAAACGTGCACTGAATCAAGCATTATGGTTTCAAACAGCCAAAAGTTCATGCGAACATCATTGTCCACCTAAGACCCAGTGAGCTCTGATCCCATGCTCACGCTGCGAAAACGCTGCGGTTCGTCACAAGACGGCACAGTGAGGAGGGACATTTTGTTTCCACCAACGGGTGGTTTGGGCACGGCTCTGTTCTGGTTGATAGCCGGCTGGGAGCTGCAGTGCTCCATACTGGAGTGGGCAGCCGGGCGAAACAGGAATGCAGAGGGTTGACGGGAGGCGAAGGGGATGGCGGATGTTGATTGAGTGGACGCCTTTCTTGAGGACTGGGGAGGGGGAGGAAGCAGTGACGCAGGAGCTTGGGTTTCCCCCCTTGTACTCTCTACTTTCCCTCTTTCCTCCCCCATCTGCCACTCTTCCTCACTCTTCCCCTCCACTACACTCACTTCCTCCTCCTCATCAACAGCAGGGTACCATTCTCGCCTCTCCTGTTCCGCCCCAAACTCAACCTCCAGCAGAGGCGTTCTAGTGCTCTTCTCCTCCCTGAAACTGTCCACAGTGCTCTGGGTTTCCTGCCCCAGCCCTGACGGCAGAGACCCACCTTTACCTATTTTACCACTGTCATCGTCTGAATCATCGCTGCATTGGTCAATGCTGGGGGAGTGGCGTAGCCTCTGGAGTTGTGCTGAGGTGCGGCGAAGAGCCCCTCCCATGAAACCAGTGGGGGAAGGGGCCGCGTTGAGAAGGCGGTTGAAGAGGGCCATGTTGGGGTGACGACTGCGTGATTCCTCCAGGTTCTCGGCAATGTCCTCCATAGGCTGGAAGTGCATCTCCTCTTTCGGGATCCTGTCAAGACATGTCAAGGTCATTTACTATTTCTCACCCCCGATTACTTCACACTACTTCTTGAATGAAGGCTGAATACTTTCACTTTCATCACCCAGATTTTCCCACGCGGTGGGGGGATTCAAACTGAAAGTATCACAGTCACAAGTCGAGCCCACGTAGGCCTAGAATGAGAAGGTAAAACCCAGAGACTCACGCCATGTCAAAAGTGGACCCCTGAAAGGAGGGTTTGCGGAGGACAAAGAGAGTTGCGGCGGTGTAGGGGGGTCTTGGGTTGGAGTCGTTCCAGTAACGATCTCTCTCCATCATCGGCAGATCTCCATACATCTCGTCAACTGCCATCATGGACACCTGCAAACAAAACGCAGACAGACACACAGATAAAGGAAAGAGCATGATAGGACAAATCCCATTACAGTTATGTTGAACTTACATAAAGACATGATGGTAAGGCTAAAATGGAAAACCAATGTTGAGCAGTATTTAGTAACATAGCCTCCGAATACTTTAAAGTAAGGTGTAAGGAGACAGCAGTAATATCAAACAAACCTGGAAATTTCGGTCTATCAGCCAGTTGGTCTCAAAGTCATCATCATCTTCTCCAAAAGGGTTGATCAGCTGCTCTGCAACCTTCAGAAAACGTAACACGTTAACTACATGAATCATTGATTTTATTTTTGTACTGTGCACAGGTATCAAAACATATATGTGACCCGCTCTCTGACCTTGAGCCACCCGGCGTAAAAGAAGAACTGCAGCAGGGTGAAGATGGGCACGTAGAGGTCGAGGTCATGACCTGGATAGCCTTGACTGGGGTCCAGGAACTGGCGACCAATGAGACACACCAGGAAAAAGCTGTACACTGCCAAAGTCACCACCTGTGGGAAAGATGGAGGTAATTGGTCACATGATACTATTTTTCATTCATATTTTTATTTGTCTATTCCACAAAGTGGACAAAATTGATATATGATTTATGATATGTAATTCAAGAAGTCATTAAAGAATAACTTTGTAGTTTAACTCATTTATTTTTAAGTAAAGGATAGTTGTTTTATGGAGGTGTGTTTCTGTATCTAACTTATAACAGTTAAAGCTGCAGTCGGTAACTTTGAGCAAATGTAATAAAAAGTTATTTTTATAAAATTTTCATTATATTCTGACAGTAGTGCATGAGACAGATAATCTGTGGAAAAAAATGCATGCTCTTCTGTGTACTCCTGTGCTCCTAATGGATATTTGCAAGATTTCACTGTGCCAAAAACAAAACAACCAAACTTTCTCATTTTACAGCTAATCAGTACACTACAAGATTTTTCTGAAAACATTTGAGGCGAGAAATAGGATTTACAGTAACAGAATATTGATCCATATTTGATCAGCACTGCCTACTTTCTCGAGCAGTGATTGACAGCTGCTTTAGAGACTCTTTGGCTCTGATTGTTTGTTTTCCTTTGGGCACGTTGTGGCCCAATCCCAATATCCACACTCACAGACACTGTCAGTTGACAGTGGGACAGCCCTAAACACTCACTCACTTTGAGGGAACACGCCTCAAAGTCCGTGAGGGTTTAGGGCTGTCCCGCTGTCAAATCGTCAAGTCCTTGAGGGCTCTCTCGCAGACATTTTGAGCCCTTTTGAACACTAACTGTAAGTCTGTATTTCTGCAGACTTTGCCAAAGGGAATTACCCACAATTCATAGCTTTGCGACATTAAACACGGGGTTACCAGGGGAAGCCCGGAGGCGTAAAAAACCCCCACAATAAACAAGGAGGACAGCACATGGATGTTCAGCCTGGCATATTTACATTTACACAGAAACATCAACATTAAGGATTTAAGATGGTATATAAAAAACATGAAATCAGAGTAATACAAGTATTAGACTATATTACCAGGTCTTTTAATTCTGCTTAATGAAGTTTGACTAAAACAGGTCAATTGATTTTTTGACAGTTACCACTTGTCTTGTAAGACAAGAGCCTGGAAGACATTCAAATAGGCAGTAAAAAACATAAAATAAAAACCCCAAACTGGAGTCATCAAGGTAACGTGGTATATCGCCGCAAAGTGCTCTCCCATTCATATTGATACCATTTCAAGCCCTTGCAGCATCTCACCCTCAAACCCTGAACCCTCGGGGACTTAACTGACGTAACCTGGTAAATGGTTAAGACATTAGGGGGGACTTTGGGATTGGGCCGTGTTTATTTTCACAGATTATCTATCTCATGAACTACTGTCAAGATATAGTGACCGTTTTATAAAAATAACTTTTTTTTATCACATTTGCTCAAAGTTACTGATGGCAACTTTAAAGACAACTTCCCATAATGGTGCTCAAACAATAAAAACATTCTCACTTTTTGTCCCGCCAAACACAGCTGTAACTAATAACCAAATTATAAAAGCTGTATTTCATTCAGGCGTGCATGCTGACTCTTTACTGGGACAATTAAATTGAATAGTTGTTCATGTCATTAGTTACACCTGTGCTTATCCTGCTAGGACGAGTCAAATTCCTGCTGTGGAAAATGTCTACAAGTATAGAGAGAAAGTCTCTATAATCTTAATAGAGTTGATCTGTTAGACAGGAGTACTGAGGGACTACTGAAGTAGACAGATTTGATATCAGGGAGACAGATATAGTCCTATTTATTCTTCTTTTAGACAAGGTGAGTTGTTTGGGCATGACATTATTGATTTAAAAAATGTATTTGTTAATAAAACGTCAAAGTATTATTATAAGTATTATTAGTAAAATTGCAGTAAGAAACAAACACAGGCTTTTTTCACAGCAGACATTTTGACTTGTCATAGTAGGAAGACCCCAGGTGTTACTAATAACGTTAACGATGACTCTGCTTTAGTCAAGCGTCCCAGTAAGCCCTGACAGTATGACAGTAATCTTATTATTTACACCTGCTCTTCTCTTACTGTGACACATCAAAATGTGTCTCTGAGCTTAAAATACTGAGGCCTGCACTGTTCACGTCAGAAAGGAGGTGAGATGCTTGAACCTTTGAACTGCTCTGTGCTGTACTTTTGGCTAGTATCTTCTCCAGAGCAATTGTCACGAAGGCTCATGGGAACTGTAGTATCTTGAACTTGTGTCAGCACAAGGTAGAGTAACTGCTCTGGATGAAGGGCAGGCTGATGCACGTAGGGAGAGATGGTGCCTTCAAATGAATCTCGTGAGCTTGTTTTTACAACATGGGAAGTCGTGTACATGATATGCTTGGCATTCACGTGGTTAAGTCCTGAGAACTCCACTGCTAAGCAACGGTAATATTAACGTTACTGTCGGCATCTAGAAACCACAGAGGTTAACAATTTAGCAAGCTGGCAAGCGGGTAACATAATGCAGTAAATATAAAGGCATAATGACAGAGGAAAAAGATGAGGCCGTTGGGAATATCAACATTTTCCTCAGAAATATTATAAAATTACGAAGAAAAACTATATACAACTAAACTTACAATATATTAACTTATTATGCACCAAAATATTTCTGACAATGTCAACAAACACGTCATAAGTCGTGAACTCTGAGCTTTCAGAAACTTTCCACTTACGAGGTCGTGAATACCACAAGAGGGGGTCGTTCATATGGACTCTTCTCATGAACACAGTAAACACAACCCCATTTGAAGGCACCATGACAGTAATGAGCGTGGCGTTTTACCCAAAGTTAAACATTTTTCAACTCTCTGCAAACAGAAAAATACACAAACGTGCAGCGCTCAGCGCAGACTAGATGCTCAGCGCAGACTAGATGCTCAGCGCAGACTAGACGCTCAGCGCAGACTAGACGCTCAGCGCAGACTAGACGCTCAGCGCAGACTAGACGCTCAGCGCAGACTAGATGCTCAGCGCAGACTAGACGCTCAGCGCAGACTAGACGCTCAGCGCAGACTAGACGCTCAGCGCAGACTAGACGCTCAGCGCAGACTAGACGCTCAGCGCAGACTAGACGCTCAGCGCAGACTAGATGCTCAGCGCAGACTAGACGCTCAGCGCAGACTAGACGCTCAGCGCAGACTAGTGGCTCAGCACCTCGTCGCGCTACTGGCATTTGTAGCATAGTGTAAATACGCGATGCTCCCATTGCAAAGAATTCAAAAAAGAAAAAACATGAACATAACGGTTGTGGCGGTTGCTTGCCATCCCCTGCGGTATTGCAATATTGCGGTTATTGCGACAGCCCTACTTAGAACCAAAGCACATAGTCAAAGAATTCTAACCAGTAGCCGTAAACCACTATTGTTTAATGACCAAGAAGACTTGAAGTCATTAAAAGTTAACATTATATTGTTCAAACCAGCAGCACAACCCAGTTTACTATTAAATAGTTTCATATTAATGGTGGGTGGAGCCAACGTGCATATCAGCCAATACCTCCATCGCCTGCTAGTTTATTTGTCAATTCAGCTGTAAAAAATCCTGTTCAAACACAACAACAGTTCTTCAGGACCAATGTAGAAAACTGACAAGCCTCAAGAAAAAAAAACATTGTGAGTGAGTGTAAAAGTGAATGAAAACCAGAGCTCAATTAAAGATGTCAGTATGAGTGCAGCACGAGCACTAACCTGAGTGTAGACTAGAGGAACGCTGATCATGTCGTAATGAAACAGCATGCTGCACTTCCCTCTGAACGCATTCAGCTCCTGTTCACACACAAACACAGAGACTTGCTGAGGTCAGCATTTATCCAAACTCTTCTGTCTTTATGTCTGAGTGAATGTACATCTAAAACTGAATCAAAACACAGGAACTGTAGTTCCTCATCGTCAGTGGGCCTGTGTAATTGTGTGTGTGTGTGTGTGTGTGTGTGTGTGTGTGTGTGTGTGTAATGCTGCACCTCCAGCAGTAGTTTGAGTGTGTGATCGTCTTTGATCCTGCCCTCACAGCGGGCCACAGCTGCCAGGTTGGTGAACCAAACGCAGGGGATCCAGTATTTGTTATAAGGCGAGTGGAGGCCCTCGAACTTCTTTCGTTCCTCTCTTGACATGAATCCTGTACAAACAGCAGACCAAAGCGTCACACACCTCAGGTTCATTGATTTATTACATTTGGCTCACAGATGGGGAGGAATGAGGGATCAATATTCTGTATGTTTTAGCCTGTGGTTGGTTTCCTGAACTTTTCTTGGAGTCTGATTACTACAGTATTTATATAGTCATTTAAAGGGACTATATGTAAGAATCAGAAATTGCTTGTTAAACCTACAGGAGGCAGAATATTTTTGGCATCATTGGGCAAAGATTCCATAATAACCTTTCAACATATTGTAATTCGAGTGTTCTGAGAGATAACTACACTTCTGCACCTCCTCATGGCTCTGTTTTCAGGCTTTAAAAAATCTAATTTCATTGAGAGAGCGTTCCTATTGGCTGTGCTACGGTCATGTGACCAGAACCTGGCGGGCCTTCACCAGATTTCACAATGGCGGCGGCGTCACTAACTTTCTCATTTTACAGCTAAACCGTGCACTACAAGGTGATTCTGAAAACATTTGAGGCAAGAAATAGGCATTACAGTAACATAATATTGATTCATATTTGATCAGCGCTGCCTAGTTTGACTGTTTGGTCGGAGTTTGTGAGTGATTGACAGCCGGCTCTCATAGACAGCAGATGGACAGCAGACCTCAGATCAGCTCTTACTGCTTGTTTTCCTCCGGTCTGTGAAATCTTGCAGATGCCGTTAGGAGCACCGGAGGACACCGGAGGACACCGGAGGACACAGAGGCACAGGATTTTTTTCAGGTTACCTGTTTCATGTACTACTTTCACGATAAAGTAACCGTTTTATAAAAATTACTTTTTTTAATCATATTTGCTCCTATCCCGCCTACTTCAGCTTTAACCACGAACCTTATTTCAGGCATCTAACTAAAAACCCATTCAATAAACCCATTGACTTCCAGACGAGGGAACCGGAAGTGCGAAAATGCTAACTCATTTCATGGTTTTAGGATTCATTCCTGTAGCACTCTATAAAGGCACTTGTGAGCATGCATGACGTCACATCAGTTGTTTTTTGGCCCGCATTGTTCAAATTAAAAGCAGTCTACAGGCTGATAGAGGAAACCAAGAAAGTTGTGTAAGCTCTCATTTTTTAGGTTAGGTTACAACCTGTTCACATATTGGCAATAAAAAAACGATTACAAAATGTCTATATGTGTAAAAACTTACATACAGTCCCTTTAATGTGTCAAGAAAAGACGCTGTAGCTCTATCAGTTAAACATTTTTTTTAAATATACTATTACTGTTTACAACGGTGTAAAATCAAACTTTGACGACACCAAAAGTTGCAACACAGTTCATTTAGGAAACAGTGAGGAGAGGATTGCTCCACCAGCGTCTCTTGATCTTGTATCTTGACGTATGATTTTATTTTACTTTTTTTTTATCACCAGGGAATTTCAAGATGTGCTTGTCCTTGTGATTACTCCTGCTCACTGGTGTAGAGAACATACAGAAGAGGAAACAACACACACTGATGACGTGAGTATGTGACTGATCACATCACTTCATCTACAGCACTTCCTGTCACTTTCTGAGTACAGTGTGAGAAAATCCGACTCAGTGCAATAATAATTGCTGAGAGAGATGCGCACTGACTAAAACAGTGGTTGCATTGTGTATTTCCAATGAGTGCATGTTTCATTATTTATTTAAAGTTTTACTCATTTAAAACTTCTTAGATAATTGTATAAGATCTAGGGTTGTCAAAGTTAACACAATAATAACACGTTAGCGCAAATTAGTTTTAACGCCACTAATTTCTTTATCTCATTAATGCAAGTTTCAATTTTTAGGTTGTAGCGGGCTCCGTTGTAAAGCTACAGTGTAGATCTGGCATCATATGAAACTAGAAAACATAAGGAATCCATTGGTACCAACCATGTTATACTAGCTCCTTGGGAGAAGGCTAAATAACGCTCCAAACTTGTGCTAAATTTGGCAAGATAAAACTGTCATGGCCATTTTCAAAGGGGTCCCTTGACCTCTGACCTCAAGATATGTGAATTAAAATGGGTCCTATGGGTACCCACGAGTCTCCCCTTCACAGACATGCCCACTTTATGATAATCACATGCAGTTTTGGGCAAGTCATAGTCAAGTCAGCACACTGACACACTGACAGCTGTTGTTGCCTGTTGGGCTGCAGTTTGCCATGTTATGATTTGAGCATATTTTTTACGCTAAATGCAGTACCTGTGAGGGTTTCTGGACAATATCTGTGATTGTTTTGTGTTAATTGATTTCCAATAATGAATATATACATACATTTAAAGCAAGCATATTTGACCTCTCTCATGTTGATAAGAGTATTAAATACTTGACAAATCTTCCTTTAAGGTAAATTTTTTAACAAATAAACAAATTTTTTAATGTGCGATTAATCAAGATTAACTATGGACAATCATGCAATTAATGGCGATTCAATATTTTAATCGATTGACAGCCTTAATAAGATCACATCTAACTCACTGCATAATCACAGTGGGTGTTGCTGGCTAAGGATGGACCTCCATCACCACCCCTGTCCTTGTAGCTACTCACCAGCCTCCACCACATGGTCCACGGTGGGGAAACGCTTGAACACGGCCGTGCTGACAGAGCGGAGGATGAGCAGGGCCGACAGACTGGCGTAACGCATCATGGTCCGTCTCAGCAGGCGGCCCCTCTCGTCACTCCCCTGGAGGCCCCCCGACAGGACGCACATGAGCGTGTCAGGGAGCGGGATGCAAGTGTACTGGCTCCACCACCGGTTCACCACCAGGGTCACATAGAAACCTGCAGGCAGCAGTGGAGAGGAGACACGCGGGGGATTAGATGGTTTTTGTCAAATTTTCTAACAAGTACTGTCCTCTGGGTTCCCTGGTGGCCTCAGAGGCTTCAAGCAAAAAATTTAAAAAAAATAGATGTGGGGTCATTCCTGTTATGCAGCAACATTTCAGCCTCATGACTTTGAAAAAAAAGATGGATTTTTCACACTTTTTTTTAATTATATAAGAATAGTGATATGTTTAAAGGGACTATTTGTAACTTTCAGAAATGCTTCTTAACAGCGACACCTGTGGCCGTGAAATCAACGAAAGTCAGCGTCGGGCTCGCTTGCTCGCTCTAAATATACCTGAACGAGCATCGCTCAAAACAGTGAGGCGACACACGTCAGCTAAAACCACAATATCACTCTGTATTTCAGCTGCTTGGCAGTAATGTTAGCTGACCAGACGAAGGTCTCTCCATGAACATGATTTAGATCTGATCCTAGTGTTGGCTTTTCCTGCCTAAGTGCAGGCTGAAGCAGCGGGGCTCTGCAGCGTGTCTCCCTGCTCTCTCCGCCCGCAGCCGGAGAGAGCAGAGGAGACACCGGCACCCGGTCGGTAACGAGAGGGTAACGTAATTCTCTGAAGAGCCCCGTCACTTCACAAGACACGGGAAAGCTCTGTTGGTCTGGAGGAACTGCAGCAGTTATTTCTGCACAAACGTCCACTGTACATTCACTAGATATTCTCAGAGCTAAACTAACTCTTCTGCAGTGTGTAGTGAGCGCGCGTTCACGTCTAGAGGTGGAGCGAGACAGCGACAGGGACACAGAGTAAATGATAAAAATGGTAAAAAAACAAAAACAAAACTATAGTATATATATATTATTTATGTATTATCAGAGAGAGCTTAACATGGCCTATACATTGATTAAAGAATATGTTGGGTCTTTTATAATTTTATATTATAATTATTATTTATTATTATTATTATTATTTATAGTTCCTGTAGAAGTTGATTTTGCACTGGAGACATGTACCAAAAAAAGCTCAGTGAAGTTAAAAAAAAAAAAAAAGGTTATTTTAATGTGCATTATTCATTGTTTATGTCATAAAGAAGCTCTTAATCTATCATTTAAGACTTTTTTTTAATAATTATTTGACACATTTTAAAGAAAATATGAGGCAGTAATTCATGGGGACAGAAGTGTTGCTGCATAACAGGGCTTTACTGACATTTCTGCTATGGGAGCCCAACTGATACATCAGAGAGCCAGTCATGGTGAATCATCCTGACTTATCACATACTGTATATGTTAGCAAGTGTTTTAGCTAGATTGAAGGACAAAACAATGAAAACATATCAGATTAATAAACAGAAATGAATGAATAATCAGAATGGTAATCTCTTTTGATGGATCCTATAGCCACAATCATACTGTCCCCTCTTCTGTTATCCCAAAATGGACAAAAACATCCTCGGTGGTTACCCAGTACAAAGGACATGGGGATGAGACTGGCGTAGTGGTTGCAATAAATTGCCAGCTTTTCGAAATACCTCTTCTGATCATCATACAGGACAAATCTGAAAGAGTAACAGTGATACACAGTGGTTGGTTTGTAAATCAAAGCACAGCTGAATGTGTTTCCTAAAGCTGCCCTCTCTCTGTCTTACCTGTAAGTGATGCTGATGGCGGTATACATGGCAAAGAAAGCCAGGAACTCTTTATATAACACCTTGTAGATGCTGCCTTTCCAGGCCAAAAGCAGCTTGGAGAAGCCACAGAAACGGGCGTTTGCAACTCTGGCTGTGTAGGTGACAGTCATTGGTGACAGCCAGATTATAGTAGGTCCTCAATACAAAAAAGAGCTGTATGAGAGAAACAAGCACCTCTGAGATTATTACACCTGCAGTGCTCCTGTAACAAGTTCAGATGGGTCAGAGGCCATGAACAGATCAACTTATGTTGTATAACTGACACAACTCTCTCTCTAGTCATTCATTTGATTCACAGATAAAAGTATGAATGAATGAATGAAAGACTTTATTTCGAACATAAGGTAAATAAAAACAGATACAAAATAATAACAAAGAAAAAAAGTGTCCGTAAAACTTATATTTCCCTACCTCTTTCTCACTTCTCCTCTAATAACTCATATATCATAGAATGATAATATAATATAATATATAAACTATCCCAGATTTATTTACATCCCAAATTAAATATATGAGCAGCATCCTAAGTTTATTTACAACCCAAATATCCATCCGGAGTTCAAAAGTAGATATAAACCAACCCTTAACACAACCCTTAACACAACTCTTTTTTGTATAGCTTTTTAAAGTGATTTATATTTGTGCTCCGCTCCACAAATCCACCCCACAGACTGAAATACACATACTCTTCTTTGTTGTACGAACACAATGCTTTTTAAAATTCAACATAATTATTGCAGTTTTAAATGTTGCATGTGACTTTAAAAACAGCGTGTTCCTGTGTTCCCTATATCCCACATTATTTACTATCCTGATTGCTCTCTTTTGTAGTATGCATAATGGTTGTAAGTTGCTTTTATAAGTGTTAAACCCCAAACTTCCACAGAGTAATTCAGATATGGTGATATAAGTGAAGAATACAGAATGTGCAGTGATTTATGGTCCAGTATGTGTCTTGTTTTCCCTAAAAGTACATCCCCATCACCTTCACTGAATCATACTAAAAGAACAGAGTTATTTCTAATGTATTTTTTGTCTTAAAATAATATCTCCTTACCTTGTTTGTAGTGTTTTTTCTTGATGAATGCACCAATTTGCTCAGCGCATCTCTGTGCGTAATTGGCACCACTGGACAAGTGAATTCACATCTTCACTTAACAGTATATAGTGTTCTTCTTCTGCGCTGTGCACTTTTTCTTTTCTTTTTTTTCCCAAAGAGCTCATAACCCTGATATCCCCCGGCGTCAGATCGGTTAACTCGAGGCTCGGTCGGCTGCATGGCAGTAATCCTCTGGAGCCTCCTCCAGTGGTCAGTGCGCCCCGGGGTAAATCCCCCAAAACGAGGAGGAGGAGGCGGAGGAGGAGCTCGTTAGCGAGGCCCCCGACCGGCAGAGCGCGGCTCGCTGATGGACCACAAGCGACAGGCCGCAACAGAACACTACAGCATACAGGACTTATGAAACACGAGCAAGTGGACCATGGCAAACTGGCCTGTTAAGTGATATGAAAACAACAACCACTTTTAATGCTTACAGGTTTATAATTGTAGGCTTGTTGAATAATAATATAACAGTGGTAAAAAAAGAAAAATCATCTTCCTGAGTCCATCCTATTTATTTTTTCTCAAGAAAAAAATAATCCCAATTGTTACCAAATGAAACTTCCCACCAGGACATATTTTTTCAAAAGGAAATCATTTATCAACAACAGATGACTTTTAATGACTTTGGCTATTTCAAGCTGTGCCTGTGATGCTCATGAGGCCTACAATATTCTTAATAATAGATATTTTGCATTAAATTTAGCTGTCACCTGGTGCACTGTTAAGAATTTTCCAGTAAAATAACAGTAAAGAACTGATGGCAGGGTTTCCTTTATGTTACTGTAAAATTAACATTATTATACTGTCGCTGAAATTTACAGCTTTGTACTGTTAATGAAAAATACTGTTTGAACTTTATTAATTTAACAGTATTTTACAGTTAATTTACTGTTTAAAGATACATCCTATAGCTGTTTTTCACCATTATTTTTACATTATCTTATTGATTTGTTTTAATGCACTATTTAGGTTGTATTTTTTACATACATTTTAATAAACATTATTTTTGCCTAGATGAATAGACTTAGCAGGTTACAGACATAGGAATAGTCACACTAAATACAATTAAAGGCACTTGTTAGGAAAAAGGCTATAATAGACTTGTTGACACTTTTCCCAAAATGTCTGTCTCTAGCTGGCTACAAGCACAGAAAGCAAACCATAACAACATGTGAGTGAAGAACATCACAGAGCTAATTCACTGATTTTACAATCATGTACAATGTACAAGCCTCACATGTGCAGATCAGGTCCCAGAATTAAAAAAATACTGCATGAAACTGTTGCTGATGATACTTTAGACAATGATCAGCAGTAAAGTGATGTTTTTTAAGAATGCATTATAGTTCAGTTAAAAAACGGCCTATGAGCGTAATTTAACAGGTTTTCTTTTGTATTAACAGTAAAGCACTGTTTTTAGCAATAACAGGTTAATACTGTTGAAATCCTGCTGTAAATTAACAGCAATTGTTTACAGTGTACATATTTCCTGTAATATACCATTCATTCACATAATACTAGACGGGTTAATCATCTTCACCTGCCTTTTTACTAAACTAAACATGGCCAGTACTCCCTCAGATATCGTGGTGTACAAATATGGAACACCAAAACACATGTTATCAAGAGCTCGTTATCCTTAGAACATTTTAAAAAGGAAATTATCATCACATTTAATTCATGATGTCTAATTATCTTTTGATATGTTTAGATATATTTTCTTTTCTTCTGTACTGTTTTTTGTATGTATTTCATTGTTTTTGTTGGATTGTTTTCCACTGTTTGGTTAGGGTTTTTCTGCACATTTTGTGTACTTGTTGTTGTTGTTTAACTTTTGTTGTATTTTTAAGATTATGTTAGCTTAGATCTTCCTTACTTATTTTTTATTGGGGTTGTTTCTCCTGGGGTTGGTGGGGGAGGTCCTTTGTATAAATCTGTGGCTTCTTGACCTCTCCTGACACATTCCTGTTTTTTTTTCATTGACTGGATTTTGTGAAGTTTTATATATGTGCAAATAAATAAATAAATTAATATTAAAAAAAAATACCAGTGGTAGAAAAAATCAACTTCCTGCATCAGTGCTATTTATTTTTTTCTCAAGAAAATTCCCAGTGGGGTGTAATAATCCCACTTGTTACCAAATGCAACTTCCCACCAGGACATATTTTTTTCAAACGGAAATCATTTATTAGGCTACACTCAACAACAGATGACTTTTAATGACTTTGGCTATTTCAAGCTGTGCCTGTGATGCTCATGAGGCCTACAATATTCTTAATAATGGATATTCTGCATTAAGTTTAGGTGTCACATGTGTTATTCCCCTGTATTTTTCATTTCAAGTCAGTCCCTCCTGAACTGTGGTGTTGAAGGTAAAAGGGGACTCATTATGCTTTAGTGTTTTTTCTAGGGCTGTCAGTCCTAATTGAGATTAATGGCACATTTTTTAAGTATTTAATACTCTTATCAACATAGGAGCGGACAAATATGCTGCTTTATGAATACACATGTATATATTTATTATTGGAAATCATTTAACATCACAAAACAATGACAGATATTGTCCAGAAACCCTCACAGGTACTGCATTTAGCATAAAAAATATGCTCAAATCATAACATGGCAAACTGCAGCCCAACAGACAACAACAGCTGTCAGTGTGTCAGTGTGCTGACTTGACTATGACTTGCCCCAAACTGCATGTGATTATCATAAAGTGGGCATGTCTGTAAAGGGGAGACTCGTGGGTACCCATAGAACCCATTTTCATTCACATATCTTGAGTTCGGAGGTTAAGGGACTCATTTGAAAATGGCCATGCCAGTTTTGGAACGTTATTTAGCCTCCTTCGCGGTAAGCTGGGCGGTCATGGTTGGTACCAATGGATTCCTTATTTTCTAGTTTCATATGACGCCAGTATTTTCACCCTAGCTTTAAAATTGAGCCCACAACAACCTCCGAAAATCAATTGCGTTATTACGTTAAAGAAATTTGTGGCGTTAAAACAAATTTGTGTTAACGGGTTATCGCGTTAACTTTGACAACCCTAGTTTTTCCCCTTTCCTTTAGTGTGTTATATATATTTTTTGCATGTAAAAGGTCTACAAAGTTACAAAGCCCAGGGTCCAGGGAGTTACTCTCCCCTACAGAAACACTGCTCCTGATCTGCCTAAAACACCTCGCCTGAAGTCCTGCCTTTTCTTCTGCAACGTGGTGATGTCACCAAGTAATATATTTGCATATTACCTGCCTAGTGGCTAGTCTGGTACGCCCTCAAACAAAGCTAGTTAGAACAGAGCTAGAGCAGAGTCCGAAGAGTTTAGTTCAGTTGACCAATCATAACAGTGGGTCAGCTGACCAATCAGAGCAGGGCCCACTGTTATGATTGGTCAACCGAACTAAACTCTTCAGGGCAGGAGCTCAAACAGAGCGTTTCAGACATTGGGGGGAAATAAGGTGTTGCAGCACAGCCAGTATGAGAAAAATAAAGTGTTTTTTGAACATTAAAGTAAACATGTTCTAGTAGAAACCCAAAATACAACCTGACAATACACATAATATGTCCTCTTTAACTGAGGCTTTTAGCTCTGTCAGAGGCAATCTGCAGTCTGGTCGGTTTACATCCGCGCACTCGTATGACAATTTGCTTCCGTCTACGTCAAATAAGAGTTAAATAAATAAGCAGCTCGCAGATCAAAAGAATGACAAAAGGCTCTCGTCAGAGGCAAGTTTGTTTTAATTAACACTCGCAACATAATTTAAAGAAAAGTCTATAGAAAACAGATTATTGACTCAAAAGCATTCAGTGACAGAAAGGGGGCAATTATGTATCCACCTGTTGGAAGTATCAGGCGAGCCAATCAGAGGCCAGTATTCAATCACCAGGGCAAAGATGCTTGGATTCTATTTAACAACTCGCCATTCATTTGTTCCACTTTTGATCCACCAACATTCAATATATTTGTATTAAGGATGCACTAAATAAGGCTACTAATATGTTTCAATAGTGTTCCCATATAGTTCTCAGTAAACAGGTTGGACACAGAATGTTTGATGATGTTTATGAGCACTGTATGGGAACCAGCTTCCTGCCGCTCAAACGTCAAGAGTCTCATCACACATTCTTGCCTTTGAATCTCATAAAACTGGTGCCGTCTCAACCACATACCACCTGAAGCGACCACGGTGGCCTAAAATAACTTACTGAGGCTTTTAAGACTGTCCAGTTCAAACAATGACATAGCCATATATGGATATAAAGCTCCCAACTTGACTAGATTCAAAATCTCATAGACATTAGGTTACTGCATTTACACCAGGGTCACATGTTAATGTGAGGTCTAATGATGTGTCACATGGTAAAAGACACATTATAGACTGCTCTGGTTTGCTTAATTGCAATAAGATGGATGGTCTTGGCAAAGAACAAAGACCACAGGTCATATTGTTTTGGGTTTATCTTTCTTTTTTTTTTTAAAGGTAATTGTCTTTTTTTCATTGCCATGAATCTCTATAAATTTGATGTAAATTCCAAATGTGAGAGATGAATTCGCATGAAATTTTAGTCAAAAGTCAAACTGGAGAACAAACACGGCCACCAAACCACACAGAATAAACAAGGCATAAACATCAACCATCTGAAAGCCGTTTTATCCTGGAATACGGGAGCACCGTCGCTGGAAACACTTTGTTTTCACAACTGAGATGGGACACTGCAAAGGATGGAAGAGGAGGGGAAGGACTATTTTTTTGTAGAGACAAAGTTAAATGCTTCAAGTAGGAATAGTACAACTGCCACACAGAGGATATGAAGGAAAGAGGAGGTGAACAGAGAGTAAGGCTCTCTCAAACAATATAACAGGTTATGTACTGTATGTGTGTTTGTGATTTCATCAGCTCCCCTTCAACAAGGGCGTGTGTCCTGCTGTAGCAGTGCTCTGCTTTGGATGACGGACTGAGGGGGACTGAGTGGATCAACTTGAGGCTGTTACTGCAGGGTTTGAGGCTGGTTGAGGGAGGTGAGTTCAGACTGTAAAGGTGTGGTCTGTAGGAGTGGAGAAGGGAGGTCCTGCAGGAAGGGACATCACTTATTTGGGGGTTTGTAGGGTTCCAGTAGTTGCTTAGAGAACGTGTTGACCTTTTCGGCACCTCGAACTTCATGGGGCAGCAGCGGTAACTTGATTATGTGGAAATCTTCATAAAGATCCTCCATCTGTAGGGAGGAGACAGACCATTATTGAGGACGACGACATGCGACATTGGGTGCAAACTATCAGGGCTGGGACGATACGCCTATCTCCTGAATCGATACAAATCACAATACTTGGGTGCCGATTCGATATGTATTAGGATTTTTAAGTATTGTGATTCGATATTGCGATATTTGTTAACTTTTTTAACACTAGTCCATGGGAAAAAGTTGAATCATACACTTCTACGGCCTACTTTGTAAAATCTCTAAATTCATACCTAAAAGAAAATGCTTGATTTTGTGTCTGTATGTATTCAGAGATGTCCTGAAGTCAAATATATCAGTCATTGTCAGGTTTTTTTTTTTTTTTTTTAACAACAATTAGTAGTATTTTCTTGGTAATTTATCAGGGACATGTAATGTTTTATACTTCTAGAGCAGGGGTCTCAAACTCGCGGCCCGCGGGCCAATTGCGGCCCGCAAGACGATATTTTGTGGCCCCCACCTTGATATGAAAGTTTAATGTTAGTGCGGCCCGCAAATTTTTTTTTTTTTATAAAGTTTTTTTTTTTGGGGGGCATTTTTTCATTTTTATTGACAGGACAGTGGATAGTCTTGGAAAGGGGGGAGAGAGAGAGTGGATGCGGAAAGGGCCACAGGCCGGATTCGAACCCGGGCCGCCGCGGTCACGACTAAGTCTTGTTACATGGGCGCTCGCTCTACCAACTGAGCTAACCAGGCGCCCTCGGCCCGCGAGTTTTATGTGAATGGCATTTTGCCGTGGAAGGTCCCTTTGTTGCGCGAGCCCGAGCTGAACGAACCTACCAATCACAGCGGGGTATATGGCTCCCGGGGACGGGCAATCGGCCGGGCTTGATGCAAGCAGAGAAACATTTCACAACAACTGTGGCGGCGCCCGTGTAACATCGCATAAACTAGATTAAAGCTTGATTTATACTTCTGCGTTGAATCGACGCCGTAGCCTGACGTGCACCTCTCCAGAAATGTAACTACACGTCGCGGCGACGCAGACCGCAACAGCTGTGATTGGTCCAGTCTGTCAGCGATGCTGAGCGGCCAGGACCAAGTTCTACTTCTCTCTGCCTCCATCTTTTCAATGTTTGTTCACACAAATCCACTCAGATGAAAGAAGGAAACTCATAGAGACGCCGCCGCCAACTAGCGGTTTGGTGGTGTAATTGCAGAGCAACACAAACACAGCAGGCACAACTTTATTGCGGAGTGACACCAAGTGGAATGAATATATATCTTGTCACACAGCCCCAATCATGTCTTTTTCAAACCTGCAGTGAAGAGAAAGGTTGGTGACGAGCACAGACAATTTCAGGAAAAGTGGGAGACGCAATAGAGGCCATGTTCAGAAGAACCGTTCATGTTCTTCAATGTTCCATTAATGTTCAGGACAGTTCATGTTCAGAAGAACCGTTCATGTTCAGAAGAACCCATTCAAGTTAAAGAACTGTTAATAATGACGTTTGAGAAGATTGTTTTTTTTTTAACAAAGCTTTTTTTGTGGAATACCTGATGCGGCCCAGCCTCACCCAGACTCTGCCTCCAGCGGCCCCCAGGTAAATTGAGTTTGAGACCACTGTTCTAGAGAATATAATCCAATTCATCTTATTTCCATATATGTATTTTGTATATACAGTTCCCTTTTTTAACACCTTATTTTGAAAACCAGACGTAGTCACACGTGTATACTTCCACTGACTGCACCAAGTCTGTCACTAGCTCTCCCCGTCAGCTCCTTTCTCTCGGTTTTGGTTATTGAAGCGGATATGACGTCACGTTATTCAGACTACAATAAAAGCGGTAACTTCCTTCTACCTCCACATAGACTCAAATGAAGCACTTATATTGAATCTGGCATTAAAAAATCTATTTCAAAATCGTAAAACAAAAACATAGATGAATCAATTTTTTCCCACCCCTACAATTTATGCAGCCGTATTACAAAAACAAACTACTGTCTCTTACCTGGTCTAAATACTTGGACTGAATTTTATGGCGGGCTTCACACATTTTGCACGGCCTGTCTGATTCGGGGAAAACAAGTTGGTTGACGATGATGTTGTGCGTGTCGATGCGGCACTTGGCCAGCTCCTGGATCAGCCGCTCCGTCTCATACAAGGAGAGGAACTCAGCGATACACACACAGATGAAGGTGGTCTGTTCCTGATGGACGGGAGGAAAGAGGAGTTACAACACATTTACAGAAAGCTTTTAATATGACCAGTTCAAGTGTTGAGTTGTTCTGCGAATTAGTCGCACATTTTTTATTTGTTCAAAATGTACCTTAAAAGGGAGATTTTTTAAATATTTAATACTCTTATTAACATGGGAGTGGGCAAATATGCTTGCTTTATGCAAATTTATGTATATATTTATTATTGGAAATCAATTAACAACACAAAACAATGACAAATATTGTCCAGAAATCCTCACAGGTACTGCATTTAGCATAGAAAATGCTCAAATCATAACTTGGCAAACTGCAGCCCAACAGGCAACAACAGCTGTCAGTGTGTCAGTGTGCTGACTTGACTATGACTTGCCCCAAACTGCATGTGATTATCATAAAGTGGGCATGCCTGTAAAGGGGAGACTCGTGGATACCCATAGAACCCATTTTCATTCACATATCTTGAAGACAGAGGTCAAGGGACCCCTTTGAAAATGGCCATGCCAGTTTTTCCTCGCCAACATTTTGCATCAGTTTGGAGTGTTATTTAGCCTCCTTCTCGACAAACTAGTATGACATGGTTGTTACCAATGGACTCCTTAGGTTTTCATATGATACCAGTATCTTCACTCTAGCTTTAAAAAGAGCCCGCTACAACCTAAAAATCGCAAGTTGCGTTAATGCGTTAAAGACATTAGTGGCGTTAAAATGTATATATAAATGCAACCGGAGTGACTTACAGGATCTTTGAACTGCTCACTGACTGAGCGGATGACTGGCAGGGTTTCCTCCAGCTTAGAGGCCAGCTGGTCTGCGTTCATGTCACCCAGACCGAGCATGTTACACATCTACAAAGAGTGACAGAGAAATAGAGAAGACATATAAACTTTATTTGCCTGTTGTTGTTTTTAACCCTTCCACTTTGCATCATCCTTACTTCAAGTTCAACAGTAGCTTTGTGGAGCTTTTACAGACATCTAAACTCACATAAAAAAAATTGTAAAATCAATGAGTGAGTGGATGTGCTCGTCTTTCCTCACCTGGGAGATGAAAGGGCTGATCTGGTTCTTTATCTGCATGAGGCGGCCCAGACCACGCTCCACGATGGTGGGAAAGTTGAGCAGCCGCAGCGTGTGACCGGTAGGGGCAGTGTCAAAGACCACCACTGAGAAGTTCATTCCTTTCACTAACCTGGGGTACAGGTAGACAGTAACGGTGAGTTAGTATCACACTGGCTACCATTTCTTTATTAGGAGAGATGTTTCAATACCATTTTTACCTTCCCAATATCGATTCGGATATCTGAACTTGCGGTATCAGCCGATACTGATTACTGATCCGATACCAGCGTTTAATATCTTCGTCACTTTTGGGCTATCTTTGTGGGATTTATCTAATCATTGGAATGCGGTTTCCAACATTTGCTGCTGCAGTTCGTCCTTTTTTGTCCCCTTGGTGAAGTCGTCGTGCTCTTTCGCATGATGCGTCTTCAAATGTTTTATAAGATTGCTGGTGTTGAAATTGGCAACACTAGTGTCACTCCTCAAAATGGAAGCCTTACATATCACTGCTTTACTTGGATTTTCCACTGTGATATATTGCTAAATAGCTGACATTTTCCTCGCTGTGACTACCGTTACACTCTCCACTAGCACCGCACTGTTGTTGTTTGCTATCGTCACGTGACAAACTACCTGCAGTCAGTTCTTCTTCCCTGCTCTAAAACAGTAGTTGCCAGTGGCAGCCATGATACATCCAGGGCGACAGCACAGTGAAGGCTACTGTTTTGGAGCAACGAAGAAGAATAATTGATTTCTGGTTAAACAAGTTGATTTTTTTTCTGGGTTAATAAATTATGCTATCGGATCGGTGCATAGACTGGCGTATTTGCCGATACCGAATTTTGGGTAGTATCGGACTAATTTCCAATACTGGTATCGGTGTCGGAACAACTCTATTTATTAGCTCAGTCACACTACTGCGCAAAGTAAATGCAACTCTTGGTCAGCAATACCACTAAAAAAGTGCTATGTGGCTTTCTGGTGACCATGTTGTCTTACCTCATGACCTCCGCATAGCTCATGGCCTCGTCAATGCCAGGGAAGGCGCTCATGGCCTCCTGCATCATCTTCTTACCCATGCTGAGCATGTTGTCCTCCTCGAAGAACTCATCAGGCAGTTCTGCCACACCGAGGCTCGGGTCAATCTCCTGCACTCACACAGACACAAAGAATCAGCAGCATATTTCACCAAACGGAGGGCCTCCAGCAGCAATTCAGTTTGTTATTATACAATGATGGTTTGTGCTTGAGACCCAGATGTGGAACGGACTATCCTCATGACACTAAAGAGATAGTTACCTCATGCACTAAATTTCATTTTCCATAAACAGCATAAATAAACCTCTTTGTTAACAACTGTAGCTATGTTTATATCCACTAGTCAAACTCATTTTGGGAGACTTTTGATATATGACAATATTCTGACCAGTTATCCATCCAACAGTTTGCATGGCTAGGATAGAGATGCATGTCCAAAAGAAAAGCCCACATTTCTGAACGGAAGGAGAAACACACCTACTTTTAAACATTATGAAAGTCTTTCAAGAAGGTGGTTGACAGAATAAAAGAGTGGGGCTGTGTTCGCACGGTTGAACAAGTCCACCGCCGGTGGGAAACTCTGAAAGAATCCTATTTTGACAGCTGCATGTAAATGGGAATATTAATTTCCATTAGCCATGTAAACAGCTTTTTAGGAATATTGACGTTTTCGGAATAAGGGCTAAAAATGAATATTTTGTGCAGGTAAACGTAGTCAGCGTCATAGCTTACTGGGACGCCTGAACAGAACAGAGCTCTAGTTATCAATAACACTTGTGCCATTTTTGTCACTCCAACATGATGTATTAGGGTTTACAAAAAAATATTCTTATTTAATTCTGCTGTTTCCACTTTATTATCTTTATTGTTTAAATTCCCGGCATCCTATTTGATTTTAGGGAACGAAATATGTTAAAAGTTTTCTCTCATCTGACAAGTGAATGACCATAAAGGTGCTGAGACAATTACATGGAACAGACACTAATTCATGTTATTAGTTACACCTGTACCGTTTCTGCTGTGACAAGTCAAAATGTCTGCTGGAAGAAAAGCCTTTTGGAAAACAATCGCAGCTCAACTGTTAGTTGAGACTTAAGAATTAAGTTAAGAATTTGCTTCCATAAAAACAGGTTGTGAGTTTTATACTTCAATCTCTGCCTGTAGTGTCTTCCTGTGCGGATGTTTTTGTAATGCAGTGCTTAGACTTACCATTGCAAAGAGGTTCTCATAGCCCTTGACCTTAGTAGGCACCTTTGAGAACTTCTGGTCAAAAGCATCCGAGATGTTATGAGCGGGATCGGTGGAGATGATGAGGACACTCTCCCTGACAGCAGCGAGCTGGACAGCCAAACTGCAACTAGAGAAAAACACAAAAGAGGTTTTAGTGTGTTATCTTTTCCTGATCTTAACAGTTGCATAACGTAAACTACAGCTAAGGGATACATTCTCTGGACTTAAATGGTTCTAGGTGCATGCAATTAATGCCTGTAACTGTGGCTATCAAACCCACAGGGCTTTGACTGTCAGACCCACCCACAGGGCTTTGACTATCAAACCCACAGGGCTTTGACTGTCAGACCCACCCACAGGGCTTTGACTATCAAACCCACAGGGCTTTGACTGTCAAACCCACAGGGCTTTGACTGACTCTAAACCTTTGTGTGCACCAGGTATTTACATGTATCTGAAAGCACTAATCGTCACAGACCAAAAGTAACGGCACACTCACGTTGGCAAAAATATCATATTTGACTTTGTGGCATTACCTAGCACAGGCTTCTTAAATGTTGCTTATTCCTGCTTTTGATATATTGTTCTTGATATTTTATTTATTTATTTGCACATATATAAAACTGCACAAAATCCAGTCAATGAAAAAAAACAAGAGATGTGTCAGGAGAGGTCAAGAAGCCCTAGGCTTATACAAAAGACCTCCCACCAACCCCAGAAAAAAACAATAACAAGAAAGATCTAAACTAACATCATTTTAAAAATACAACAAAAGTTAAACAACAAGTACACAAAAAGAAAAATCCTAACCAAACAGTGGAAAACAATCCAATTAAGATGCTTAATACATTGTAAGCATCACTCAATGGCTTTAACGACAGCGTCATGTGTCAGCTGTTGTGCAGACCTGTCAGCTAATGCTAGCTGGTATTATTCATCACCCACACAGGTGACCTAGCTGTTGATTAGCTTAGCCACAAGCTAACACACAGTTACCCTTTGAATGAGCACAAGGCCAGAAGAGAACCAGCATCCTGCAGCGTGATGCTCAAACAGCTGGATTTAGAGTCATGACTACATGTTGTCAGGGTAACAGGCTAACGTTAGCTCGTGACAGGGCTTGACAGCATTCAACGAGCTAACCGGCAAACTAGCTCAACGTTAGCCTTCTTGTCTTCACACGGGAGGTTAAGGGGACTTGTGTTTTAATGATTTCTAACTAATAATATATCGCTCATAGGATTCTTCTTATGTAAAAACATCGTATGAGTCATCTGAATGATCCACGTCAAGTAACGAGGGCAGCTAAGCTAACGTTAGCTCTGTTAGCTCGCGTCGTAGCATGAAGGCTAACGAGCTTTTCCCCTTCAACTCACCTACATGTCGTTTTACCGACACCTCCCTTTCCACCCACAAAGATCCACTTGAGGGACTTCTGCTCGATGATGTTCTTCAGCGTCGGCTCTAACGGCTCCACATCAGGAGCATCTTCAAACTCGTCTTCCAATGAAGCCGCCATCTTGTCTGTGTACACTGAGACGGAGCTGCAGCTGGTGATGGACCACGGTGATGCCTTCACGGGACCACGGTGACGCCTTCACGGTGACGCCTTCACGGTGATGCCTTCACTGAGCCTCGGAAACAAGAGATACTGATGTCTAGTGCAAATGGTGGCGACTAACAAAAAGAGAGAAGCAACCAAAAAACAAATGTAGTTTTATGGTAGGTGTGGGAGGAATATGACATATAGATATATAGATTATATAGAATATAGACATTACCAATAAGGGGGCCAGAATGGGAACACCAGTACACATTTTAAAGGCTGGAATGTCAGTAATGAGGCCTTTTAATATTTTCAAAACATTTAAAGGGACTATTTGTAACTTTCAGAAATGCTTGTTAACATTGACGCCTGTGGCCGTTAAGTCAACGAAAGTCAGCGTTCATAGACATGAACGAGCATCGCTCAACACAGTGAGGCGACACACGTCAGCTAAAACCACAATATCACTCTATATTTCAGCTGCTTGGCAGTAATGTTAGCTGAGCAGACGGAGGTCTCTCCATGAATCACTGCTGATCCTAGTGTTGGCTTTTCCTGCTTCAGCCCCGGAAGAGAAATGTTATCGTCTCTGACCGGGTGCAGGAGGGAGACACCGGCACCCGGTTGGAGATGATAATGTTTCTCTCTGCGGAGGCCAGTCACTTCACAAGACACGGAAAACCTCTGTTGGTCTGGAGGAGCTGCAGCAGTTATTTCTGCACAAACGTCCACTGTACATTCACTAGATATTCCCAGAGCTAAACTAACTCTTCTGCAGTGTGGAGTGTGCACGCATACACTGGACGAGCTGAGTGAAGGCAGAGAAGCAGAGAAGCAGAGGAGCAGAGTACAGCAGAGACTGCGGCCCTGGAGACCAAAGCTATGGTCTCCCCCGTGTCCTATGACCGCGGCCAACACTGTTTTGCAAGACGGGTTCACTAGATATAACTTTGTGGTTTTGGTGCTTCCGTGTAGTTTGTGTTGGAGTCTGAGTCTGAACAGCGTAGCCACACGAGAGCGCGCATGGGACACCGACCCGGTAGATTTATACGTGTAAGAAGTTACAAACAGTCCCTTTTAAGTACAGAAACACATTCACAGCTGAAAAACAGTTCATTCTTAAAGTGATGTTTTCATGTATTACAAACACAACTCACAAACGATAGGTTAACGCAAGAAAATTGTTTTAATAGGATATCAATGGTGTAATTGAATAATGATTAAAGGGGACCTTAATAATCTTTCAGCATATTGTAATTCAAGTGTTCTGAGAGAAAACTAGACTTTTGCACCTCCTCATGGCTCTAATGGCTTTAAAGAAATCTAGCCTGTGACGGGAGACTTTGGCCAATCACAGGTCATTTCAGAGAGAGCGTTTCTGTTGAGCGTTCCTATTGACTGTGCTTTGGTTGGTGGGCGGTGCTTGGTATTTCCTCAACTGATCTCAACATGGCTGCCGGGTCACACATATTCTCATTTTACAGCTAAACAGTACACTACAAGATGTTTCTGAAAACATTTGAGACGAGAAATAGACATTCATATTTGATCAGCGCTGCCTAGTTTGACCGTTTGATCGGAGTTCACTCACCTGGGAGATACAAGTCCGGTCTGTCTTGTTCCCCCAGTGATGAGCTTTTATAGCTCCACCGTTACCTTGGATACTGTAGTATTAAATATAAAATAACCGCATAAAAATATGAAAATAACACAAATATGTACACCTAATGACTATCAAATAAAGGTAAAATTACAAAAAAAATAATAGTAAAAATAGTAACAATTTTATTAAAGCTGAAATTGTGTATCTAATGTAACATGCAAGAGGTATATGTTACACGAGGGATTGACAGCCGGCTCATAGACGGCAGCTGGACGGCAGACTCCGACTCCGACTCGGCTCTGATTGGTTGTTTTCATCTGGTCTGGGAAATCTTGCAGATGCCATTAGGAGCACCGGAGGACACAGAGGCACATGATTTTTTTTTTTCAGATTACCTGTCTCATGCACTACTGTCAGGATATAGTGAGCGTTTTATACAAATATTTTTTAAAAAAAATCATATTTGCTCCAATTTTACCCACTGCTGCTTTAACTTTGCAGCTGCTTTCAACTCTCTGGTTGTCAATCCGAGTGTCTCTGGAAAAGAGCATTGCTGCAGAAAAAACTTTGATAAATAATGAAATAATTCAACAATATATCAGGAAAAAATATTTTTATTAAATTCTGTTTAAAGACAGTTAGGTACATGCAATGTCTTACTGAGTGATTAAAAGCAGCTATGATTAGGTATGGAAAATCAGTCAAACACATCATCAAACACAATTTTGATTTCATCAGTAACGACTCAATGACAGAACAACATCCACATGCTTATAAAAACCCAGCTGAAGAAGAGGATATGAGGATTGAAAATCTTAGTGAGAAAAACATTCATTTACATGAACACGTGCATGCTGTGACCACAGGATAAGGCACTTGCCTCCACATACACCTTTTCATGATTTCACCTGCCCCCACCTCACCATCAGACCCGTTGCCTCCCTCTCTGATTTCCAAGCAGTGCCAAGCCAGAATCTTTATGCGCGCCGTCTGAGCTCGCACACACTCCATCCCACCAGGAAAGGAGCAACTTCGCGCTCCGTCTGAACTTTCGCAATCAGTCTGCCGCAGCCAACGTGGCCAGAAAGCAGGTCCGAGATCCACCCATTGGTAGCTTAATCCGCAAGTAGCAGAGCGCACTAACCAGTCTCTGACTGAACCGGCGACGTGTGAGGGCAGAGAGCCGAGGTCCAGATCTGCGGCTTCCTTTATCAGCTTCTGGCTGTGGTTTGCCGCTGCGTCTTTCAGCTCCGGAGAAGCACTCATGTTAAAGTTCTTCCACGTTGCAGGCAGTGACAGATTACCCAAAGGTCGACCATCACCGTGACCCCCAGAGGCTTCAGACGGTCGCTCTATGGACATCCAAAACAGGTCAAAAGAGGGTCCCATAAGACGCAGGAGGCGAGAAGGGCGGCGATTTCTGGGTTTGGGCATGTAGTGGTAGTCTTCAGCGTTTGTCAGCAGGGTGTAGGGGCGGACCGGCTGTGAGTAGGACGGTAGACTGGCTCTCAGCTGGAGGAATGGTGAATCCGAGCCTGTGTCCTCCTCGTCTTGAACAACATTTGGAAGCTGGATCTGGGTTGAAACGTTGGAAGTAAACAATGCAGATCCACGTAGAAGGACAGAAATCCAGCAGAGACAGACACCGCAGCTGAATGGTCTCGGCATGGTGCGGATGGTAGGCGACAGAAAGACGAGAAACTGCTCCTCGTTTTCCTTTTCACCCGTTCGGTTATGGGTTCTCCTCTGGGTGCTTCAAGAACTCTATGTACTCTACACCAGACATCCTTGAGCTTGTGAACAATAACATACTGAAATCAGTGCCTTTATAACACAAACAGCAGACATATTATTGAGTAATGCCAGGCAGAGCACGCCTAAGCTCCCACTTCTCATTCAAGGCTCTGATGTTTTGGCTAACTTCAAAGCAAACACTCAGGGAAAAACTGAGAATCTATAGTTTGTTTTCAGCATAATTAATACAATTTTAACAGTGTGGTACATTCAAGTGAAGGCTGTAACTGAGATGTCATCAAAGTGACATTTGCACGAGACACAAAAGCAGTTCTATATATTTCACAGCAAGCATGAAACAAGAAAAAAAAAGAAGAATCATTTGACCTCAATTTGGTGTCACAGCGACCTCGAACACAAGATCTCAAAAAAATAGCACAGCTCCCTCTCACACAAAGACTGCACTTAGATCAGTCATAAAACCAGCTTCAGGGTAAATTCCCTTCATGGCAGCTTCGATAAATACACAGCAGACAGAATATAAAAAGAGGACAGATTGTTTGCAGGACAATAACCCCATTTATTCTCATCCACACAAAATCAGCTGTCTGGGTCAAAGGCACATGATGGCATGATATCAAATATATTTTCAACATTATACTTAACTGTAAACACTGTTTCTAATTTAAGTTTTTGTTATATCAACATTATAATAATACATTTCATAAATACAATCACATAAAGGTGTTTATACTTACATAGAGATAACAAACAGCAGGAATTAACTAGGACGAGTTGATTCGGCAGCAGGTCTGTAGTGTCAGGTTTTATTGTGTGTGTGTGTGTGTGCTTTCAGAGAAAACCTGACTTAAGTATTTTAATATGACCTTTACATCCACTCGTTTCTCTTGTTTGTCCCTCAAACTCAAAGTGAAAAAAGCTGGTCTGATCTGTCCTTTTGCCGGCTGGACTGTGGCGGCGGTCTGGATGCGGGGGGCGGCGCGCTGCGAGTTGCCTGGCTGCTGCGGTCTGATGTCTTCGCCCGATCTTCCAGGAACTGATCAAACTCTGAAAGGGACAGTTGGAGTTAGAGGTAAGTGCAAGAACACACAGGAAGTACGCTAGAATATGATATTATTATTATGAAACATTATTTTGAGGAGCCCGCACACTGGGGAAACTTTCGCGAGATTATTAAGGTTAGGCATTGACCTTGAATGGTTAAGGTTAGGATAGGTCGTCGGGCAGCGAGTCTTGCAAGAGTTTTTGTAGATCTCAGATCAGATTTCGCAATTTACGGGCTCCCTTCTAGACACGACTGTGGTGCTCCTCTATCGGCACATTTCCACCAGATCCGGTGAAGGATGATTTCCATTCTTTTCCTATGGAAAGCAGGGGAAACAGTCCCACAGTGCATGGTGGGAGTGTTGCGGCGAGTTGGAGAGGGTCTGTATTTTATTCAAATGAGCTCGTCCAGCGTGACGCCTCCGGCTCACGAACCTGGACCAAGTTGTCGAACTAGGCAATGTAGTTCAAATGAAATGAGATTCAGCAGTGGCAAAGCCTATTTCTGGCTTAACATTTTTTCAGAATTAGATTTTGGTGGATTGTTTGGACGGAATAACGAAGTTTACAACCAGGCCGCCATGTTGTTTCCTGTTTGAAACGGCAAGCAGAAGACCAGGGGACCAATCGGGTGCATTCAACGAGAGGGTACGTCACCACTGGAACGGCCAGTTGAGTGGATAAGCGTGGTCTCTAGTGTCCTCGTCGGACAAGGTGGACATGTACCGCTGGATTTAACATTATAGACATGACCACTGACTATTTGTTTGACAATTTAGACACAAATTGCACAAATTCACAGACTGACCACACACGGTCCAGCCATATACTCAGTTTTGACCAAGTCTTGTTTACACTAAAATGGCAGCAATGAATCAGTAGAGAGAAAAACATACCTTCACTGGACACTCCTCCACTAACTGAAGACTGCTCTTCCTGCATTTCCAAACATAATAAAACACAGAGTAAAGATCATATCGTCCTATCTCATGGAAACATTGTTTAGAGAGAGGCATGCTTTCTCTTACCATATCACAAGATAACCATTTGTCAACATCGTTCTGCACAGAGTTTTTCGCTGGTGGCATCTAAGAGGGGGATAAGGTGACACTGTGTTTTAGCTATATCTACACAATTAGCACGATACTTTGTACTTTTATTTCAAAAGGAAACATTTTGTTTAAATCCATTTCTGTGTTACGGCGGTATACACACCCCTCCTGTGACCTGCAGCCTCGTATCCAGAGCTCCAGCAAGGCCCTCCACAGCTCCGGGGTCCTCATACCTGACGCTGGGGATAGGATGTATTGTAATTAGGGCTGTCGAAGTTAACGCGATAATAACGTGTTAACGCAAATTCGTTTCAACGCCACTGATTTCTTTAACGCATTAACACAATCAATATTTTGGAGGTAGTAGCGGGCTAAATTTTTGCGAGGAAAAACTGTTGTGGCCATTTTCAAAGGGGTCCCTTGACCTCTGACCTCAAGATATGTGAATGTAAATGGGTTCTATGGGTACCCACGAGTCTCCCCTTTACAGACATGCCCACTTTATGATAATCACATCCATCTTTGGGGCTAGTCATAGTCAAGTCAGCACACTGACACACTGACAGCTGTTGTTGCCTGTTGGGCTGCAGTTTGCAGTGTTATGATTTGAGCATATTTTTTATGCTAAATGCAGTACCTGTGAGGGTTTCTGGACAATATTTGTCATTGTTTTGTGTTGTTAATTGATTTCCAATAATAAATATATACATACATTTGCATAAAGCAGCATAATTGTCAACTCCCTTGTTGATAAGAGTATTAATTACTTGTCAAATCTCCCTTACAGATAACAAATGTGCGATTAATCGTGATTAACTATGGACCATGATGTGGTTAATCACGATTAAATATTTTAATCAACTGACAGCCCTAATTGTAATGTTTGTAGCAAATATTCATTTCAACACAGGTCTTATACATGGCATGCCCACATTAAACAATAGGCTATGGGACGGCCAAGACCGGTTATCTTTTACTTCTTATTGTGAAAGGACCTTTTTGTTTGTGATGCAGTTAAAAAATCCAAATTGCCAACAGAAAACCAAATTTGAAAAACAAAATGGCAAAGGCTTTGTGTTCCTTATGTGGTGTCATGTACTGTAGGCCAAAACTAAACTGTAGATATTTTTCATTGGAAACTTAGTGGCAATTATATCTTGCATTAAAGGTACAATTGATAACTTTGGACAGCCTGATGGAGACACCAGTGTCAAACTCAGGCATTTATCCATCTTTTTCCATACTAACTGGCAACTTGATCACCGACGACCCAGAGCTACCATGTGATACCAACGTTGTAATACTATTGGCTCACAAGCTTTGTTAGAAGTGGGAACCGAACGTCTGATAACTTCCACAGATACTGTATAAACAAAACATTCATTTTGGACCCAACAACATTTTTTAAATGATTAATTCACAGTCATAATTTTTTGGAGGAAAAGCCATACTTTTATTCTGAACTTTTCTAAAAGCTCTATGGACGTATTATTTGTAAAAAATTATTTGTCTTCATGAAAATGTTACCAATATAACCTTTAATATTCATGTTCAGTTACAGTTTGCAATAATGTAAACCCAGTTACAGTTACGGCTACTGTATCAGGTTAAAATCACCAGATGTGACGACACTTTAATCTCTCACAGTTCCGCTGCACGCATATAAAAATGAGACATGTAGTAAAAAACTTATGTATGATGAGTGTCTTTCTGTTACACCACTCACCCTTTCCTCTGCTCAGCCAGGGAGCTGCCTCTCGTCTGGGCAAACATGTCAAACTCCTCCTCCTCTTCTGCAAGACAGACGATTAACTCATTAAGTCACAACTTAGATGAAAAATAATATCCTCCATCTTGGTATCTAAATTCCTGTAGCAACACATTTTTAATAATAAACATGAATTAAAATACTTATACTGTTCTATTTCTATACCAAATGTCAGTATTTGAAATTTATGGAAAAAGCTTTTTTTTGTAATTCTGAATATTGCATGGCAACCTGCAACTTTCAAACACATCATATGCTCCAACTGTGCATCTTTAGGGGATTTCCTCCCTTTTCCTAAGACGTCACATTAGCCATGGTGATGTTTGTTATTGTGCCCATGTGATGCACAGCCACAACATCCTGTTTTCTACCAAAGATTTTGCAAAAGCATGACTTCAAGAGTGTTATACGTGTGATTTGGTGTTGCAAGAGAGTGCACGTATGAAGCAGAAGTTCTACAAAGTTTACTCACTGTGGTCGGCTGACTGCTGCTGACTAGCCTGGCTGCTGCTGACTGCTGGTTGGTCGGTTGTTGTGATGACGGCAGGTTGGCTGAGAGTTGAAGGCTCAGGGATGAGGTCGATGAGGCTCGGGCTGGTGGTAGAGCTCTGCTAGAGTGAGGACGCAGCACAGTGGGCGTCACCTTGTGGGTGAGGATATTCTCATGGCAGAAATAATGAGGAGCGAGTTATCTACTTACCTGTTGAGTATTTGGAATTTGTGCCTTGTTTAGTCTGTCAAACCTAAAACACATTTACAATGCAATTAGTGTAAATTTAGCCATAAGAAAGATACATACCGCACTCTGAAACCTTAAAGAGGACCTATTATGCTTATTATCAGGTGCATAGTTGTATTTTAGGTTTCTACTAGAACACTTTGATGTTTAAAAAACGCTTTACTTTACTCATACCGGCTGTGCTGCAGCACCTTTTTTCAGCATCTGTCTGAAACGCCAGCTCCGCTCTAACTACCTTTGTTTGAGGGCGTGCCAAACTAATCACTAGGCAAAATATATTACTTGGTGACATCACCACGTTACAGAAGAAAAGACAGGATTTCAAGCGAGACGTTTCAGGCAGTTCAGGAACAGTGTTTCTGTGGGGGAAAGTAACTCCCTTTGGCGTGGGCTTTGTAACTTTGAAGACCTTTTATATGGACAAAAAAACTATATAACACACTAAAGGAAAGGGGAAAAGCACAAAAGCATAATAAGTCCCCTTTAAAATCCAAAACACAAAGCTAGACTGCAGCAAACCTCTCATAGCGGATGAAGGCGTTGTTGAGGTCATCGTTGACCATGAGCAGCTCTTCAATGAACCCTTCATCCAGCAGGTTGGGGATGAGCTCCACCACTCGAGACTGCATGCTCTTACACACCGAGTACAGCTGCTGCTTGGACAGAGAGATGAATCATTCTCATCACTAATGACACGGAGCAAAGGAAAATCATTAACCTTCGACTTCAAATCCAGGCCAAGAGTTCTATAATGATTAAATGTAATGCACTTTTTTGGTGTACCCAATCCTGCTTCATCTACTCTTACACCAATCACTGGTGTACTACATTTCCTAGAATTCTCACACATGGCATGCTTCTAAAATCAATCAACAAATTATACCAATACAGAAATTTACCTGTAGCAGCTCTGTATCATCTTGTTGACTCTGTCCAGGTATGAGCTCATTCAGCATCTCTGACATCACAGTGAGATTTCCTTTCACCAGCGCCAGCTCACTTCGCAGCTTCTGTTCCTGGATAAGAAACACATTTATTTTTTTTCAAATCAACAACAGTCAGAAGCCACAACACAACGGGCCTCATACGAGAACATTTTGGTATTCTTGTCTTAACTTTCTCTTACGTCTTTCGTACCGTGGGCTCGTACGTGTGCAATTAGTGCATAATTTAAGTTGTTTTGCAGTTTGAGTCATATTGATATTGTAGTGTTATACAATAGCATCAATGGCCAATTTAAATGAATGATGATATCATTAGGCTGTATGAATACATTTACAGTTATATTATAATTTAAATTGCAGAGTCAAAAAGGATAATGACAACATAATTATGAAGTTTAACTTGTATGGGATTTTCAAACTCAAAATTGCTTCACAGTGATGAAATATACAATAAATACAACTTTAGTGAAAACTTAGGTTTGGATAACAGTAGACTAATTGCACATGACTTCTACGACAGGTCTGGACCGCTCGTAAATTGTGTTAGTATCTAAGAGAAAATTCTAAATACAAGAAAATTGGTGAATGTGGCAAGTTCTCCTAAATCACTCAAACAAGCCACTTAAAGGGGACCTGTTATGCTTTTGTTCTGTTTCCCTTTCCTTTAGTGTGTTATATAATTTTTTGTGCATGTAAAAGGTCTGCAAAGTTACAATGTCCAAAGTCCACGCCAAAGGGAATTACTCTCCCCCACAGAAACACTGCTCCTGTAACACCTTGCTTAAAGTCCCGCCATTTTTGTCCGTAACGTGGTGATGTCACTGAGTAACACATTTGCATAACGAGTAGTTTGGCACGCTCTCAAACAAAGCTAGTGAGAGCGGAGCTGGAGCAGAGTCCAACGAGTTTGGTTGACCAATCAGAGCAGACTGGGCTTCTCAGGAGGGCAGGGCAGGAGCTCAAACAGAGCGTTTCAGACAGAGGGTGAAAAGAGGTGCTGCAGGACAGCCGGTATGAGAACAGTAAAGTGTTTTTTGAACATTAAAGCATGTTCTAGTATAAACCCCAAAATACAAGTATGCACCTGAAAATAAGCATATCAGGTCCTCTTTAAAAATAAATCTGTTTGTATGAATGGTTCTTGCCCAATTACTTTAATTCTATAGTAACTTTGTTGCTGACCACTAAGATTAGAGTGACACATCGCTGTTATACTGTACGAAGGCAACATTGACTCCAGTAATAGTGATATTTCTGTTATAGTTTGACATGACAAAGCAGGAAAAGCATAGGTGGAACTAATAGCATTAACAATGGCCCTGCTCCAGCAATTACTGCAATACAATTGAATGTTATTAGTTACACCTGTGCTTTGCCAGTCAAATTGTCAGCAATGAAAACTCAAACGCAATCTTTTTTTTTTTTTTTTTAGGCAGTGGTACCTGTTCTGCAGAGAGGGAGCCTGATCCCTCACTGGGCTGGACTGGAGGTGAAGTATTCTCAGCGGGAACACTAGAAGGTGCTTGTGGTTGTGACTGCTGCGCGGGAGCAGCGACTTGGGTCGTTTCAGGAGTCCCGTTTTCCGGGGTGCTCTGCAAGATGAAGAGAGGTAGAGTAGTTTAGAGGTAGATATCTGGAGATGCATTTGATTTGGTGTGTTTGTAGACAGTCTCACCCTGTTCGGAGTGTGGATGGGGGACAGAGCATCCAGGTCTGTCATGGGGAACTCCAGACCACGTCTCCGCAGGTCATCATATACGTACACCACCCCCACTAGGGAAGGAGAGCTACGAAACGCATCGGCCCACGACTGGGATGGGAGGGAGAACATATGACAGAACATAATGAGAATGACTTCTAAATCAGTGTACAATAACACAGTATACTGGCCAAATGTGAAAAGAACAAGAAGAAAAGAAAAGTAATGCTCCTTCAGCATTTACAAGCCGACTATATTTAATGTTATCATTCCTGCTAGCCTGTGGTTACACACAACTGATTTGACCATGTAGCACAGGAATGTGTGAAGGTATTTAACTCACAAAGAACACTAAAGATAACACTATTGTACATGTCTGTAGCCACAATAGAGTCCAATTTAAGCAAACTTTAAAAGCTGTGGGATGTCAGCACACAACTGAAATATCTCACAATACAGAATTTCAATAAAATGTAATTGAGTGCAGACTAGAGCTGAAATTATTTGTTGGCTATAGCCTACTAGTCGTCTATGGTAGTAAATTGAATATCTTTGGGTTTAGAAATGCTGGTCAGGCAGTGGCGATTTTAGACTCTTTAAAAATACCAGAAAACCTAAGGAATCCATTGGTCTATCCATGTCATGCTAGATTGTCAGGAAGGGGGCTAAATAACGCTCTGAAGATAAGTAAATTTTTGGCAAAAAAAACTGGTATGGCCATTTTCAAAGGGGTTGCTTGACCTCTGACCTCACGATACGTGAATGAAAATGGGTTCTATGGGTACCCACAAGTCTCCCCTTTACAGACATGCCCACTTTATGATAATCACATGCAGTTTGGGGCAAAAACCATGCAGCCCCAACCCCAAAATTGCTGCAACAACTTATGAGACATAAACGAGCATGGGGATGACCATCATATACTTCCATCATACTGATCAGACTTTTAAGTCCTTATACACTTTCATAATTTATTTTAATTAATTAGGTCATTCATTCATTAATTCATGTTCATTTCTGATTTATGACTAGAAGAACTTGACACTGTGCTCATCTCAAACTAATCTTCAGGTTCACAGCTTTCAGATGATGTACATCACTTCTATGTGACATCTACTGTTGACCTGCTATCTCCCCATAAAGACCCCCTGTACTCCCTAAAAAGACAAAAACAGGTCTATGTGGGTCTCAGAGTGCTAATTATCAGGCCTATTGTTATTATTTTCTGAAATAATTTTTAGAGACAGGGGACAAACCATTACAGGTTCAAAGGGCTTTATTTAAATGGGTTCAATATCTAGTTTTGTCTATAAATTGCATTATATTCCATTATATTTTGAATTGTTATCTGGTGCTTGAATTTTGTGTTTTTCCTTTACATTAATAAAGACATTTCCACCATAACTTAATACAGAAAAGGCAGAAATTTGTGCATAACAATTCACCAGAATGCAGGAAATTAAGTGTTTGATGCTCAAAATTTACAGAGGGAGGACCCCCAGACCACCCCGCTTCATATGTGCCCCTCCATTGTTGAAATGAGACCTACGCCTTTGCTGAGCCCCCCTAAAGGTCTGATCCTAGAATCACCCCTGTGGTCAGGCAAACAAAAGCAATTTTAAGACATCACCGTTGCTTTTGGTAAAATGCGATGCGGTTTTCTGACATTTTATAGACACGATTAATCGATTATTTAAGAAAACAACCAGCAGATTACCCAATAAGGGAAACACTCATTAGTCACAGCCCTATAGTGCAGACAGCTTCTATCATATTGCCCTCTGTGGGAGCATCCACATACCTGTATGAGGCTGAGCACCCTGTCATGGAGGGCAGTGGGGGGGTTGTATTTGGGCAGAATGGAACGGACCAAAACTCCTTCAATAAACTCCTGCGACGCCACAAGATTGTGGAAGCGATGGCCACAGTTCTTCACACAGGCCTCAAGAACCTGTGTGACAGGGATACAGTCCATATAAAAAAGATGCAAATGTGAGTCAAGTTGCCCCAAAATAAAGTAATATGTACACTAAGACTTCAATGCTGATTTAGCCACTTGTGTAAGCATACGCACTGAGGCCACCAGCCAATCAGGACCAGGGTCATTCTGGCCTTCAAATTACACACTCACACCCTTCAATCCTCAACTCATGAAAGGATGAATAAGACTTTTACACATAATCACCTACAGATGATTACTCACAGTAAGTGCCAGCATGATCTCTCTGAAGTTCTTGTTTCCTACGATTCTCTTCTTAATAGCTTTTACTGCATCTCTGGGCCTGAGAAAAATATAAACAGAAATTTATAAATGAGAAAATAAGCAAGCTAGAATTATTGTATGCCTCTGTGAACCAGTCAAGTTGTAGTTTACATCCATGTCTGTCCAAAATGTCATCACTTCATCATTTTATCCTGTTAGACATGTGTGTGAAATTGAAAAATAATAGCATATGAATTCTTGAGTTATGGCCAAAAAACGGGTATTGTGAGGTCACAGTGACCTTTGACTACAACATTCTAATCAGTTAATCCTTGAGTCCAAGTGGACATTTGTGCCAGATGTAATGCAGTTCCTATCAGGCGTTCCTGAGACATAACATTCACGAGAATGGGATAGACATGAGGTCACAGAGACCTTTGACCACCAAAATCAAATTAGTTAATCCTTCAGTCCAAGTGGACATTTGTGCTAAATATGAAGATATTTGCTTAAGGCGTTCCCGAGATATCACAAGAACGGGATGGATGTGAGGTCACAGTGACCTTGACCTTTGACCACCAAAAATCTAATCAGTTCATCCTTGAGTCCAGGTGGACTTTTTTTGCAAAATTTGAAGAAATTCCCTCCTCGAGGAATCGCGTTCACGAGAATGGTCCGGACGGTCGAACAGACAACCCGAATTCATAATGCCTCCGGCCACTGCTGTCTCCGGCGTGGAGGCGTTGCACTTTGTAGACGGTCCCTGACTACTCGTCTCACAGCCGGCTTCGCATAGAGACCAATGTTATGTGTTGATTAAAATGAGGTTGTGGCTGTTGTCTATCTTACTATGGTTAGAAAGAGCCATTGTTTGTGTTTTAACAACATTTCGGTTATGAGTTATTGATCCAGGAAGTTTGAATCTGTCAATATATTTCCAACTTTACCGAAGTACATCATCTAGGGAGGCTCCGTACATCAGCAATGCGTGGACTGTCAGGAATGATTGGAAGAAGTGCACTATGAAGTAACTCGTTCCCTCGAGTTACTAACTTGAGGGAACGACTTAATAAAAATGTTCTCCTAGGGGTCTAGGGGGGCTTCGTACTATGCTGTTGCAGAAGCATGCAGTATAATAAGGTAGTTTTGTTTGTGGCTCATCTCTATAATGTCTAAAAGTCACTTTTATGGCACAAAATCTAAAATCTTTTTTGGCTTTTTACTGTTTATATCTTACTACTACAAACACACACACACAGTGACATTCCTCTTAGCATTACAAATCACACTGCAGTGCATACCTAGCTATGAGATTGGCCTTAAACACAAGTAGGTCATTCAGTCACAACCAGTTGCATAAAATAAAAAAGACCTACATACAGTACAGTGTACTCATTAGTCAGAGAGGTTAGGCAGTATGCACCAAACCCTGTTGTGTGACCACCCTACCCTTCGTCCGTCTCGTTGATGATATCACATATCTCCATGTTGAGCCCCCAGTCCTCCGACTGCACAGTGCCGCTGGTCGCTCGCTCTGTAAACAGAGAGGGTATCAGGGGAAGTTACAGTTATACAGCAATACTGATATGGGAGTGGCGGAAATGTTGCGACAATCAGGAGACTTTCTTCTGATATCATGTTATCTGCAAGATGACAGGAAGTCACGCAGGCTATTTGTAGCTGGTCTTTTCAGTTGCATTTCCAAAATCATTCTAGGAGAAATGTGTCAGTTGGGATGAAAATGTGTAGCGTGATTCACATTAAAAGGTCTTATTGATAACATTTTTATGTACGAATATTAAAAAAAAGAAAGAAAAAAAAAGAATACATCCACAGAGCCTTTTAGAAAGGTGCCCAATAAAAGTATGGCTTCTCCTGAAAAACAGTATGATTGTGAATTAATCATTTAAAAAAATTTGGCTGGTCCAAAATGAATGTTTTGTTTATCTCTGTGGAAGATATCTGACGTATGGTTCCCACTTCTAACAAGGCTTACGGGCAATAGTATAACAACGTTGGTATCATGTGGTATCTCTGGGTCATCAGTTAGTGTGGAAAAAATGGATAAATGGCTGAGATTGACGGTAAGTGCCTGGCAACGACTTGTTGTGAAGTAAATGCAATGGAACGGGGGAGGGAGAATGCAACTTGTAGTAGCTGAATGTTATCAATAGCACCTTTAAAAATACGCCGCATGAAAAGATGAAAATGTCATGCAATAAATAAGCTATGTTGCCCACACTTAGATGCATTCATATAAGAAAGAAGACCACCCACATAATCATTTCTGGGTCTGCCTTTAAGGTTTCACACCTGAAAATTTGTTTTAAAAACCACAAGTGTTTCTAATGAAAACTAAATGTTTGTGACTACATAAGCAACAATTAATGTTGAAGGAAAAACCTTCCTTAATCAATTAAACCTGATTTTTTTGGCTACTTGGAGGCAGAGCAACAAGCTGTAAATGCAATATTAACATATTACCACCTTATAAATGTTCTCATTTTACAGCTAAACAGTACACTACAAGATGTTTCTGAAAACATTTGAGGAGAGAAATAGGCATTACAGTAACAGAATATTTATTAATATTTGATCAGCGCTGGCAAGTTTGACCGTTTGAACAGAGTTTGTGAGTGATTGACAGCTGCCTCCGTTGCATGAACAGCCAATAGGAACGCTATCTCTCTCTGAAATTACCTGTGATTGGCCAAAGTTTCCCGTCACAGGAAGCCTGAAAACAGAGCCATGAGGAGGTGCAGAAGTCTAGTTTTCTCTCAGAACACTTGAATTGCAATATGCTGAAAGGTTATTATGGATTTTTTTGCTCAATGATGCCAAAAACATTCTGCCTACTGCAGCTTTAAAGTAGGCGGTTGAGTCATGTGCAAGGCAAAGCCTGGAGAAATCATCATGTGATAGCAGTGGTTCCCAACCTGGAGTCTGGACCCGCCAAAGACCACAGGGATTGCACCACAATTTGTAGATGAAGAGTTACATTCATTAAAGAAAGTTGATTTAATAAAACAAAAGAGACTAACTCATTTAATACACTGAAACACCTTATTCAAATTGAGGACTTTGTTCGAGGATTTGTAAATTTTGTGTGACGACGTCAGAAAATATGGGATGGGGGCTTTTCTTAGACACAAACTTCAAGAAAAACAGATTGGGAACAACTGCTCCAGAGCCACATACAACATTATACAACAGTTTTCACAGACTGAGTAATACGAGCGACTTGTAAACCATAATCTGCATGCGTAAAATTAGGTTGAGAGCCCCTTTAACAATCACATCTGCTTCTTGAGGACTGTGTGGACGCGCTTGTGTCAGATTTGACTGACAGCATGAGCAAACAAACCCACAACTGTCATCATATAATGATCCCGATTAGCTGGTGAGAATACCTGCTATCACCTTTATCCAACAAGACTCCATCCACTTTAAACCAGCAGGAGGAGCACCGACAAACATCAGAAATCTCCCAGGTGGAGTAATAGTGTTTTTATAGGAACTCATTTGAGAAAATTGGTTTTCAGCTCAAACATGTATTTCCCTCCAAACTATTTAGCAATCAAAGCCAGCTTTCTTTGCACTCCACCCCTCACGGCTCCTCATAAGTCTCTAAATCTCCTTCATTCCTTTCCACCAACACCCCCCACACACACTTTATTCAATCCCACTTTACTCCCTCCCTCCTCTCTCCTACTCCCTCCACTTCATGTGACTGTCAGCTGCTTCTGTTCTCCTTCGCCTCAGACGGAGCTGAAGCCTCCCTGACATTTTCTGCGTGAGAAAGTGAGTGGATGAGATAAGAGGAAGGAAGGTTTCAGATGGGGATGTGACATTTTCTCACTCCTCATGACTGTCATCATTACACATCTTTTCCAGGCAGCTGCCTGCATGGCCCTCAAGTCTGTCTGTGGATGTGTTGGCTTTGCACTTTTTTCCACTGGTCTCTCAAAAAAAAAAGCAACCTGATGCCATTATGAGAAAACACTGCAGCTTTAAAAACGGTGTGTAACCTCACATATGCTTGTCAGTAAACACTTGTGCATAAGGTGTGAAACTGAAAACTTGACTAAACACATCTGGGATTGAGGAAGTAAGAGGAAACACAAAGCGTCTCCTTGATTCGCCGAATTAGTTGTCACTCAACTCGCAGCAACCAATCACACCAAAGACTGAGGTAACTAAGTCCCGCCTCCCGCGCGTCATTGGCTCTAAAGACTTCTTTTATGTTTCTGTGAAATTTGGAGTTATTTTTATGAACATTTCAGAATAGGAAACGCAAAATAAAAGTGTTATTAAAACTACTTTACATCCCCCCTGAGTGTGGTTTATAAAATGCTGAAACATGTTGATAAATTAAATGATGTCAAATTGAATCCAACGCTGAACAAACTCCTGTAGCTTCAGAAGCAGCTGCGACTCACCGACTCTCTGACCGACGGGCGTTGAAAAGGGGTTTCCTATCAGGAACTCCATCTTCTCCCCGAGAGCAAACATCCTCGGAGATTACAAGCGTCCACTTTACTGTGTTAAAGTAATTTAAGCGACTGCTGAGCTCCAAACTGTGGTGTTGTTTCCTTTTGCTTTCAGTGTCCGCCGCTGCTTCCGAGGCGCACGGGCTCTCTGAGTGGTCACGTGAAAAACACACACACACAGACACGCAGAGCCAGGAAACAGCATCAGCACAGAGGCGGATAGCAGCTTGTTTCAACACATTTTCAACAGTGATTTTGATAATGCATATATTAAAAAATGAAGGGAACACTTATTAATCATCACAGTATAACTCCAAGTCAGTTAAACTTCAGGGTTATCAGTGTGTCTATATAGGAAGCACAAGTGATTGTGAATCACTTTCACCTGCTTTGGTGCAAATGAAAGTGACAACAGGTGCAATGGAGAGGCAACAGCAAGACAACCCCCAAAAAGGGAATGGTTTTGCATGTGGTGGCCACAGACAATTGCTCTCTCCTTATCCTTCATGACTGATTCTTTTCTAGTTTTAGTGTTCTGCTAGTGTCCTTGTCACTACTTATAGCATGATGCGGTACCTGCAGCCCAATCAGGTTGCACAGGTACACTGTAAAAAAAAAGTGTAAAATAACGGAAATTTTCCGGCAGCAGGGGCGCCAGAAAATGTCTGTTAAAAAACGGAAAAATACTGTCCGTTAATTAACATAAATAAACTGTAAAAAAAAAAAAAAACAGTAATTATCTTTATATAATTAGCCTTTATTACTGTAATTTTACAAGAAATATTTTACTTTTAACATATATTTATTGTTAAAATAGTCATACACTGTAAATCTAAGACCATTTACATATAAACCACAAATGAAACATGTAATTTTACGTTGCAAAAGCCCAAATTTACATTAACTCTCAGAAGTTTTTCAAAATAAATCTGTATTTTTACAAGAAATATCTTTAGAATTCCATGAAATCCTTTTCTTCTAACATAAACTAATTGTTAAAATAGAGTCATAAACCTACAAAAAACAGAATATTTATCTTTAAAAATGATCAAGAAAAGCTTAAATACAGATAATTACGATTGTGATTACAAAAAATACTGTAAATCTAAGACCATTTACATATAAATCACAAATGAAACATGCAATTTAAAAAAAAAAATTCTGTCATTTTGAAATACAGACAAAAAATGTAAAATCGCTTGAAAAAAACTGAAAAAGTTATTTTTACAGAAAAATGTTTGTTTTTACAGTGCAGTTCTGTACCAGGTGGATTTGGGCCTCCCGGGTTTTCTTTTGCCTGATGGTGTCCATCTTAAGGCGACTCTCGGGATCCGGTCCTGCTCCATTCTCAGCGCATGGCCTAGCCATCTCAGACGTCTGTGTGTAATTTCCTTGGTGATGCTCCGGCTACTGTTATTTTTGTACAGTTGGTGGTTAGAGATTTTGTTTGGCCAAAAGATCTGGCATATTCGTCTGAGGCATCCATTGTGAAAAACTTCCACTCTCCTCATATCGGTTTTGATCACTCGCCAACTGTCTGAGCCATATAGCAGAACAGACTTGACATTGCTGTTGTACAAAAGCATCTTTGTTTTAAGGCTGTATTGCTTGGACATCCACAGGCAACAGCAAGACAACCCCCCAAAAAGGGAATGTTTTTGCATGTGGTGGCCACAGACAATTGCTCTCTCCTTATCCTTCCTGACTGATTCTCCTCTAGTTTTGTGTTCTGCTAGTGTCCTTGTCACTACTCGTAGCATGAGGCGGTACCTGCAGCCCAATCAGGTTGCACAGGTAGTCCAGCTCCTCCAGGATGGCACATCCATATGTGCGGTCACAAGAAGGTTTGCTGTGTCTCCCAGCACAGTCTCAAGAGCACGGAGGAGATACCAGGAGACCGGCCGTTACACGAGGAGGGCTGGACAGGGCCGTAGAATGGCATCAACCCAGCAGCAGGACCGGTATCTGCTCCTTTGTGTGAGTAGGAACAGGAGGAGCACTGCCAGAGCCCTACAAACTGACCTCCAGCAGGCTACTGGGGTGCATGTTTCTGACCAAACTGTCAGAAACAGACTTCATGAGGGTGGCATGAGGGCCCGAAGTCCTCTAGTGGGACCTGTGCTCACAGCCCAGTACCGTGCAGCTCCATTGGCATTCCCCAGAGAACACCAGTACTGGAAGGTCCACCATTGGCGCCACGTTCTCTTCACAGATGAGAGCAGGTTCACACTGAGCACATGTGAACGTTATGCTTCCTGTAACATCATCCAGCATGACCGGTTTGACGCTGGGTCAGTGATGGTCTGGGGAGGCATATCCTGGGAGGGTCGCACATACCTCCATGTCATAGCCAACAGGTGACTGCTGTTGGGTACCGGGATGAAATCCTCAGATCGATTGTCAGACCATATGCTGGTGCAGTGGGCCCCAGGATCCTCCCTGTGCAGGACAATGCCCGGCCTTATGTGGCCAGAGTGAGTAGGCAGTTCCTGGATGACGAAGGCATCGATGCCATTGACTGGCCCTCACGTTCCCCTGATCTAAATCCAATTGAGCACCTATGGGACATTATGTATCGGTGCATTCGACATTGCCAAGTACCGCCACAGACTGTCCAGGAGCTCACTGATGCCCTGATCCAGGTCTGGGAGGAGATCCCCCAGGACACCATCCGCCGACTCTTCAGAGGCATGCCCAGATGTTGTCGGGAGTGCATACAGGCACGCGGGGGCCATCCACACTACTGAGTCACATTATGAGTTGCTGTGATGAAATTCACGCAAGTTGGATCAGCCTGTGATTTAAATATTTTACTTTGAAAGTCCAAAGACATGTAGGTTAGGTTAACTGTTGACTCTAAATTTCCCGTTGGTGTGAACGTGAGTGTGAATGGTTGTCTGTCTCTATGTGTCAGACCTGCGATAGTCTGGTGCCCTGTCCAGGGTGTACCAAGCCTTCGCTCAATGTCAGCTGGGATCGGTTCCAGCACCCCCGCGACCCCCGAATGGGATAAGCGGTTACAGATAATGGATGGACGGATATATATATATATATCCGCCACTAATTTTAACGCATAACGCAACTCAACTCGGGATTTTTAGGTTGTAGCGGGCTCAGTCATCCATGTCATCCTCGCGAAAGAGGCTAAATAACGCTCCAAACTTATGTTAGATTTTGGTGAGGAGAAACTGTCATGGCCATTTTCAAAGGGGTCCCTTGACCTCTGACCTCAAGATATGTGAATGAAAATGGGTTCTATGGGTACCCACGAGGCCCCCCTTTACAGACATGCCCACTTTATGATAATCACACGCAGTTTGGGGCAAGTCATAGTCAAGTCAGCACACTGACACACTGACAGCTGTTGTTGCCTGTTGGGCTGCAGTTTGTCATGTTATGATGTGAGCATATTTTCTATGCTAAATGCAGTACCTGTGAGGGTTTCTGGACAATATTTGTCATTGTTTTGTGTTGGTATTGATTTCCAGTAATAAATATATACATACATTTGCATGAAGCAGCATATTTGCCCACTCCCATGTTGATAAGAGTATTAAATACTTGACAAATCTCCCTTTAAGGTACATTTTGAACAGAAATCGCGATTGACTATGGACAATCATGCGATAAATTATGAACTTATATATATACAGTATATGTACTGTATATACAAAATGACGGCATTCTGCATGACCACTGCATGAAATGTGTTATGTCCTTTCTGTAGTTATGCATTATCACCACTAGGTGGCAGCATTGAATCTATTTGGACCATCTGTGATACTCTAGTGATGTTGTTACAGACAAGCAACCATGTAGCCCATGATAGACCATGGACAGTGGTGCATTACTGAAATGGTGAAATAATTACATTCATGTTGATATACAGACTGTCTCTTTCTTTGGGAGTCCCAACTAATATAATCCTGACTGAGGGGTTATAGTTAGAGTAACAGCACCTACTTGTCTAAGTTGCATCCATAACTTGAGCCCCTGATGAGCAAAATACTTTGAATAGATAGCAAGAATAAACTGAGGCGTTTTAGTGTGACATAATACTTAGATCAAAACCTGTGATATGATGGCCTCTATGGCTCTCAATTGAATCACTAACCTGAGGTCAGGTGTCCTTGCCCATTCCATGTAATAGTCACTAATTGTGTAGGCTATCTGCCCAATAACCAGCATCCTGTTTCTCTGGGCACTGATAATGGTGATAGTGTCTAAAGGGTGGTGTGAGAATAAACTACCATCAATTATTGATTTCATGTTCAAGCACACACACACCTGTTCACAAAAAGCACTTTTTTAATTTTTAATTTTATATAATTTCATTCTTCCTGCTTCAACAACATATGCCCAACAGTCAAACATAAACAGAGATGTTACTAACTAACATGTTTTGATCAATCCAGTACCTCGACACAGTCTGTGTTAATAAAATCAGTGAGGATGTGAAGATGAAAGTCGGTGACCTTTGACCTTTGAGTTCCTCAATATGTCACGGCCGTCTGCGTGGGTGTTCCATTAAGGCTTCAATAGGCTGAATGTTTTTGGGATCATTGGGCAAAAATTCCATAATAAACTTTTAGCATATTGTAATTCAAGTGTTCTTGCTCTGTATTCAGGCTTTAAAAAAAATCTAGCCCGTGACGAGAAACTTTGGCCAATCACAGGTCATTTCAGAGAGAGAGCGTTCCTATTGGCTGTTCATTCAACAGAGACCGCTGTCAATCACTCTCGAACTCTGATCGAACGGTCAAATTAGGCAGCGCTGATCAAATATGAATCAATATTCTGTTACTGTAATGCCTATTTCTCATCTCAAATGTTTTCAGAAACATCTTGTACAGTACTGTTTAGCTGTAAAATGAGGAAAAGTTTGTTGTGGTGGGCGGTGCTTGGTATTTCCTCAACTGATCTCAACATGGCGGCCGGGTCACAAACGTTCTCATTTTACAGCTAAACAGTACACTACAAGATGTTTCTAAAAACATTTTACAAGAGAAATAGGCATTACATTAACAGAATATTGATTCATATTTGATCAGCGCTGCCTAGTTTGACTGTTTGATCAGAGTTCGCGAGTGATTGACAGCTGCTCAGAGATGGCAAGGCTCCAGCTCGGTTCTGATTGGTTGTTTTCCTCCAGTCTGTGAAATCTTGCAGATGCCATTAGGAGCACCGGAGGACACAGAGGCCCATGATTTTTTTTCAGATTACCTGTCTCATGCACTACTGTCAGGATATAGTGAGCGTTTTATAAAAATAACTTTTTTTAATCATATTTGCTCCAATTCTACCCACTGTTGCTTTAAGTATAATGTAAATTCATCCAGAAATAGTAAACTTCAATAGTAAATGCTCCGAAAAAGTGTGCCGGGAGTGTGGTGACGTAGTTTAAAGAGCGAAAGAGACACACTGAGGTGGACGCTGGGTCTAACAAACACAAGGCTTTCATCCAGGAGACCGCTGTTTGTGTCATGTGCGTCACGTTACAATGTTTAGTGTCATTTTCACTGTACAAACGTAGTAGTTTTAAGCCCAACCATGTTGTTTTTTCCTCCACTTTAGTGGTTTTGTTGCCTAATCATAAAGTGGGTAAGTTAAAGGGTAACTATAGTGGTTTTGATGCCGAAAATAAAGTGACGCCAAAGGGCATGACAAAGCGGCGGTATGTGACAAGTTGGGATGAGAACGTGTTGAATCCACAGATACCCTCAGGCCTCCCTGAAATGCATTTATGACCGTAGTAAGACCCTAGAAAAATTAAAAGTGAAACTGCTAAATATTCTTTATTCTCAATTATCACATCTATGGATCTCTAAATATTTCCAAGAACAAACTTCACACATTACGTTACAACCTCCACAGAGGCACACGACTTCTCTCCTCTCTTTTTGCAGACACACAGCTCTTCTCAAAGCATTGTGGGCTCAGTTGATCCAAAAGTCAGATTAGAGAGCCCAAAGGGACGCCGGGTCACAGTGTGTGGTGGTGAGGAGGAGAAAACCGCTGCGTTATCTCTTTTCTCCAGGCTGTACAAGCCGGCATAATGTACCAACTTAAAAACCCTCACACCATTGTTCACACAATAAGAGGTCTGTATCAGGCCTCTGTGGCAAAAGCCATTCATGTTTCCTCAAAATACATTAGCCAGCAGCACATGTAAAGCTGTATAGCAGGAAATCATGGAATGGAAAAGTTTATTTATTAGTATGTTCATTCATGTTTGGATAAAAAGCAATTTTAGAAGGATTGTTTAAAGGAAACATATCTTTTTTTTAGGGCTGTCAAAGTTAATGTGATAATAACGCTTTAATGCAAATTTGTTTTAACGCTACTAATTTCTTTAATGCATTAAAGCGTATCATTGGGAAAAATTTCCGTAATTACCTTCAGCATATTAAGTGCTCTGAGAGATAACTAGACTTCTGCACCTCATCATGGCTCTGTTTTCATGCTTTAAAAAGCATTCCTATTGGCTGTGCTCCGGCTGTTGGGAGGTGCTTGGTATTTCCTCAACTGATCTCAACATGGCTGTCGGGTCACAAACTTTCTCATTTTACAGCTAAACAGTACACTACAAGATGATTCTGAAAACATTTGAGGAGAGAAATAGGCATTACAGTAACAGAATATTGATTCATATATTTGTTCAGCGCTGCCTAGTTTGACTGTTTGACTAGATTGACAACCGGCGCTCATAGACTGCAGCTGGACGGCAGACTCCAGATCAGCTCTGATTGGTTGTTTTCCTCCAGGCTGTGAAATCTTGCAGATGCCATTAGGAGCACCGGAGGACACAGAGGCACATGATTTTTTCTCAGATTACCTGTCTCATGCACTACTGTCAGGATATAGTGACGGTTTTATAAAAATAACTTTTTCGTAACCATATTTGCTCCATTTCTACCCACTGCTGATTTAACTTGCGATTTTTAGGTTGTAGCAGGCTCAGTTTTAAAGCTAGCGTGAACTGCTACTGGCATCATATGAAACTAGAAAAACGCAAGGAGTCCATTGGTACCAACCATGTCATACTAGCTTGTGAAGGAGGCTAAATAACGCTCCAAACTTATGCTACATTTAGGCGAGGAAAAACTGCCATGGCCATTTTCAAAGGGGTCCCTTGACCTCTGACCTCAAGATATCTGAATGAAAATAGGTTCTATGGGTACCCACGAGTCTCCCCTTTACAGTCATGCTCACTTTATGATAATCACATGCAGTTTGGGGTAAGGCATAGTCAAGTCAGCACACTGACACACTGACAGCTGTTGTTGCCTGTTGGGCTGCAGTTTGCCATGTTATGATTTGAGCATATATTTTATGCTAAATGCAGTACCTGTGAGGGTTTCTGGACAATATTGTCATTGTTCTGTGTTGTTAATTGATTTCCAATAATAGACATACATTTGCGTAAAGCAAGCATATTTCTCCACCCCCATGTTAATAAGTGTATTAAATACTTGACAAATCTCCCTTTAAATTACATTTTGAACAGATTAAAAAAATGTGTGATTAATATACGATTCAGTATTTTAATCGATTGACAGCCCTACTTTCTTTTCCTACATGTTTCCAGTAGGCTCCTGTGGTTGAGGAGACTATTATGCCTGAGGAAAACTTGTAGAAAACCACACACACATAAAAACGTTTTAATCCACAGCTGCCACACAATAAATGTCATAATAACCATCCATAATTTCAGAAGCCTAGGGAAATTGCATGCATGTATGTATGTATGAATGTGTGTGAGAAAGTGTGTGTGTGGTGTGTTGTAAATTGATCCCTCCTACTCTCGCTGGTTCGTTGTGCAGAGGAGGGGCAATGAGGAGGAGGAGGAGGAGGAGGAGGAGGAGGAGGAAGCAGGAAGGAAGAGGAAGGCAGGCACAGAGAGGGAAAGGGGAGGCAGGCTGTGAATGCTAACAAGCCTCCGTCGTAATCACACAGCTCCGTAGGTATAGGGTTTGATATTAAAAAAAAGCAGCGTCTTGCAATGGAGAGGAGCTCGGAGCACTATTAGACACCTACTACTACTACTACTACTATGCGCCAGAGCCGCGTCCTCCGCCCTGTGCGCCCGCAGCAGCAGCAGCAGCAGCTCCACCGTCGTCGGTGCGTTTGATCAGTAAAAAAAACCGTCTTTTTCCGCCGCCGAGTGAAATGTATCGCGACTGCTCCGGACGACTCACATTCTGACAATGGAGATTGAAAATATCGTGGCCAACACGGTTCTCCTGAAGGCGAGAGAAGGTAAGCAAAAAAAAAATTACAATATATTTTTTCTCCACCACCACCTCCACGACATGACAGTGGACCATCCTCAGCTTTCCTCTGTCTTTCCATCCCTGCGCAGCGCTTTGTCTCCGGGCAAACACCGAACACATATATCCCGTTGAAATCAGCTGTTTTGTCCACTACCGACACATCTACCGGGCAGGTTACACCGTGAGGCCCGAGCAGAGCAGAGCAGGCTGCAGATGAACAACGCAGGGAGTGTTTGCAGCATCAGATGGGCAGCGTTTGTGCATTTAGAGGCACTTTTTTTTCACAGTGTTTTTTTTTGTGGATATTCACAATGTAACGATGATATAACGATATATTTAATGGCATTATACGGTGTTGGAGTATGGAGCAAAATATGTAGCTGCGCAGCTCTGTGCGTCGGTGCTGCCTTCACTTACCTGTCATTGTGTCGGTGTTTAAAGCCCATAATTAGGAATGGAAAGTGAACCGAGTGGTGTTATGTGACGCAGGAATATGTTGCTGCATTGCTTGTTTGGTTGTTTGATAAGGAACTTACTGGGAGGAAGGAATAAGGTTATTATAGTGGAGGTTTTTAGGCCCACCGTGTGCACCCTCCGGCCGGCGGCCCAGGCTGCTGGAGCCTCCGGGTGTGTGCGCGCTACTCGGTGGGCCGGTGATCCACGCAGAGAGCGGCTCACCTGGAGGAGGTGGAGGAGAAGAGGCGAGCATCCATCTGTTTGCCAGGAAGATGGCAAAAAAAGCAGAGAGGCTATAGTGAGTGGGCGCAGGGTGGGTGTACAACATCAGCTGCCAGAGAGGAAGGTTAAAAAAAAAAAAAAAAAAAAAAGGTGTTATCACTGCTCAACGATTTTTCTGGACACCAGTATTTAAGGGTCTTTGACCTCAGAGGATTGATGCGTTTTATTCGGTAGCAGAGTCTCTCTCTCAGTGCGGCTCTCGGGGTGTTGTTGCGTACATGCAGAGGCCTTCTTCTCTGCTTATGGTTTGCATTATATTCGGACTGCGTTTTCAGTTCAAGACTAAAACGCCAACACTGCTGTGAAATGGATTATTCACAGCAGCAGTGAATCCATTTCATAGCAGCAGCTGCTCCTTATTGAGGCACCAGGCTTTTCTTTACCTGCCGTCAAATGGTGCTTGGTGTTGATTCATGTCTGTTGTACACCAGTGGTTCCCAACCTGTTTCCACTTAAAAGGACCCCTTTTCTATCATTGAGTAAATTGACGACCCCTGACTAAGTGACATATTTTATGGATATTTCATATTCAATGCATAACAATAACAGTACAGAACATAAACTGTATCATTGAAGCAGCAGTGGCTAGAAATGGAGCAAATATGATTTAAAAAAAGTCATTTTTATAAAACATATCCTGTCAGTGGTGCATCAGACAGGTAATCTGAAAAAAATCATGTGCCTCTGTGTCCTCCGGTGCTCCTAATGGCATCTGCAAGATTTCACAGACCGGAGGAAAACAACCAATCAGAGCCGAGCTGGAACCTTGCCGTTTCTTAGCAGCTGTCAATCACTCTCTAACTCTGATCAAATATGAATCAATATTCTGTTACTGTAATGCTTATTTCTTGCATAAAATGTTTTCAGAAACATCTTGTAGTGTACTGTTTAGCTGTAAAATGAGAAAGTTTGTGACCCAGTCGCCATGTTGAGATCAGTTGAGGAAATACCAAGCACCGCCCACAAGCCGGAGCAAACTTTCTCATTTTACAGCTAAATAGTACACTACAAGATGTTTCTGAAAACATTTGAGGTGAGGAATAGGCATTACAGTAACATAATATTAATTCATATTTGATTTCATATTTCGCAAGTGATTTACAGCTGCCTCCGTTGAATTAACAGCCAATAGGAACGCTCTCTCTCTGAAATGACCTGTGATTAGTCAAGGTCTCCCGTCACGGGCTAGATTTTTTAAAACCTGAAAACAGCCATGAGGAGGTGCAGCAGTCTAGTTTTTCTCTCAGAACACTTGACTTATAATATGCTGAAAGGTTATTATGGATTTTTTGCCCAATGATGCCAAAAACATTCTGCATACTGAAGCTTTAACCTAAATAGTGAACGCAAAAACTGCAGGAAGTTTGTGTAAAATGAGCCATTTGGATGAATTTTGAGCAGATTATTTGAATATTGCATGAGAGATGAGTTTTCCTGTTATTTTTAGGAACTTTTAATACAATTTTCTGTTTGTAATATGTATTTTTGGGGATTTTTAATAATCATACATATCTAATAGGCTTCTTTTTTGACAAATACAGTGTTTTCTTCTCCCTGACGTTTGGTCATTGTTCTATCAGCTCTTTGGTTGTTTTAACTTTTCCAATGCAGGACGAGGCTGCTTGGCAGAGAGGGAAGGCTCTGTGAATATAGGTTGTGTTCAGGTCTTCAATGTGCCCTAACCCTGTTTATATCTTAAATAATAATCCAAATTTGTATTATAATGTAGTTTTTTTTAAACATTATTCTTTGGGGGGTTTTGTCTTTATTTGACAGTGATAGTGATAGTCAGAAAAGAGGGAGAGAGAGGGGACGACATGCAGCAAAGGGCTGTGGGTCGGATTTTAACCCTGGCTGCTGTGATAAGGACTCAGTCTTGGTACATGGGGCGCCCGCTCTGCCAGGTGAGCTACTGGGGCGCCCCTTAATTTAGTTTACTGAGATATGCCAACTGTATATATTTAAAAAAAAAAAGTTTTTGCACTTTTTTGTACTGAAAATGGATGGATGGCGACACGTTAAATAATCACTTGCGTTGTTGCCACAAATCAACAACTTAGTCCTCCATTTCTGAGGTCCATCTTACTACTACTTTATGCTGCGCGTTTTGCATTAGCTCGTGCATTAGCTGCAGCCGCACCTTGGTTTTCAATTGGCTATCGTTCTTTCCCATGTAACTGCGTCATTGGCTGCCCGCTGGGTTCCCCACACACAACAGGATATCCGATTGTAAATATTGAACATGTTTAATATTTACGATTTGAAATCGGTGCGGCCAGGATGGACTTCCAAGCCGATCGGGGGTTGTAAAAAAAACAAAACAAAAACACTCTTACCATACCTCACACCACGGGAATATCTGGCTAGATAATCTTTAGAACCATAAATAAATCGGGGCTCTGCTGATGATTGTCGGGAGGGAGGAATCAGGCCCAAAATCGGCTTGATTCTCAGTTAATCAGGTGGTCATTAGACAAGACAATGGACATGTGATTTTCAATAAGTCGTTTATCAAGTTAAAACAGCTATTTGTTATCCTTGCTTGTGATGCAAACTTAACATTATTATTTTTTAGAAAATATAATAGATTTACCAATAAATAAAACAGTCAGTACTTGCAGTCTTAATAAGGATTTTGGATATAGCTGGTATAGCAGGGACACTCCTCTGCCACATCAAACATGTTGAGTATACAGTCAGTGTTGTTTTTTATATTTCTCCCTGCCATACAATTCACTGTGTTAATTAGCACTCAGATTAAATCCGCTAATGGCTCCCAATTTATCCCTTTAAGGTGCACAGGAGACTAATTAGATTTTAATTAGGCTTTGCAGAGGTGTGTGTGTGTGTGTGTGTGTGTGTGTGTGTGTGTGTGTGTGTGTGTGTGTGTGTGTGTGTGTGTGTGTGTGTGTGTGTGTGTGTGTGTGTGTGTGTGTGTGTGTGTGTGTGTGTGTGTGTGTGTGTGTGTGTGTGTGTGTGTGTGTGTGTGTGTGTGTGTGTGTGTGTGTGGCTGTCAAAGTGTTTCAGTATGTCACAGTCAGTGACAGTTGTCAACACTGGCAGCGTCACGAGCCGTGGTGCGAACCCCACCTTTAAACACACAGATCCGGACAGAAAACGACTTTTGTGGGTCAGAGGTCAGCTGCCTTTTGATTCTCCTCGATCACCTTTGGTACTACGCGGCATCAAGGCCTCAGCAAGCAGCGGAGGCTGTCTACCAGCTGCATGAGCTAGGTCCAAGCCACTGAGTCAGCAAGAGTTTGCCCTGTTGATGTGTCCTTGAGCAAGCCTTTTAAAGCAGTTGTTCTGTAACTCTCTGACCTCATTGTGGAGAAGGGAAATACAAACAGTTTCTCAGTGTACTAATAAGTATGCGCTGTGCATAAACAAGTTTGGTATGTTTGCTGATAAGCAGCATTCTCCATCCCAGAATCAACTCTTGATTAATAAGGTAACCTTTGAGTCTCGCCACAAGATGCTCGTAACTTCTGACTTTTTCTAGTCAACTTTCACACACCTGTTGATGTGAAACTGGGTGGCCAGAGTGAGAAGTGTTCTGACAGGGTGTGTCCAGTCTGCCACAGTTGAAATGACAAGACAAAGGGAAGTGGTTTGGTGTTGTAGAGATGACACTGCTCCCCACCCCTTCCTGTGTGAAATGTATACATACATTTGATACAGTGTGTGTAAAGGAAATCAAACACATTTTTACATTATTTCGATTATTTTTTTTTTTGCTTTAGGGCAGCTCAGGCTGCAAGAAGTGACAGATGCATGTGGTGATAGTCTAGAGGAAGTTATTGCTTTTAATAGCATATGTAGAACGTTTTTGGAAATAGTGTTTGTGAGAATACCAAGAGAATAAGCATTGGCATAGATGCAGCCCACAGTGTATGTGGATTGTAAAACCTCAGCCTAGCATTAGAGAGTTATTTTCAACACAACAATACGATTCCACATAGTCTCATACGGTATAACATCAGAAGTATCTCCTCAATAATTGGATTGACAGTCTAAACCCTTTTCATATTTTTGAGTAGTACCCATATTTAGCTATAAATTGTAGAATCTCACCGATACATTGGAGGGCCTGTTTTGACACAATATTGTTTTATCACGGACATCTATTGGCCGATATTCACAGAAAACTTGTAGAACATAATGCAGTTAAAAGCACTTGAGATAATTTAGAAACAGTGTTATCATACTTTGTCCCGCAGACTCCACTGTTTACTATACTTTGCAGCACCTGAGTTGGCAGAGCACCCCATCATAGCGGAGCAGATGGCGGTGTGAAGTCTGTCGAGAAAAATTATGTTTACTCTCCAGCTGTAAAATATCCTGCCTCCATTACATTTATTTGTCAGAGCTCTTCAACAACCAAATTGGAGGGCCCTTTTGATCAATCTCACATAAAAAAGATGGTTTATATAAAGCGGGCAACGATCGTTGATACAAACCAATTCTTGTAGCTGAACATGCAGTTGTATCTCAGTAAGGAAGCAAACGGTGCTGAATAGTCACTGGAACATTTGTAACAGACATATTCTCCCTCTTTCAGACCTGAAAAGTAAACGGAGGTGAACCCCAATCTCAACCGTGATGCTGTAACAATCAAAACATTGCTGACATTGTAAATGTCTTTTAAAATACATCCACCCCTGTATGCTCTGACATTGTTTGATATCCGTAGTCTGCACATTACAGGAAATATTTTGTGAAACTGTTGCCATTTTTGGCTGGACCGCAGAAGGCCAGCCAAATTCACAGACGGGCGCGAGGCGCGACGGGCTCACGAAACTTGGACCAAGCTGTCAAACTAGGCGATCTAGTTCTAAAATGAAACGAGATTCATCAGTGGCATAAGGCTATTTTCTTGTTTAAAATGTTTTCAAAAGTAGATTTTGGTGGATTGTTTAGATGGAATAACAGGCCACCATATTGATTCCTGTTTGAAACGGCAAGCAGAAAACCAGCGACCAATCAGGTGCCTTCCACGATATGGTACGTCACCACTTGGAGTGGAGCAGCGCGTCCCCTAGTGTCCTCACCGGATCTGGTGGACATGTAAGACTGGATTTAACATTATAGACATGACCACTGACTATTTGTGTAACAATTTAGCCACAAATTCACACACTGACCACACACGGTCCAGCCATATCATCATGTCTTGTTTTTCCTCTGATCGGGCTTGACAGATGACGACTATGTTATATAAAGTGATACTAAATTAAAAAAACTTCAAAATGTAACTTGACATTGGGGCTTCCGCACAACATGTCTGTTTTTTATGATCTGCTGAAAGATGATGTCTTAACCATGCTCTTTGCCGTGTAGGCGAAAGGAGGATCATGGGTATTGTAGTTTTTTAGGGGGACTTTTTAAATTGGACAAAGTCAGGCCAGTTGCTGACCCTGACTATTGATAGCTAAATCAACAAAATTTGTGGTTTGTTGACAGTTTTATTTTAGTTTTTTTTACTTCAGTTAGAGAGTGACTACATTTCCCAGAGTTCCCTTTGAGAGCCAATGTTTACTTCTTGCATTCAGCTGTGAGTTATAAATATAGTTGGTGGGTTCATGGTTGGAGCACACCAAAGAGCTCTTCTGGTTGAGCAAAGTTAGTAGCGCACCCCTTAGTCAAAACGCAATGTGTTGGATGGATGTCTGCAATGCATTCTGGTCTATTGAGGGTTGTCATTTAAGTACCTGGTTTCTGCTCAAAGTTTGTAAAATGGAAAACCTGAGGTGCTGATGACTTCTTATGTTTCCTCAGCTTAAAAAAATATGCAGTTGAGCTTTAATGAAGCTGCACTGGTAATGCATTGATGTGACTCTATGTTCTCTATATCTAGGAATAAAGTACATGCACTTCGTAAGGGTTAATGTATCAGTGAGCCGGTCATTATTGCGAAATGAAGCCTGACAGGGGCGGCGGTGTCTTGAATCACCATTTCCCTTGATGTACATTATCCCGCTTATTACACAGACACTTACAATAATTTGACACAAAATAATGATTTCATTGACTTAAAAATTATTTTATTTAGTCCTCTCGCTGTGCAAGGAGATCAGAACTGCATCCATAGCAGCGGTCTGCTATAAAGAAATAACCGACCGTAGAATGGCATAATTGACCAATCAGAATGAAGTATTCAACAAAGCCGTATAATAAGTACACCACTGCCACATGTGTTGTAGGATGAAATCCCAAAATGTAATTTTGAGTTGATAAAAATGGGCAGCTATTCAGTGAACTGGTTCATTTTATGGCCGTCCCTGCTGTTGGTCTGAGTTCCAAAGATTCAAGCATCGGTGGAGAAACTTGTCTGTGCTAAGAAGAAAAGAAAATATCCAAAGGGCACAGAGGAACAGGATTAAGTTGTGTAGCTAGGTGTTATTACTCTTTAATACAAACTTGGGACACGAACATATGGTCACCACGTGTTACATTCCCACGCATATTCTCAGATTCAAATGTAACGAGTGACTGGACATAAAGGGCATTTCACCCCTCTTCCTGAAATCATATTTCAACAGATCTTTTTCTGCTGTGTTTCATCATTCCTACTGTCTTCATAAAAAGGAAGGAATGTGGACAGTCCACTGCTCACATTCCAGTAGGAACTAATCCTGCTTATGTAAGTAATTTCCACCCTACAACCTGGAAGCTTTGATTTAGATTTTTAGCAGAGAACATTACAGATGTAAGAGGATACACCTCTACTGTCAATGCCTATAACCTATCTCTGCTCTTTGCCCCCTCTGCCCTACCCTTCAAATTGTAGGCTTGCAGGTCCTCTCCCACGACTTGTGAGGGTTTTACTGTGACGTCGGCCGGCGTAGCTTTATTAGTTTTGTGGTCATAGCTGGGCTAACACTTGTTGTCATCACTCTGGGGTGTTTCCTCCAGCTGAGGCTCATAAAACACATTGCTTTGTGACTGTCCCTTGATGTGGGACTCATTTTACAGTTATTACACCCACAAATGGGCTGTGCGGAGAATGAGACGCAGTGTGTTGCGTACGCGGCGGCTATGCTGCATGGCACTAGCGGCGGCGCTTAGCTGGGTGGCTACTGGGATGTTCATTAGCGCAATTCCTTGGCAAGCCGACTGAGCATGAAGAGGCACTTTTTGAGGCACTTTGTGAACATCATAGGGACGTTGTTCCAGCTGCCTTATTAAATGTTAAATGGCCGTTCTTCCTATGAGATCCCAGCTGTCAGCCTCAGTTTAACAATGTGTACGGCTGAGTGTATTTACAAGTTCTTATGGTTCAAATAAAGATTTAGTTTCTCTAAAAAGAGTTTTTAGAGGTCTGGCAGAGTCCAAGTCTAGTAGCAAGTGTATTAAATAACAAAGGTCCTTCATGCTTTATCAGTTTGCCTTTTTGAAACGTTCATAGTCACAATTTTGGCGTCTGCCCTTGGTTAAATTCACTGTCAGTCCTGCCTTCAAAATATGACTTGAAAGTGTTGTCTTATCAAAGATAATCTTCAAGGTGTAATATGTGCTGTGTGTTCCACACCCAAGGGCTCAGAGGCTGCTGTCTGTGTGTTCCTGCTCTTTCAGCGTGGCCGTGAAATTAACCAGTGGGCCCTTCATCTGACAGACGGCCGTAGATAACCTATAGATGATTAACCTTTCAGTCCGTCCTCTCGCTCGCTCGGAGCTCTGCGCGTCTTGCTCAAGTTTAGTCTCCCCGTGTTCCCTCGCCGTCCTTCCCTCCCCCCCCTTCATCCCTCAAGACACTGTGAAAACAAGGGTCAGTTTTCAAGCGCGTCTCGGCTTGATTTAATGGAATATCTTGAACGTGGAGGGGATGGGGGCAGAGGAAGGAAAGGTCTTGCAAAACACCACAGCACGCCGCTGGAATGAGCAAGAGCGCATGTTTATGTGCAGCGCGCGTGTGTGTGTGTGTGTGTGTGTTTTCCGCCTCATGTGAAAAACTGCATGTCATACCTCGTGTGAGATCCACCCGCTGCCTGGCTCGTTCTGTTGTCATGCCCTGGAATTTACTCTGATGTTCACATTTTGCACCACGTGACCCCCACGTCTTCTCGCAGAGCCATATGGAGAGAAAGAGGAACATAAAGAATTAACGAAGGCATAACAAGCGAAGGAAACTGTTTATATGGGGGAGGGGAGCGAGAAGCTGGAGTCAGAGAGAGGAGGAAAAAGGGGAAGGGGGCATGTGAGAGAGAGAGAGGTGAGGATTACGGGAGGGTAGCGCTGCCTGATACTCACATGTTTCTCTTTTCCTCTCCCTCGCTCAGCTGATGTGTGTCTTTCAGTGCGAGTATACAGACGGATTACCTTATGCAAACACTGGGCCTTTGCTTTGAATAGGCAACACAGATACTAGCAGCTAATGTTTTCCTTATCAGGGGCTACTCCAGCCAGTCGTACACTGTATGGGAGAGAGCGACTGGGAAAGCCACAGGCCATTCATTTATCATAGCCAGGCTCCATTGTGCCCATGTGCGTGTGCATGCTCATATTACAATGGGCCTAAACTATACGTGACCCTCTCTCATTTCCTACCATTTAAGTCATGTTTTTCGGGAGCCGTCCGATTCGAAACCTCCAGCGATGCGGCTGCTGCAGGGTGGGGGTCAGATCTGACTGGGTATGGGCTGGTACCAAATATTCCGGGTATGATTGCACTGGCCAAAAATATCTTGGTAAACAGTGTTATCAGTGTTTTTAAAGTTAGAAAAATGCCGTCAGTGCCAAAATGTAGTGGAGTTACCTAACAGCATGTTTGGCTTTTTATCTTTCATTTGCTTTTCTTTTCATTTCATGCTCAGTGGAATTTTTTAACCCTCTGAGACCCACAATAGACCTGTTTTTGTCTTTTTTAGGGGGGTATAGCAGTACATCTAACATAGAAGTGGTGTACATCATCTGAAAGCTGGGGACCTGAAGATTAATTTGAGATGCAGCTCAGCACTGTGTCAAGATCAGATATAAACATGAATTAATTTAAATGAATTGTAAAAGTAATAAGGGCTTAGAACATTGTGATAGAAGTATATGATGGTCTATTATGTCTGATAAGTTGTTGCAGCAATTTTTGTGTTGATAACATTTGTGACACATATTTGGTGCTAAATTTAACAATTTTTTACCAGTTGAGAATTAATAAAAATGAACAATAATCCCTCAAAAATAACCCCATTAAGACACCAAGACTTTGAGGAACACCATAGAAAAAGCCATGTTGTGATTTGGTATCAAAAACTTTTGACATTTTGAGATTTCTGCAAAGAATTGCATTTTCCATCCATCCTCTGAATGCTCTAGGTCTCTAGTTTGTGGCTGTAAAGTTTCATGAGGCTGTGATTATCCTAGAGGTCACCACAGGTCATTTTATACAGTGAGGTCAAATGTCAAAAAATGGTCTCACTATAATTAAATGGCTACTATGGGGACTAACATCATCACACATAAATACAGTTGAGCTAATTGGAGACATAAGAATCCTAGTTTTACAGTGATACCCAATTTATGTAATTCCAAGACTGTTTAGGGACCCCCCCAGTATGCAGAAATATTCAAATACACCATTTTAGAATAGGTCAAACTCACACATTTATACTGGATTCTAAAAACGACATGATTTTGGCCCCAAACTGCTGATCTCAGGGGGTTAAGTGCGCATTGACCCTGATCTTTAACCTCCATGGGTTTTTTTTTAAAGTCAGGGATCAAGGAATTAAATGTTCTTGCACTCATTATAAGTCACTGTGTGCGAGTGTGTCGCCGAACTGCCCAAAGCGGATGGTGTAAAGACGTAAATACTGGCTGCTTGCTGCCGCGGTCGGTCTGTCACTGTCACAGACGAGCTGGGTTTTCTGGCCTTGTGGCTGTTATTCTGAGCGTTAGCATGTGACATGTGTTCATCAGATGGGCGAGCAGCTTCTCCGATATGGCGATGCAAAATAAAGACGGGTTGTGAAGACAGCAGCGCCGCACGGCTCTGTGTTCACGGTAACATCTGAGAAAGCTGGGAATCACAGCACAAGAAGTCGCCAGTGACGTTGTTTCCAAGTGTTTTTATTTTTATTTCATCACAGCTATCACTTTAATTTTCACAGATTCACTCTGATTAGGGGCGCAAATAGTCGCTTCATATATTCATATATGTGCCACATAATAACATTGTGTTTTTCCAGTAGATACAGAGGAGATTTTATTGTAGTAATAGTTTAGGGATGTTAATAACGGTTATTTTCTTGATGCATCAGTTAATCGTTTGGTCCTTAAAATATCAGTAAATTGTGAAAAATGTTATTGTTTTGTGTTGTTAATTGATTTCCAATAATAAATATATACATACATTTGCATAAAGCAGCATATTTGCCCACTCCCTTGTTGATAAGAGTATTAAATACTTGACAAATCTCCCATTAAGGTACATTTTGAACGGATAAAAAATGTGCGATTAATTTGTGATTAATCTCGATTAGATATTTTAATCGATTGACAGCCCTAATATAAAGTAGATAAAATCAGCCCCACCTTTACCAGTTAAAGTTATAATCCAGGGATATAATATATATGATTCTGAAATGTATCTGTGTAATGACTACTTTTACTTTTGGCAATTTAAGTATATTTTAATGCAAATACTTTTGTACTTTACTTAAGGCACATTTTGAATGCAGGACTTTTACTTGTAATAAAGTATTCTTACACTGTAGTATTGCTACTTTTACTCAAGTCAAAGATCTTCTTCCACCACTGGCCAGCGCAGAGCAATTTCACCGCTGCAGTTGTGTAAACGGCTTGATACTGGTCGACACATCTGTTGGCTGATTCCTCGGTCTAGATCCCGTTTAACCTGTTTCTCTAATATAAATTCTGTTCAGGCATGTGGACGGTTGAGTCATGAACCCATCGGTCACACAGGAATTTCTTCTGTAAGTTTTATTTAATTTTTTCACTTGAACTTTTGGATGTGAAATAAGTTGTGAACTCTACATGAACTGGCTTTAAAAGAAAAGGAAGAAAATCTTAAGTCTGAATTTGTGAAAGCTTCAGGAACTCTGAAATGGTGGGGTGGGGTGTTGGTTGGGGGGGCGGACTCTCCCTGAGATGATACTTCCACAGTCTACTGTGTGACCTCCAGGCTGGCTCCTTCTCCACTTGAGATGAAAGAGAGAGGAAAGGGAGGACAGGGAGAGGAGCATATTTGGGATGGCATTGGAGTGCATTTGACCTGCACACGCATTAAGAGCATGTGGAAACAGCCACTGATCATTGGGGAGGAGAGAAAGCCGAGACAGAGACAGAAGAGACCCATGAATGTAACATTCATTAATGCACTCATAGCTCACTCCAGACAGACAGACAGACGTACAAACAAAAGCTGCATGAAAATACTCTCGGTCTACTCCCTCTCTCTCGTTCTCCCTCTTTGTGTATTTTCTTTGTTTCCCAGACTCCCGTGTTTTGAATTCATCTAACCGGTCAGAATTAAAGAATGGAGGAAACACACCAAAATTCAGTAAAAGTAAACAATATTGGTGTATCCGTTCCTACTGTAAAAACTACTGCAAGTGAGATAAAAGTGATGGATAGTAGGGGTGAGGAATAAATCTATTTATGTGTCGCGATTATAATAATATATTCGATAAATTTGCTTCACTTGAGTCTATGCAGAGGTAGATGGAAGTTACCGCTTTTATTGTTGTAGTCTGAGTAACGTGACGTCATATTCGTTCCGTATCTGTCAACCAAAACAAACTGCAGCCGGCCGCATTGAGCCGAAATGAAAAAGTAGAAAACAGCGGAGGGTCGGCGTGGATTCGACCTGCACCCTCACATTTTATCATCTCCGTTGTAAAATCGTCTGATGCTACAACTGTAGAGCAACCATATACTGACATTTATGTTAAATGCATTCAAGCAGACCCGATGGAGCTGACCATGGAGAACAGAGCTGACGGGTGAGCTAGCGACGGACGTGGCGAAGTTAGCGGAAGTATACACGTATGATTACGTCCGATTTTCAAAATAAGGTGTTAACAAAGGGAACTGTATATAAAAAAAAATACATACGTCGAAGTAAGACTGATTGGATTCACCAGCAGAATAAAACATTACATGTCCCTTATAAATAAAAAGAAATAGCACTAATTTGTGAGGGAAATGTCTTTATTTGTAAAATTTTGGGTTGCTGGAAAATATTTAATAAATAATGTCTGACAATTACTGATATATTTGACTTCAGGACATCTGACTACATACATGCTGAAAATCAAACTCTTTTACTGTATTCATTTCGATATTTTCCAAAGTAAAAGTCCATAGAAGTGGATGATTCAACTTTTTGAAAGTTTAAAGTTAATAAAAAAATCACAATAAATTGTAATATCGAATCGCAATACTTGTAGAATTGCAATACTTAAAAATTGCAATACATATTGAATTTGCACCTCAGTATCGTCATAGTATCGAATCAGGAGATGGGCGCATCGTCCCAGCCCTAATGGATAGTGATTGCACAGGGACTTTCAGAAATGCTGTTACATGGTGATAAAGCATAAATGCTTTGCATTGATGCCTCTTGACAGTGTGTCTCCTTTACGAAATAACGCACTGTTGGATTGTACCAAAAAGGAAGAAGAGGACTTTGCTTACCTTTCGCTGTTTTAAACAATCCGAGTGTAATATCGGGTCATCCATTCATCTGTGGCCAAAGCTATCAAGAAGTTCATGGCATCTTTCTTTTTTAGTGGCATTTTGTTTTTGTTGGATAGTTGACCGCAGAGTGCGACAGGAAACATGGGGAAATAGAGAGATGGGGCTGATGTGAGGCCAGTCGTTGGTAATTCCTGTTACACGCCTTGGACTGCTGTGTGACCAGGATGACCCCGCCGTCTATAAATCTCTAAAGGAAAGGAATGTGCGTCCTCGTCGTAGAGCGGCGTGTCTCCTGATTCTATCATCAGTCTTTCTCAACATGTTCCAACTTTTGAATCTGCCGCACATGCGCAGACCTGTCCCTGAGATGCTGCGCGATGATCTCAGCGCTGGCTGTAGGCTCGGCTATGAATGAGCGAAACTGCTCTGAGGTCGGTGTTTATGGAGGGCCCCGCTCTCTCGGAGGGGAGAACCAAAGTTAAATAAATACTTGCTCCATCCTGTCTGCATTAAGGGCCTGCACACATGGCTTTGACGTCAGAGTGACATTAAACAGGGTGGGGTGGCCCAGCCAGCTCCGACAGGCACGTGCGCGCGCGCGCACACACACACACACACACACACACACACACTCTCTCTCTCTTCCATAGCTTGCTATTAAAATCCCTGTCTTTCTTTTCTTGTCAGACTCTTTTTTCATTTTTTCCTCAATTGTTCTCTCTTTCCTTCTCTCTCTTTTTCCCATCTGACCCCAAGTTTAGGTGACATTTCTCACCCTCATATCTTTTGTACAGTACAAAAGCATTGCCACTTTCAACCTTTATTGGCACTACATGTCTCAACACTTAACATCGGCTCATGACAGGGAAGAAGTCAATCTCTGACAGCTTGTTACTTTTTGGTGATCTGGTTTGACTTTAATCATCAATCATTCTGTGTTTTTGCCACAAATGTGTGTGTGCAAGGGTTTTCTCCTGCAGTACAACCAGCCAGACGCAACTGGCTATCATCACAGTTTGTAATCCAACATTTAACTCCCAACATTTATCTTTGCTGTGCTCCTTTTTTTAAAAATTTAGTTTCCTTGTCCTGCAATGAAGAGATTGTATTTTTGTGCATGTACTTATACGTCTATATATGTATGTGTGTGTGTGTGTGTGGGTGAGAGGGTGTATATGCCCTGCAGCCCCGCAACTGGTCTTTCAACATGCCTGTCAACATGTACAACCTGAGACCAGTTTGGATCTCATAAGCTTCGTTAACAAAACATCAACGAGTAGCTGCTCATAACACTCCTGTCAAGCCATTCAAGGCGTGACACGGTCACTTTTTTTGGATGTGTATGCTACCATTGCTTGTCCAAATAAATTACGGCAGCTTGTAGTGCTGATATCTGGTGTGTTCGTGGGTTTGTGGTTGTTAGTGTTCACTGTGAACATTGGACCTGACAAAAAAGTACGGTTGGTTTAAAGTAGGGCGGTCAAAGTTGTTGGCAAATTCGTTTTAACGTCACTAATTTCTTTAATGCATTAACACAACTTGCAATTTTCTTTAATGCTAATTGCAGTACCTGCAGTGGAAGAGGGATGGGGATGTTTTTGTAGAGGTGAGAACATGCACACTGTACATACGGTATGCTCCTGTGTGTTGGGAAGGTGTTGTTTTGCAGGTGTTTGACCACACTGACCCCCTGTATGTATTTGTGCTGAAACTGTCACATGTCACTGCCGGACCAGCTGGTGTCTGGTGAACTTCAGGGGAGAGGATTTCCCTCTCTGTTATCCTCTCACCATCACAGTGTACACGGTTCACTCGGGCTAGTTTGTGTACTCAGTGTTTTAAAACATGGAATTGAAGTGATGAGAAAAACAGCAATGTGTGCCCAAAGATAGGGTTTAAATCCGCCGACTCTTAATCGGACTCCCTCACTAATTTTCTTAAAAAGAAATCAAAACCACAGTAGACTGCCTGTTTAGTTTGTTTTATATGATTATATGATTGAAACCCAGAAAGAAGAGATGCTTTGTTTTATTTTTAAAATGGGAAATGTGTCCTAAGTGCAGAGTTTTGAAGACGGTCAAACACCAAAAGTTGACTTTGAATGATTTGTAGTCTTTAACTCCATTCAAATTCAAATAAGCTTCATTGTTATGAATGTGGATGTTACATTATTGGCGAAGCTAAATTAGATCGAAAGATCACTTACTTATTCTTTGATTTGACACTCTGTAATTTAAATCATAGTTTTGCCAACTTTATACTGTATTTCATTTATGTAATTTCTTGCACAGCTGATTTACTTAGCACAATATACATTGACAATGAATTCATATTTAGTCTAAGAAGTTTAGTTAATGTAGTTAATGTGAAACTACCAAATTATATATACTAATTAGTAAAATATATACATTTTTTAAAAATAATTATTGACTGAAGATAAAGTCAAGTCCCAATCTAACATTACCAGAGCCTAAACTAATATCTTACAACCTAATTTCATCTGACCACGAGTAAAAAAAAAACACCAAAGTAAGCAAATTCTCATAATTGAGAAGTCATAACCAGTAAGTTTGTTGTGTTTTTACCAGAAAAATGATGATAATCGTTTCGCTCATGGATGCACTCAAACACACGTTGATGCACGTTGATATGCTTCCTCTTGTCTCTTTAAAGGTCCGTTACTTATGTGTGAAGCTGCTAGTTTGCAAAACAAAGCAGCATCTCATCAGAATACTCGGTTGACTTAATCTTCAATACTCTGTCCTCAAGGAGTAAATACCTCAGTTCACCCCCCCCACACACACATACCTGCTGGCGTTGAAATGAGCATTTCAGTGAAATATATGGAGTGACCCCGGTCCTTTGAAGAGCCCTGTTGGGCCTGGAGGTCATTGACCCCTCACATCAGGGTCATCTCGTCTGCCGAGCGGACTCTCCAACGCCACTGTTGGTGTGCATGAGACAACCGATAATGTTAAAGTTATGTTTGGCTAATGTTTTCTCCGGGGAAAGAACCCACTTTGTGTGTGTGTGTGTGTGTGTGTGTGTGTGTGTGTGTGTGTGTGTGTGTGAGACAAGATGTGTGTATGCCCCATGATCTTTGAAGCTGTCAACATTCTTCACCTCATGCTCTGTCATGATGCATAGAGGCGTCTGGTGAGATGAACCAGCTGTCCCTGCATCTGGTCGCTGCAAGGTCACCATGCTTGTGTGCGCTCGCACACGCACACGCACACGCACACGCACACGCACACGCACACACACATCCACAGCAAGGACTCAGGAAGAGCGCCAGGCTTTGAAGCAAATTTAACATAGTGGCCAAATTGTGGAATTACAACTTCCGAAGTTCTGTGTCCGTCACGTGACGCCATAGAGTGCTCCAGGGATGATGTACTTTTGTAGGCCAACGAGGAAGTTGGCATCGCCCTGGTTCCCTTGACAAAAACCCAATGGGATTTTCCCATTGGGTTTTGGATTATTGCAGAAAATAAGATCAGTGACAAACAAACGTTTATGATACTTACGTGTTTTGTTCAGCAAGATAATCTCATTTCCGGATTTTGGAACTCATTCCTGTAGCACTCTATTGGGCCCAAAAATACTTTTCCCCATGGACTTACATTGGGAAAGAGACGTCTGTAACTCAACGGATCATTTTTTTGATTCACTTGAAGGTCTTAAAAGTTGTAAAATGCACTAATAGCCAAATCCATAGTTATTTTCCTTCCTTCCTCCGTTCATGTGAATGAGCCTCAGACCACGGCTGGGCCAAGGGCTTGGAGGTTAAAGGAAAAGCTAGTGCGTTTGCACTACGGGCCCAATGTATGTGGAAGATTGCCGGAAGAGCCGGCTACTTTTATACACGGAATTGCTTCATGCGCCACTGAACAACTTTCATAGGAATGAACGGGGCCCCACCTTTGACGCTGTATCCAGTTCTCTTTATACACCCATGATCCACACCCACACTAGGCTGGACGTCCTCTTGTTCTTGTGTTGAAAATGCCAACCATTGGCTGTGGTTAAAGGCACTCTGGATGCGTAATGTTGAACAAGTGATTTGATTGACCGGCTGATTTTAAATGTGTCATTTGTCTCTCTGTGTCTCTCAGGTGGAGGAGGGAAGAGGAATGGCCGCAGTAAGAAATGGAAGGAGATGCTCAAACTCCCCCACATCAGCCAGTGTGAGGAGCTACGCCGCACTATCGGTAAGAAACCTGGAGCGTGTTTTTCTGTGTTTTTGTGTGTGTGGGTGTGAGGCAGAAAGATAACGTGCCATGCTGTGTCTTTGGGGTGGGTCTGACTGCAGGAGGAAGTTCAGATTGGACTTCCTTCCTGTTTCTACCCGTCTCCACCCACAGTTACAGGCAGGGGACAGGAAACGCTGCGTGTATTGATGTGTGTATTGATGTGCGTATGTGCGCGTCTGACTCAGGGAATCTGTTTGCACAGCCGTTTCTCAATCTCATAGTCTCTCCTGACATTACGTGTGTGTCTCGCTGACTGTCTGTCTGCGCGCACACCAAATCAAAACGTCTTCACTCCTGCTTCCTTCCTGTGCTCACATCTAAGTTTGAAAGTAGGGGCAGGATTCTCTCTTTGTAGCCCAGACAAGTGCTCTACTCCTGGGCTACATTATCTCCTCGCCCCCCCCCTCCCAACCCCCCACAACCCACCCACCCTGGTCCTCTGAATGCCACAGCACTCGGAGTATGTGTGTGTGTGTAGGTGCCTGTGTGTGTGTAATAGTGCGTCACAGCTATCTCTGCCAGAGATTGCAGTGCTACCCTCCCCCACATACTCTCCCTCCCTCTTTTCTGTCTCCATGCCTCCCCCTCCCACTATCTGCATCTCTCTCTCCCTCCCTCCCTCCCTCTTTCCACCACTTCAGAGGAACACAAGAGTGGCAGAGCAGGAGAGTTATGGAGAGAGCGAGTGAAAAACCGTAACAAAGAGAGGCTTTTACAACGGGAGGAAAGATCTCTTAAGGACAGTAGCGAGTGAGAGAAACAACGGAAGGAGAGGAGGGAGGTTGAGTGAAAGAGACTTATATGAACGTACTCCCCACGGTGATATCTCTCGCTCGCCGTTGATTACGATCCGCGTCGTTTTGTCTTCACATCGCAAATCATCGCTCGCAGATCTAATTATCATAAACTTGAATGTGTCCGTCGTCAGCCGTGATACATCACCTGCTTAAAAAACAGCAGCACATAAATGTCGCCTTAAGTGTGAAGGAGCATTGTGCGTGTCATATCTTACACATTTATTACCATTTGGATTATAACTTTGCAGAGGATTCTATAAATGGGCTTTATGTGCCTACGTACGTACGTGTGTGTGCGCACATATGTGCATGCAGCAGCTGTTGAGGGTTATATACGTCACTATTACATAGACACTATTGCGTAATTTCCCTATCACACCGAGCGCAGGATCAAAATAATCCCTTTTGCCTACTTAAACACACAGACGTGTAGGCATGTACACGCACAAACACACTTGTGTGCAGAGACGCTCACACATGCCCATACACAGCGTTGGCACGGCAGATAGAAGGATACAGTAAAGCGACTGATAGCAGTGTCTTTGTTGTGTCTTGATAATGTCAGGCATTTGACCTTAGCCTTGACAAGTGTGCAGTACTTCTAGGAAGCCTAGATTACATTATGTGGGCTGCAGCCACTTTGTCTGCCAGCCTTAGGCCTCTCTCCCTTTCTCTCTCCTCCTTTCCTTCTATGTTCCCTTTTTCCTTTCTTCTGGTATCCATCCAATGCATACAGTACACCTGCACCTATTACTTTTGATCTGTGCGGGTCTCTGCCTCAAAAGCGTGCTCACGGATTGCACATACTGTACGCACACTTGTGCACATTTGGCCGTCCATTCACCGTCTCACCGACTCACTCACTCCTGGCCTAAATTGGAGTTTTAATTAAGTTGTAATGGCAGCTTGACTTCCCTGGATCAGACAGTTACTAGTCCAGGCCAGTTCAAGCTTTACAACTCTGCCTTCATTCTTTTCAGTCCTTTCATTTTCCTGTCCCATTTTTTTCCCGACACTTTGCTGTCTTTTACGTTCTCGCTCTCTCTCATCTTACTTTCACAGTTGTTTTTCTTCCGGACACGGGAGAGGGTTTGCTTACGCAAAGAGGAAATGTTTCATTGGTAGAAGGTTGGCCTACGTTCTCATATTTAAATGATTCAGAGAACCTGAAATCAGCTCGGACACAGACACACGTACATGCTCTCACACACTAACCCAGAGCCAGGACAAAGAAACTGTGGTTTCTTTTCAGGCCTTTGGTCTTTTTATGCTTAGTCTACATTTTGTAACGGAATTCTTAGTTTTGCACGGGAGCAATCTGTAAACTTCATCTAATGAGATAAAGAGAGACTGTGCAAAGACATACATGTGATTTGGCATTGTTTATATCTTGATATTTAGACATTAAAGGGGACCTTTTGTGCTTTTTCCATTTCCTTTAGTTAGGACTGTCAATCGATTCAAGTATTTAATTGTGATTTTGTCCATAGTTAATTGCAAATTAATCTCACCTTTCTTTTTATCTTAAACAACAATTCCGATATTTTTATTCAAAATTCAAACTAAGGGGAGATTTGTCAAGTATTTAATACTCTTATCAACATGGGAGTGGACAAATATTCTTGCTTTATGCAAATGCATGTGTATATTTATTATTGGAAATCAATTAACAACACAAAACAATAACAAATATTGTCCAGAAACCCTCACAGGTACTGCATTTAGCATAAAACAATATGCTCAAATCATAACATGGCAAACTGCAGCCCAACAGACAACAACAGCTGTCAGTGTGTCAGTGTGCTGACTTGACTATGACTTGCCCCAAACTGCATGTGATTATCATAAAGTGGGCATGTCTGTAAAGGGGAGACTCGTGGGTACCCATAGAACCCATTTTCTTTCACATATCTTGAGGTCAGAGGTCAAGGGACCCCTTTTGAAATGGCCAATGACCATAAAATTTAGTGTAAGTTTAGAGCATTATTTAGCCTCCTTCCTGACAAGCTAGTACAACACCAATGGCTTGTTTATGTTTTCTTGTTTCATATGATGCCAGTATCTTCACTCTAGCTTTAAAACCGAGCCCTCTACAACCAAAAAAATCACAAGTCGCGTTAATGCGTTAAAGAAATTAGTGGCGCTAAAACGAATTTGCGTTAACACGTTATTATTGCGTTAACTTTGACAGCCCTACCTTTAGTGTGTTACAGTATATAGTTTTTTGTGCATGTAAAAGGTCTGCAAGGTTCCAAAGTCCAGGCCAAAGGGAGTTACTCTCCCCCACAGAAACACTGCTCCTGAACTGCCTGAAACGCCTTGCCTGAAGTCCTGCCTTTACTTCCGTAACGTGGTGATGTCACCAAGTAACACATTTGCATAACAGCTACTTTGGCACTTAAACAAAGTAGTTTAAAAAAAATAGTTAGAGCAGAGCTTGAGTCCAAAGAGTTTGGTTCGGTTAACCAATCAGAGCAGACTGGTCTGCTTATTTCCAGTATGCACCTGAAAATAAGCAAAATAGGTCTTCAGACATTCACACAGTTAATGTTGTATATCCAAAGGCTGCAAATCTACACGCATCTCAGGACTTAACAATGTGTTCTTCAGATTCTGCTGATTTATTTGAAAAATAGTGTACATTTATCTTCATTTCACCCTATTTAGCAGTGGGTTGGCATGAATTACCTCTGTAGTAGTTGTTGCTCCGACAGGAATATGCTATGGTTTTTTATAACATTGACTTATTTACCAGTTTAAGTTATGAAAACGTAGATACTAAAATCATTCATGTGTCCCTGGGTGTAGGTTTTTGCCAAGTCCCAGTTCTCTGTGTACCGTTAAAAGGTAAACAAATTATGACATAAAATAACACAGTATATACAGAACGGCTGAGACTACTCCCCTCTATTTAAATTAAACATTAGAGGTGTGTGATAGAAGAGGCTTTACACTATCAGTAGGGTTTTGCCAGAAGGCTCAGAAATTATTCTGAAAATAACTATATATGGCATGCGTTGCATCACTTATCTTCATTTGGATTATGCTAGTTGCCCCCAAGTGACAGGTGGATCATTTTGGCATCACATACGTTGATCAGTTACCTAAAAACATGGCAGTCCTTTAACATTGCACAACAGTTTCTGTGTTTCTTTTTATTACGCAAATCGGAGTGTGTTACCTCAAAGAGTGACCAGTTAGGAAACCCTAGCATTTAGGATGAAACCCCTCTGAAATCCTCACAGCAAAACCGGTTCTGGAGCGAGCCACTGAAACCTTATCAGGAGGCTCATTGTAAACTAGAGCGTCAGTGTAATGATATGCAGTAGGGGATAAACAAAAATTCCCATGAGAAAACGTGAACCAGAATAAAGAATCTGTAATCTCTAGCTATCTGGTTACTGAAGAGCAGACGCCAACGATTCAAAGTAAGAGAGCATTCAAGGTTAATTTTCTTCTGAACCAGAGTGGAAAAGTTAAAATTTGGTTTGTGTAGGTTCATGCTGCCCATTTGCAAACAAACCAGCTCATACATCAGACCGGCTATACGTCATCCAGAGTAGGCTTGCATGACCACGCCCCCTTTTGGGGGGAAATAATTTTGTGTCCTTCATAGACGGTAACAGAGTAAACAGAAAGAAGTTGAAACATGTCTCTAAAGTTCTACTTTAAACAAACCGGTAATAGTAATAACGCTATGCCGAAGAGTTGCTGTGTAGTTGATTGCACCAACTATAAATCTAAAAACGCTGATCTCGGATTTGTTCCTCTGCCGTGTTTTGAAATTGTTTTAATTGATGGGCTTCGTGGCTCCAAACTATAGATCAGACCAGCATCGCCGAGGCTGCGCTCCCTTTTGGGGGAACGAAACTCACTGTCACAGGAGAGAAAATGGAAAATGGCGAAAAGATGTCTAGCATAACTAGCTAATGTTAGCTTTAGTGTGAGTCTGCTGCAGTAATACCGTCATACATTAACGTTACATCAGCATCAGACTGTCGTCTCCAACTACTGTAAATCTCAGCCAATAGATCAAACAGTTGGCTATTAACACGTTGGTTATTTACAGACATCACTTATCCTAACGTGATTCAAAAGTCTGGTTAAGCAATACCCGGCCACTGTGTTGTAAGGGGGAGACTGAAGGGACATGACGGCGATCAACCTTTATTTATTAAGGTATCGCGGACGCTCAGGTTCAGGCAAGATCGCAAAATAATTATTAGACATGTGTATAAAACAAACGTTTGTATAACAAGAGATGAATGCATACGAACTTGTCAAAATTAGAATCCCAAATTTCCCCCAGAAGTGGGCGCGGCCTTGACTTTTTGCGAATTCCCCGTATGTGCCGGTCTGATGTATAAAGAGAAGTCCCACAAGAAGCTTCTTCGTTGGACAGAATGTTGACAACCTGTCCAGTGATTGTCAAGATACAGGCTTTTGATGGAAGTCAACACATTTGTTTGCATGGAAGTAACGGAAGATGCACATTTTCAGGCATGCACGACATTGTTCTTACCGGGCCAGATGAGTCTAACTGAAGGAGTAGGCTTTCCAAAGTTCAACTAAACTGCTCCAAACATTTTTTTGCTATACAAACGCCCTAAAATATCAATTATGAATGTGAGGGGCTTTCCCAGCTCCAGCTCCCAGCTGAACACAGCTGATAGGGAAACACCAAAGCAGGCTTCCAAGAAATTGGTGATCAGAGATGAAAGGCAGTGTGTGAAGGCGAGTGCAACGCAACGCAGTTAAAGATCGCTCTGTGAGATTTTCTGAAAGAGCTTTTGTTCCTGCGATTCAAAACACAGCGGCCACACAGTGGAAGGGGAAGCAATAAAAACATCATATCTCTACACTCTACTGTTTGCTCACCAAAGCGATAACTTAGGTTTTGTGGTCGTACAAGTGGTGAGTTTGAATGAGAAGCGCTGAGCTGCAGAGCAGAGGGGAATGCTGTGTAATAAACAGTGCAGCTGGGAGGGCTGTTCTGGAGATTTGATTTACTGTTGGAGGTTGTCCTGTAGCTGTCACCACTCAGACATTTTCATCCCATGCATCCCTCCCACTCCGCCATTCACAAGTGCGCATGTGTACGTGAATGTGTGTGGCCTATTTTTGTTTGTATGTTTATCTTGTGTGTGTATGTGTGTCCTTACTGTCAACCAGTGATGGAAAACGTCCTGGGTCTTCTTCCTCATTTGGTGCCAGAGGAAATATGACTCAAATGGACGCTATTAGTCCTAATAGGCTGGGGCCAGCTGCACAGGAGACAAACACACACATAGAAAACACACACAACACATGCAGTGCGTTTTGTTTTTAGCATGTTGTAGCATAAGCAAACGTACTAATTAATAGGGGTATCGCAATATTAAAAAGACCAAGGAGAAAAAGAACCGGTCCTTCCTTAAGCCCCCGAAAGTCAAGATGGAACAGAGGGAATGATGCTGTAAAATGGGACTTTTAGATTTAAACCCACTGTTATAAAAAAAAAACAGTTCTGTGTGTCCTTACCTCGTCGTCTGCGGTCAACTGTGAAGTCGTCATCACAGTCATCGGGATACTTGTCATACGAAGACTTCCCTCATCATGATAAACGTAGTTTTGTACTTGGTTTTCTAATGTACATATTTGTGATCTGGAACCAAAGATCATACCTTCCTCATGTAAGAAAGAGAAACGATGCATCTTCCACTTCTGTAAGTGACGAGAACAATTTGGTTCGTCTTTGGGTGATTACTAGTTAGAGCAGTGATTCTAAAAGTGTGGGGCCGGGGACCCTCAGGGGTCTGTGACACTCTGTCAAGGGGTTCACCAAATAATTTGCTACCATTTAAAAAGTACATATCTACAAATGTGGACCATTTGCGGCAATAAAACAAGCAGATTGTGTCCCTTACTCCCATCCATGTTAGCTTTGGGCCAATAGAAATGCTTAGTTATTAGATTAGTTAGTTACTTTTTAATTTGAAGCTCTCACATCTTTAGACTTGTAAGTTTAAACATCTAGTAAGCTTATGCTTAATCGGTGTAACGATTAAGAGGGGTCCTTGGAAAATGTTCTCCCCTGTAAGGTGTCCCTGGCCCCAAAAAGTTTGAGAACCCCTGAATTAGAGGTACGTTCGGTAAAGATTTTAGACATTTTTTTTTGGTTTATTAGTTGAAATTCTCATTTCATCCGGACTGCAATCAATAAATCAAATGCTCTGACAAAAAAAGAGAAAAGAATGCTGGTATCTGTGGCTGTCGCAGGACTGTAAAAAGCCTGCCTGTCTATCTGCGAGCTCTCTGCCCGTTCATTCATTGTCACCTGAGTCTTCCACAAGCTGCTAGCTTGGCAGCTCTGAGTACTTACAATAGCCATGTTCGCCGTTCACGTTCATTATGATATGTTTATGTCCGTAATGATAATTGTGTGGGAGTGGCTTTGGAGAGAGGCCTGAAGGGACCGTCTGCCAGACTTTCTCTCCAGGTTTAGGGACTTGTGGAGCTAGTTAGCAGCTAATGCTGCTAGCTGCTTTCATTGGAAAAGAGTTGACAACACTGGGCTGTTCTTTTTTTGCTGGATCATTTTTAAAACTGTAGTGTACTCTTGCCTTTAAGGGACAGCTTACTTTTTGGGGAATTTTACATTTCTTTTCTTTTTCTCCCTCTCACCCTTTATAGTATATCTGTAGTTTGAATGTATGTTTATCCTATTTTAGCTGTTACTGGATGGGCATGATACAATAATAGCTTCTTTCAAAGGGAGGGAAATAAACCTTTAAACTTCTCTAAAGTCTACAGTGTAACTGAAATACACATTGTAACGTCATGTACGTGTTTATGAAGTTACAAGGGCATCTACATCCATTGTCATGGTGTAATAAAAGTTTAGCCCCTGTCTGTTTTGCAAAGATAAGATGGCATTCAACATCTCCAGCTCCCACTCATGAGTTAGCTTACATTTGCTAACTCGTAGGATATGTTGTTGTTGTTGTTGTTATAATTTTGAGTCCTGAATGGTTAAAACTGTACAGTATTATCACCAGTGGGCAACCTCCGAGGTCTGAAAATGCGAAGCCAATGAGGAAGTACCCTAAATTTGCATTCTTTCTAACAGCCAGCAGGGGGCGACTCCTCTGGTTGCATAAAGAGGTCTGATTGTATAGAAGTCTATGAGAAAATGAGCCTACTTCTTACTTGATTTATTACCTCAGTAAACATTGTAAACATGAGTTTATGGTCTCAATCACTAGTTTCAAGTCTTCTTCAAATACAGTATGATGTATGATGCAGATTTAGAGTCAAATAGACCATAAAGCAGGGTATGCTTTAGGTCGTGGCTACCTTGTGATTGACAAGTTGCTACCACGGCGTTGTCCGGTCTGGGAGTTGGCAGTGTTTTCGTCTTACAACTTTAACCCTTTCTCAGTGACTTTTCAGTTCATGAAAGTTAATTAGAACCTTTTTGGTCGCCTAAAAATGTCTCATTCAGCGTTTGGTTTTACTTAGCTCCACCTTCTCGTGTCACGTCTGGTTGCAAAAAACAAGATGGCGTCGGGCCAAAATGCCGAACTCCAGGCTTCAAAACGGCAGTCCACGAACCAATGGGTGACGTCACGGCAACTGCCTCCACCTCTTATATCCAGTCTATGAGTATTGTACAAAAAAGACAAAGATTAGAGAAAGTCCAAAAATAAAGATCACTTTTATGTAGAAGAATTAGTTCATTCACTATTTCATACTCGGACTTTCCAGACTCATCCTGTGACTGCTTTTGGGGGTCCCACCCCCCAGGTTTGGAACCACTATAATAGTGTGTTTTTCTAGTGTAATGACATTTCTCCATCTGTCTCCCTCTCCTCTTCTCCTCTCAGATAGGGACTACACCAGTCTATGTGAGAAGCAGCCCATTGGTCGGCTGTTATTCCGTCAGTACTGTGACACCAGACCGGAGCTGAAGCGCTGCATCGAGTTTATGGATGCTGTGGTAAGACTTTGAATGAACCTTTTACCATTCCTCTGCTTATTCTCTGATGTTCTTATAGCCATCCTTCTTTCACACATCCTCTTTTACTTTATCTGTGTCTCTGCCTCAATCTCTCATCTTTTCTGTGATTTTCTCCCGTGAGCCCGGCCTGAATCGGGCCCCGCTGAGCAACGAACAGGAGAGGGAAGTCGGAGCTTGGTCCTTTGCCTGCTCTTGGCAGTAGCACGGGGTGGTGGGTGGGGTGGGCGTAGGGGGGTGATTAGCAACTTAGACAGGCTGTCAGAGAGCAGACCCCTCCCCTTCCTCCATGCACTCCTCCATGAGGTCAAGCCCACGTCAGAGGCAGGTCCCCTGGGTGAGCAGGCAAACACAGGCCCGAGCTTGTGTCTAGGCCCCTGGAGGTATGCGAGAAAGGAAAACAGGGGGGTGGGGGGGGGAATCATGCTTATTTAATAAGAACCTACATTAGTCTTTTTCAAGGCAGGTAGACAGGCACGTAGGTACGTAGTGTGTCACACTGCTCATACTGACTGACAAAAATGCGAGAAATGAAACAAGCAACATTTTAGTGCTCATCATGTGCCGTTAGTCGCTACGAGGGCGTCATGCCTTGGCTGTGATGCACGGTTGCATTGCTCCGTCCCATTCCTCTCCGGCGAGCTTGTTTTCAAACAAAACACACGGATCAAAGCAGTCAAACTCCAGACCATCTCCCTGCCTGCAGCCATATTTGACCAAAAACACAATCTGTGATGGTGCGATGGGGTGAAAAGAGAGGCCTCATCCTGGTAGGTGACAGATGCAACGGGCGAAGTGTGAAGATAAACATAGTTGCCAGTTTGCTGCCTTGACTAAGATGAGATGTTTTGTCACTAGCACCATCTCTTTATTTGTCTGCGGTCCCACACTCATTTCTATTTTAATTTCTTCTTCTCTCTTGTTCTTCATTAACCCTTCTACCCTTCTCTCTCTCTCTCTTCCTCCCCGTCTCAACCTTCCTCTCAGCCTCCTGGTGCCCGTCTCTCTCTGACCTTATTTGGAGACATATTAAAGATGGCTGAATGAGTATGGCTTCCTGTGCTGTTGTTGTTGCTCACACCTCTGTTCTTCTCTCACAGGCCATGTACCAGCTGGCTCCTGACGAGAAGAGGAGGGACTGCGGACTGAATCTTTTAGACACATACTTTAATAATGGGGTATGCCGCGCACACACACACTTAGCTGGTCGATATGGACATGAGATAATTTTTGCTCACATTTGCAAATGTGCATATTAAATCTTCCGGGTGTTCTCATTGAACTAGGTGATTTATTATAGTAAATTAAAGGTGCTATTGATAAGATTTGATAACGTTCAGCCACTAGATGTCGCATTCTCCCTCCCCCGTTCCATTGCATTCACTTCACAACAAGTCGTTGCCAGACACTTACCGTCAATCTCAGCCATTTACCAGTGTTTTTCCCACACTAACTGACGACCCAGAGATACCACGTGATAGCAACATCGTTTTACTGTTGGCTCACAAGCCTTGTTAGAAGTGGGAACCAAACGTCAGAAATGTTCCACAGAGATAAACAAAACATTCATTTTGGACCCTGCAAAATTTTTTAAATGATTAATTCACAATCAAAATATTTTTGTCCAGGAAAAGCCATACTTTTATTCGGCACCTTTCTAAAGGCTCTGTGGATGAATCATTTATATTTAAAAAATATTCGTCTACATGAAAATGTTATCAATAAGACCCTTTAAACTGGCATTTTGAAACAATGTTGGTTTGTTTTTGATCACCGTAGGATTTATTGCTTTCTTTAATTATCTCACCATTTACATTTTATTAATAACTAAACACATATTTTCCAGTGGTGTATCACGTATGATACTCTATACGGTGGACTGTATACAAGATGTATGAAGCCAAAGCTGTGTAAAAACCCCTCAGCGTTGGTGTACTATTGGTTCCTCTATCTGCAGCAGTGTTAGGTAGTGTTTGCACCTCTATTTTGGTTCTCTTGGTTGGTTGATAAGCATTATTGGTCGAGCCTCTTATGTCTAGTTCACACTATACGACTTTAGCCCAGATTTTCTGCCCCCCCGACAAAAGCCCCAGATCAGAGGCAAATCGGCGTTGGCTCGCCACTCGCACATCGGCGTTCGAGTGTCATGTGTGAACTGCTTTACCGACACTCGCTGATCCCTCGCAGATACATTCCAGGTATCTAGCATGCTAAATATCTGGACCTGTCGTGGACTCCGGCCACGAGCTGCAGCCAATGAGAGCACAAGACACGGGTCGAGTGGAAACCTGGGGGAGCAGGGGTCGCCTGTAACAATAGGAACTTCCTATATGTGTTGCATTTGCAACACAGAGCAAAGTCGCACGTCATATAACGTGAATTTCTTGTGTGTTTTCGTGACAAAACATAGTTCAGCGACCTCATCGTGGATTCCTCCTGGTGAAAGATCTTGTCGTGTGGGACCCTGTCTCAGTCAGCCATTTAGTGTGAAAACCACAACGACTTAACTTAACATAAGCAAGTTGTGTAGTGTTAACAGTACTGCGATCTGACGACTTTGAAAGTCGTGTAGTGTGAACTTGGCTTAACTGGACTTAATTTCTCATTAAAAATAGTGACTCACACCCATACCACATTTTTTCCTTGTTGTGTTCACGACCACACCAAGACCTTTATTTTCAAGCTCGTTGCACTTTTCTCAGTTCTCAGTCACCACTCTATGAACTGGACCAAACTGACAAACAGGTGAGGTGTGACCACAGTCTTGATGTCATGCCCTACTAGCCAGACTGTGCAGGTTCACGAACAGAAAGGGACGAGCCGACTGATAATGTTTTGATCTGTTTTCTTAGCCTTGGCAGTCTGCAGCCACATCACACCAGCATCTCACTTAGTTTCTGTCCATCTCTTTGTCACCCTCAAGTCGGCAGCCCATCTGCCAGACGTACCCCAGGATGTGGTCGCTGGGTGTCGGGAGAGGCTGGAGCAGAGTCCATGTAAGGAGCTCTTCAATGACTGCACCAAGTAAGTCTCTATCTAGCACGGAGATTTAGTGTTTCTGTTTTTCTTTATGATTGAGCCTGGCCATTAAAGTGCAGCGGCACCAATGGAGTCCTGTTCCTTCAGAAAGCATGTGTGTGTTTGTAGACTGTGTGGACTAGTGCACCCTGTCACTAGTGATGATGAGGCAGCTGGCACCTGGAGTGCAGTACTACACACACACATACACACACACACACACACACACACACACACACAGACTTGCAAACACACGCACAGTGGAGGCGAATGAAAAAGAGCAGTGGGCAGAGAGAGCATCCGGATGGCTGGCATGAAAACAACAGCCACCTCAGTGTTCCCCGTACACACATAAACACAGATTTACAAACACACACATACACACACACACACACACACACACACACACACACACTCTTGCAGGTGTTTCTACTTCCTGCTCTGCGAGCCAGGAGAAGCAAACAGACCGGGGATTATTACCCCGAATGTACTTCTCATTGCACAGACGCGCACACATTCACACACGTCAGCGTAACTTTGTATTAGCCCAATAATTTAACTCTGTCACTGTTAGTTTCTGTTGCCCAGGACGTCAGCTGAATGATATATTGTGACATGTATATCATGATAAGTTGTCACATTTACATTGGTAACAGTAAATGTAATAATTACTATTGCATACATTGGTACATTATATTTTATTTTCCACGTTTTTCGTTCTCGTTTTGGCTCACGTGTGATGTGTTTTGTATTGATTCATTACAATATGTGCAGTTAAAGATTGTTCAACTGTACCGTGTGCTGATTGGTTGGCTGAAGTCCTGGTTAGATATATCATTGGTTGTTGTAGCTTTTCTCAGCTTAATTAAAGGGAATTTAGACAATTTATGGAGAATGGCGATGTGAGTGAATTGAGGTTGATAAGAGATTCATAATGCTGGTAACAAAATACGTTTTGTTTAATGTCCAGCCCTAACCAGAAAACCTGAACGGTGATTTTCATAGACAAGTTTACACCAAAATGTTGCTGGATTGTGTAAACAATCTGGCAGTGACTTGACAGAAAATGACATGTGACCCAGCCTTTCTCTAAGGACGTCAATCTCAAATTTCAATACAATGCGATATTGTATTAATAAAAAGAATAAAAATATACCTCCTGTTGTTCACTATAAAGTGCCGCAATTCTCATGTTAAAGCATTGTTTGAATGTTTAGGAAGGAGGTGCGCTTGGATGGAAATGTTGGCATAGACATGCCATGGGAATTTAAAAATAAAGGTGTACCTTAAAGATGACGACATGTATCGTTGTTTTCACTTTGCATCGATGATATTGGATCGCTGATCACTGAATTAATATACATCCATCGATCCAGATCGTATTGTTACACCCCTAGTCTTCTGCCTACAAAGAATTTGATTTTATAGAATTTGTTTGTCATGTACATAACATTTAAGCAATAGATCAGGAAAGATATAATTACACGGCCTGAAGTGAGCTATTGCTTTTATAAAATTGTCAAAGTATGGCAATATGAAAGTTACACACATTCCAATTTAAATTATTATTCTTTTATTCATAAATAATAATGTTCTCAATAAAAATAGTCCCTCCTGGGCTGATACAGAGGCGGTTGCTACGGAACGGTGATTGCTATGGAACAGTGGTTGCTATGTTATGTTCACACTTTTTTGTAGCGGGTTTCAGCTTGCTAACCTTGTTACTGTGTATCTGTAATCTGTTTCGTATTGGCCCCCCCCCCAATGACCCTATCGCTAAGCAACCATGACAACACATCAGTCTTAACGTTTTTTCTCAGAGTGATACTGAAGTGCAGGGAATTAGACGTCACAGCCGTGGTATGTGGTTGTTATATCACGGCTATGAACCAATCAGATTGCTTGATTTGAGCTACCCATTTTATAAACATAAATAGGTACATTCAATACATAAGACGTACGGAACAGTACGATGCACTCCTCATCAAAGCAGAATTTCTGTGAAGACCTAACTTTTAGCCACGCAACAAGCAGACAGACGTGTTGGAAGTGCTGCGACCAGCCTCCAAATCACTTGAGCTTCTCCAGGGAATATCCTGGAATCTGCTAGAAGGAACTCCGGAGAAGTGGGAATCACGGTTGGGAAATCACTCTGTTATGTTGTCAGCCTGCTCTCCTGTTCTGGCAAAAACACATGTAGAGAGCTGTTGGATTTCTAAAGAATCTGGTCATGCTGACTGTGAAGGACAGATGCACTGTTGTTGTTGTTTTTGCCCAGTTATATAGACCAATAGTTTTGTGAAATGCAGTATAATGTGGGTGTTATGGCTAGGCTGTTTGTGCCCCCCTCCTGCACTTGGTGCCCTACGCACAGTGTGTGATCCGCCTGTGCCTAGCAGCAGTGCTGAGGCGAACACTATAGGGAGTTTAAGCTGGGCAAGGTGGTGGCTTGTGTGTGGCTGAAGCTGGAAACACCTGTGTCTGAGGATGAACACAACGCACCTGTCTTGTCTCCTTGGCGTCTTAGGTCACGGCCTGTTGGCCCCGTTTCCTTCCGTTCTGCATCCATCTCTATTTGAACACTTCTGAGCAGGCAAAAGAGCACTGGGGAGGGCAGAGAAATGGTGTGAGAACGAGAGAGGCCACAGAATTCTAACACTCCATTCAAACTTCTTGAGCAGATTGACAACAGAGCGAGCGAGGAAAGCGATGCAGTAGGCCCACAGAAAGCACAGCATGAGGGGCAGAGTTAGAAAGACCCACAGAGCGTAATGAAAGGAGAGCAAAAAAAAAAAGGAGACTGTGGGAAAAGGGAAGAGAAATGGAAAGAAAGCGTTAAGGAGAGCAGGGCAAAACAGCAGAGTGTACTAACACCGAACAACACAGGCACATGTTTGTGGTACTGAAAGCCTCGCAGCAGCAGCAGTTCAAATGTTTTTGAATGGGATTCCTGTTCAACTTCGGTCATCACTCCTTCCACTATCATTATTATTTGTACTCCGTTGTGGAATTTTTATTTTCTTATTCCGATATGTAATTCTGACCCGGGTTTTTTTTTCTCCGAGGGAAAGCCTGTAGGAAAGCATGGTGCTGCATGTGGAAATGTGACTTTTGGCAGAGCCGCACACCCACTAGCAGAAGCGTATTAGCTCACTCATGGATTTTCATCTGCTGCAGTGGAACATACGGTTATGTCATACCGAGAGTGAAGCGTGCCCCTTCCGTACATGTTTATGTCGGTGTTTTGTGCATCGCCGGATTTGACAAATGTCCGTGTGCTGATCCATCTCCCCTTTTTTCTTTTCCTCACTCGCTCCCTTCGAGTAACAAAAGCCATATTGTTGCTGTGTTTACTTCTACTCCCAGCGGTGTCTGTCTGAGGCTGGACTCCAAGCCAGGCACTGCTAGGCTCCTGCCTCTCTGGAGCCCCTTTCTTCAAGTGTCCCAAGACCGGGTTTGTCTTATAAAACTGAGTGAAGCCAGTTGACGTAATGAAGGTGAACATTGATGAGAGTCAGGCCGTGGTTTGAGATTTGAGACAGATTTAAGATAGAACTTGATACGCTGTCCTGAAGAGTGCATTGAAACCATGTTATCGTATCCGTTGATGTTACAGGGCAGACCAGCACTTTGCAGGAGATTGTAATGAGTTTTAATTGAGCTTTGATGTACATGCTTTTAGTACAAACCCTTGTGAGCTCAAGAACAGCAGATAAGGGACGGATAAAATCCTATACATCTACTCTGGATAGATGGAATCTCGTGTACAAAGCAACCGGGTCCCATGATGACGTAATTCAGTTTTCATTTACACAGCAAAGGGTGCTCCCCTTGTGGAAACTCTCTACTCTCGAGCCTTTCGCCAAGAACAGCCACCCCAGCGCTGTTGGTAACCACAGGCAGCTTTCCTCATCCTCCTCGGTGATGAAGTCATTTAAAAATATGGTCAAGGAAAATCTCGCCCGCCAAATATGAGCATCTCCTCGACATTTGGGTGGTAGAGGACGGATGTGTGCTGTAACTTTGGTTTTCAGTCATGTGTTGAAGGCTGGCTGGCAGAAGAGATTTTGTAGCACACTGGTCAGCAGGAGAGAAAGGGCTGCTGGTGTAACCGTGATTGTCGGCTATGGTTCAGGAGTTCAGCTCACCTGAAACGCTCCGCACCGAAGCTTTCTTCAAACTAGTGATGTTATTGATTTCAGGTGTGCAATCTTCGTCACTTGAAGCAATATAATCAAGGCATAGGTGTACTATAATAAATGTTTGGGAATCTGAAGGGATTGTTGATTAATACCAATGATTTAACAATAGTTTGGCCAGATATCAAGGTTCTTTAGTTCACTTTTGAAGGCAGAAAAGACACGTTTTATATTGTGATATTTACTGGAAATGACACACAATATAACAAACAGCAAGTAGGAAACTTTCAGGCAATCTCGCTCCAGCCTGCTCATTCACATTTTTGTAGTGAAATGAGGAGGTTGGTATAGATGACTGATGAGGAACAGCTTCACAAATCAGCTGTTCCTCATCCATTGTGGTACTTTCAACGTGAGCAACAGGAACATCTCCAAACCACGTCTCTCAGCACAGCGCTGCGTCGCTCGCAGCCAGTTAGGAAAGTTCAATTAGGACATTGTGTAATACATACACACAGCCTCCCAATACACTAAACCTCTGTGTTTTAACATAAGTATATATATATATGCTAAAGTTCATATTAGACGCCGCGGGGTAGCCTACTATAGGTCTGTCAACAAGCCTGTATGGCTCATCTCTGGTTTACTGTTGGATCTTTGCGGCGTGTGTGAGTTTGGTTTCCATAGTAATTCTCGCAATATACTATCACTCACTGGGCATATTAGTTGAGATATGAAAAGTAATTATTTTTTGGTAAAGGAAGCCTCTGTTGTACACGTTACATTCCCTCTAGATTTGTTTTTGTGCACGCCGAACCTTAAAGTTCAAACTGCTCCAATGCATCTGCACACAATCGTTTAAATAACAGAAACGACATGTAATATCAAACATCCAATGACCTTTTGCCTTGATTAAAATACAGCAGAAGCATCACAGTTCTGTTGAATAGATTCAGTCGTACCTTGAGATCCGAGATGAAAACCTGCTGACTCATATCTGTGTCAACGGAAGAGAAAGGGGCAAACAAACCCTAAAGATTGGGACTCACCACCGCAGTGTAATAGTAATCTTAAATGTGTTATCTGTCGCAGATAGAACACCGACGGCAAGGACGGTAGATTTGTAAGGCGCTATAGTCACCACAACATCTTTTTGCTAACCCTTGAAGTGAAGTTCACTTCTTCATGTCTGTTTTGGTGCAACGGTGTCAAAGAGGACGTGGTGTTTTAAGTCAAACAACATCTGCAGTCAAAGCAGTGAAAAGGGACGCTAATATGAGAGGCTGGCGGGGTCATGTCAAAGAGTCATGTTCTTACAACGCTCAGTGGTGTGACGGTTGACGTATGGTCAGGAGACGATGAGGCTGTGACCTCTCGTGACCCCTTCTTTCCTCAAAGAACTTTATTGTTGTCGTCGTGGGTGCCTGTTACCTCAACCCTCCGACTTATGGCAGGACTTTTTACAAAACTTTGGGGGTGATTATGTCTGAGAATAATGCACCCACATCCACGTGTGAGGTGAAGTGAGATTAGATGTTCCGCTCAGTGAAAATCAGTTTGCCCAAAATCCCCCGTTTCCTGGTTGAGTGGAATGTCTCTGTTCAAAGGCATTTTTCAGTTTTCACGGTGTAGCCAGTGTTTCCACTGAGAGCCGCTTTGAACCGTAAAACAGCCGGCGATGCCTGAACACACGCACACACGCACACGCACACGCACGCGCGCGCGCACACACACACACACACACACACACATGCACACATGTGATTCAGGGGGTAGTCAGATAAAGAGGATGTGTGTGTGTGTGTGTGTGTTTGTAGTCATTGTAAAGGTTAGAAAGCGTCCTCTGGGGAACGCAGGCCAGATGTCTGTTCCTCTTTCTGGAAGATTTAGCAAGAAATTTGACATGTGCTTGTTTTTTTCCAGGTGACATGTGCATCGTTAAATCTTTATTACCTTGTTATTAAATAATCACCAACCCTCTTTCTCCCTCCCTCCCTCCCTACAGAATAGTTCGTGATTATCTGAGTGGAGCTCCATTTTCCTCCTACCAGGAGTCCATGTACTTCTCTCGCTTCCTGCAGTGGAAATGGTTGGAGAGGTGGGTAGTCACTGCAGATTACAGGCTCGGCGAAGCAGACATGCAAACCATTCCTTTTTTCCTACATAAAAATGACACCTGTGATCTTATACGCATTCGATATTCCTCCGTTGAGGGTTGCAGCATTCATGCCACTTCTTTGTTTGCTAAGGGCAGCAAATAGTCTCCTTTAAACTTCCAGCACATATTCAAATTTTTTTTGGAGGGATCATAATCTCTAGAGCAAAAAAACTACAAATAATAAAATCATTTATTCAGGAATATTTAAAAAAAATGATGATGATAGTTAGGGCTGTTAAAGTTAACGCTATAATAACGTGTAAACAAATTTGTAAAGGGAAACACATTAACGCAACTTGCGATTTTTAGGTTTGCTGGGCTCATTTTTAAAGCTAGAGTGAAGATACTGGTATCATATGTAACTAGAAAACCTAATGAATCCATTGGTACCAACCAATGTCTTACTAGCTTGTCAGGAAGGAGGCTAAATAACGCTCCAAACTTACGCTAAGTTTTGGCAAGGAAAAACTAGCATAACCATTTTCAAAGGGGTCCCTTGACCTCTGACCTCCAGATATGTGAATGAAAGTGGGTTCTATGGGTACCCACGAGTCTCCCCTTTACAGACATGCCCACTTTATGATAATCACATGTAGTTTGGGGCAAGTCATAGTCAAGTCAGCACACTGACACACTGACAGCTGTTGTTGCCTGTTGGGCTGCAGTTTGCCATGTTATGATTTGAGCATATTTTTTATGCTAAATGCAGTACCTGTGAGGGTTTCTGGACAATATTTGTTATTTTGTGTTGCAAATTGAATTCCAATAATAAATATACACATACATTTGCATAAAGCAAGCATATTTGTCCACTCCCATGTTGATAAGAGTATTAAATACTTGACAAATCTCCCTGTAAGGTACATTTTGAACAGATAAAATATGTGCGATTAATCACGATTAACTATGGACAATCATGCGATTAAATATTTCAATCGATTGACAGGCCTAATGATAACCTTATGTTAATGAACGGCAGAGAGAGAGAGGCTAGTCGCAGTAAAGCTGTTTCCACTAAAACACAAAGGTGGTGCTGCCAATCAATGTTTCGGTGAGAGGAGTAAATAATTGATGATGCTTTGCATAATGGCTGGGTGGAAACGGCAGTCATCCGGGTAGATTAATAACATTAAGAGCGTTACTTTGTCTGTGACATCACATGGTCTGATCAGTTGTTTTTTTGTCTCTCTCTTTATCATTTCTCTCCATTCTCTTCTTTCCATCCCTGCAGGCAACCAGTAACCAAAAATACCTTCAGACATTACAGAGTACTGGGAAAGGGTGGATTTGGCGAGGTGAGTGTCACTGTAATCAACAAGTGAAGCTGAAATAACTTGGTTTACTGTGGTTTTTAAAGTTTTTGTGATGCCTACTGAGCCAACTTTATGTTCACACACACAGCCAGTTTGGGAATGAGATGTTAATGATTTAAGTTGCTACGAGTGACCTTTAACAGTTAGTTATTGCAGCGCTGTTTATGTCTCCACTCCATTGATGTTGGGTGGGGAAATCCGTGGTGTGACATATTAACTTCCATTAGTTATACTTTTAAAGTGTGTGTTTTTTATGTGCATGTGTGTGTGATGGTGTTTCCCCGCTGCTTGTTTTCCAGGTTTGTGCCTGCCAAGTACGTGCCACCGGTAAGATGTACGCCTGTAAAAAGCTGGAAAAGAAACGAGTGAAGAAAAGAAAAGGTGAAGCAATGGCACTAAACGAAAAACGCATTTTAGAAAAAGTTAACAGTAGTTTTGTAGTAAGTACTACCTTTTTCTTATTCAACCTTTCAACAGAATTGTACCTTGTTTTGTCTGTCTGTTTGTGAGCGTGCATGTGTGTGTGTGCTGTATGTGAGAGCGTTGTTTGTTATGGCTCCAGGATCCTGCAAATTAAATTGAATGGCGTGTTTGCAAAGGCTGTCGATCAGCTGTTAAAGACAGTCGCTGTGACTCGAGTTCTGTTTGTTTAATGACGTCCACGCCAGGTGGACTAGCTTGCGGGCCGCAGTGGAAAGAAACATGATGGGATAAAAGCACAAAAGGGGGAAAAAAAAGTCACATGATATTATTGACCAGTTGCAGGCGACTGCATACTGCAGGGCAGTTAGCAAGGATGCGCAAAAAGGTCGACAAGTTCAGCTAACCAGCATGCAAATTCCAAATGCAAATTCATTTTGGTAACAAACCTGTTATTTTTGCCTATGCAAACATGCCAACTTTGATTTCATTTGGAGCATACTGTCAGTTTTTAATCATCTGTGAATGTATTCTAAAATTTGATTGAAATCTGTTTTGCTGCCACATGAAGTTTTTATATGTTCTCAATGCAGTGGTGTTTAAAGAGGACCTAATTATGTTTATTTTCAGGTGCATACTTGTATTTTGGGTTTCTACTAGAACATGTTTACATGCTTTAATGTTCAAAACAAGCTTTACTTTTCTCATACCTGCTGTGCTGCTGCATCTCTTTTCACCCTCTGTCTGAAACGCTCTGTTCGAGCTCCCGCCCCGCCCTCCTGAAAACCCCAGTCTGCTCTGATTGGTCAGCTGGACCACTCTGTTATGATTGGTCAACCAAACCAAACTCTTTGGACTCTGCTCCAGCTCCGCTCTAACTAGCTTTGTTTGAGGCATGCTAACCAGACTAACCGTTATGCAAATGTGTTACTTGGTGACATCACCACGTTACGGAAGAAAAGGTGGGACTTCAGGCAAGGTGTTTCAGGCAGTTCAGGAGCAGTGTTTCTTTAGGGGAGAGTTACTCACTTTGGCGTGGACTTTGTAACTTTGCAGACCCTTTACATGCACAAAAAACTATATAACACACTAACGGAAAGGGAAAAAGCACAAAAGCATAATAGGTCCCCTTTAAGACTCAGATATACAGATTGATAGTTGCATATATTTGTGTACTTGTTGACGGGTGAGTGTCATAGATTATGAGGAAAAATAACTCATGCCCCATCACCTACTTTGGTCACACACACATTTGATTTGAACTTTGTGCTAGAGCCTGAATAAAATGATGGACGTCACTCTGCGAACACTGAAAACTGAACCAAGAACACGATAAGGCTAACGAATTCATCAATCCTATTTGCAGTGACCCTCAGAACTGAGTCACAGTTCATCTAGATTCCTTTCAAGTGTCCAAAAGTCCTTACAACTTGAGTTAATTTGAGGCCAAATCAATTGTTGGACATGAAACACATCTGTGATCAACTGAAAAGTTCAGTAACCTGAGTGAGGAATGTAAGAAACTGAGATTTCAAAGAGCACCAAATCTGTAGAACCATATGAAAACAATTTTCAAAGAACTTCATCAAAGCATTGCCGGTCCCATCACTGGGAAACAATATTAAAACTGCTCTTCCTGGTCGTCCAACCAAATTAAACAACTGGTACAAAGGCCCTTAGTAGCATTGGTAAAATATTGTGTCGTGCTTTGGCTACAAAATGTAGAAAAAGTTAAGGAGGCTTCAATACCTCCTAAAGTCCTAAACACACTGTCTCATTCCATGAGCTTGTTGAATTTTGTGGAATTTCGCACCACAATTTAAGTTTCATAGTTGAACAACAGCATAGAAGAAAGTATTACAGTGTCCGGCTTGGAGCATGTGTGCCAGCCAAAAAAAAAAAAATCATTACTGTCACTGTACCACCATACCTCAAGCTCTTAATGGTGGCGTAGCTCTTGGCTGATTTTCCTATGGAGGATTTTTATAAATTGAGCCATAGTCATGAGTAAGCGGTGGTTTTTGGCTGGCGCTGTGATGCCAAGCCTGGGAGTCACCTAGCTTTTCATTTCTTCCATGCTGTACCAAAGTACTGACGGGCAGAAATGTACAGTTGACAGGTCATTTTCATGTAAGTTGATACATTATAGCAGTGGTTCCCAACCTGGGGCCAACCTGGGGCCCCCTCATCTGCACTGATGATGTCAAAATTAAATTTGCACATGTAAAACTAAAATCATAATAACACACTTACTGGATAATTTATAAAAAAGTGTCTATAAAACAATTTAAAAATATTTTTTTTTGCTACTTAGTAGGCCACATTCTGATTAAACCTGGTATTTCTGCACCGTTGCAGATAAAGATCAGGCCACACTAATATTATTAATATTATACTATTTGTACAATTAGAGTCTAGTGGCGGCTGCGTAGGATTGTTTCCGAGTCCTGTGATCCAAACTTGTCCAATAATCCAGAGTGTTGTAAAGTCCAAAAGGCTAAATTTATTGAAAAAAACATGGATGTAATCATTTCCAAAATTCACAACATTTTTGTCGTTTTTATCTAACGACATATCCTGCTTCAGTTCATATTTGTTGGCGTTTAGCCTTTCAAAAACGACATTTTCACTGAGGTCAAAAAACTGTTTGCTCTCCCGCCTGCCGCACACAAATAATATATTAGATTTATATAGCGCTTTTTAGTGATCCAAAGGGAGGAATGCACTGACGAGTTATATTCATTAAAGAAAGTTGATTTATTCATAAAAGATTAACTAATTTAATACACTGAATCACTTAATTCCAATTGGAGAGGATTTTGTTTGAGGATGTGTAATTAGTTTTTTAGGGTGATGACGTCAGAAAATATGAGGAGGGGGGTTATAAATTGAAGATAAAAGAGATGTGACAAGAACAACACAATACATTATTTTCATTTAATTTCTATGATAGCAGTGCTTGAAATACACCTGAAATAAGGTAGATTGACTTTATTAGCTGATATTTTCTTAAATAAAATACAAGTAGGGAGAGATTTGTCAGTAAAATATGAACCATCTTCACTCCTTTACCTCTCACTGTGTGCATGTGCTGCAGTAGACGTGTTCCTGGTGTATCTGTCTTTGTTTGTTTTTTTATTCTGCTACCAACACTCCTTGTATATGAAAATGGAAATGCCTGAATGTAATTCTGCTTGCCTCTGCATCTTAACATCAGGAATCAAGCGCAGCTGGAAAACTAGTATGCTTCTCTTTCCATTTCGTCCAACTGTACGCACATAAAACTTCTCAGGTGCTCCAGCAGGAGAAGAACACGTAGCTTTGGCTCAGTGTTGTGTTTTGTCTAAAAAAAAAAAAAAAATTGTTCCAAAGACGAGAAAATTACAGCAAATCTTTGTTTAACGGTCTTGAAACATAGCGAGGAGCGTCTAGTGGGATAAGCATGTTAATTTCTGGTCTGTGTGCAAAGTGTACATACTGTAGAACACGGTGTTCTACTATTTAATTGTACGGAACGGAGAGATATTGATCTGTAGTACAGTAAGCTGCACTGTAACGCAGCAGAGCCTCAAAGCCTCCATGTTCTCCATTTGATGCTAATGGCTGTGGTTGAGTTGTACTACGTTTTGGATTAGTCGGTTTCTGATGCAGCGTGAGCTATGTTGCACGTCCTTGTTTTGAGTGAGTCATGGTAGGAGCATGTGTATGGGCATGCCTGCGTACACACACACACATCACACACACACAGAGGCTGTAGTTGGCTTGTTACAGAACATCAGACCTGCAGCTCTTGTCACCTGGGATTGGCACATGATTCTGTGTGTGTGTGTTCGTTCGCTGTGCTGCAGGCAGAACTGATGACTCTTCATGTGCCTCTCTACCTACGAGAGCAGCTCTGTTGCCTAGCAACACTGACCAAACAGCAGTAGCAAGGAGGAAGAGTCAAGTGCTCTCTCAAACCCCTCATTTCTCTCTCTCTCTCTCTATCTCTCTATCTCTCTATCTCTCTATCTCTCTATCTCTCTATCTCTCTCTCTCTCTCTCTCTCTCTCTCATATTGTGTGATGCACTGATCAAAAAAGGTAAAGAAGAATACATCTTTACCTTTTTTGATCGGTGCATCACACGATTAGTCAATACACACACAGCTAGCGTACTGTATGTTTTAACCAGTAACCCATCCACATATTCAGTGTGTGGGTGTGTATGTGAGACAAAGGGCAGGGGGACCCTGTCCTAAAGTCTCAAGGTGAGACTGAGGTAGAGTTACCTCGCTCTGATGCTGATTTGGCTGGCTATCATTAGAAATCTTTTGATACTGGTGCCAATATGATAAAACTGTTCTTCTTCTTTGTTTAATGTTCACTTAAAGAGGACCTATTATGCTTATTTTCAGGTTCATACTCGTATTTTGGGTTTCTACTAGAACATGTTTACATGCTTTAATGTTAAAAAAACGGTTAACTTTTCTCATACCGGCTGTGCTGCAGCACCTCTTTACACCCTCAGTCTGAAACGCTCGGTTTGAACTCCTACAGACCTTTTACATGCACAAAAAGCTATATAACACAGTATAGGAAAGGGGAAAAAACTAGGGCTGTCGCAAATACTGGCATTATGTGAAACTAGAAAAACCTGAAGAATCCATTGTTACCGACCATGTCATACTAGCTTGTCGCGAAGGAGGTTAAATAACGCTCCAAACTTTTGTTAAATTTTGTTGAGGAAAAACTGGCATGTCCATTTTCAAAGGGGTCCCTTGACCTCTGACCTCTAGATATGTGAATGAAAATGGGTTCTATGGGTACCCACGAGTCTCCCCTTTACAGACATACCCACTTTATGATAATCACATGCAGTTTGGGGCAAGTCATAGTCAAGTCAGCACACTGACACACTGACAACTTGCCTGTTGGGCTGCAGTTTGCCATGTTATGATTTGAGTATATTTTTATGCTAAAGTACCTGTGAGGGTTTCTGGACAATATCTGTCATTATTTTGTGTTAATTGATTTCCAATAATAAATATATACATACATTTGCATAAAGCAAACATTTTTGTCCACTCCCATGTTGATAAGAGCGGGCGTCTGTGGCTCAGAGGGTAGAGCAGGTTGTCCACCAATCGGAAGGTCGGTGGTTCGATCCCCGGCTGCTCCGGGTCACATGTCGATGTGTCCTTGAGCAAGACACTTAACCCCAAATTGCTCCCGGAGGCATAGCCATCGGTGTGTGAATGAGTATTTAGATTAAATCCTGATGGGCAAAGTTGGCACCTTAGCAGCCTCTGCCATCAGTGTATGAATGTGTGTGTGAATGGGTGAATACTGACATGTAGTGTAAAGCGCTTTGAGTGGTAGGAAGACTAGAAAAGCGCTATATAAGTCCAAGTCCATTAAATACTTGACAAATCTCCCTTTTATGGTACATTTTGAACAGATAAAAAAATGTGCAATGAATTTGCGATTTATCGCGATTAACTATTTTAATTGATTGACAGCCCTAGAAAAAACACAAAGGCATAATAGGTCCCCTTTAATACAAATTTTCCTAAAATGTAAAATGTTTACACGTTAATTATTCGATCATAGAATTACACAAATAGTGATTTGAATAAAATTGAAATGAAAAATCAAAGAGCAGATGAAGAGCAACTTTCACCTGAGAGGTTAACACTCCAGAGGGAGGCGAAGTAGATGTTATGAGGTTATGATTTACCTCTTTTGAGAGTAAAGTCTTTTGCAGTTAGCCGTGTTTTTCCTCAGTTCTGTGATTTTATTTCATTAGCATAGATGTCGGGCATTGGAAATTTTGATTGCACAATTGAAAAACATGAGCTTTTTTCAATATTGTGAGGTTTTTGGATTTCCTTTTTATAGTGTTTACCAAGCCAAGCGTGAGAGCCATTGTGTTTGCGGTGCCAGAGTTCAATAGATTTGCTAAGGCCACATGATTTTTGGAAGTGTGCACAGGACAGTTTACTTTGGCATGTAGTTTATTATTTGTGTGTTTGTTTAGGTACAGCATGTATTATATATATATATATATATATATATGTGTGTGTGTGTGTGTGTGTGTGTGTGTGTGTGTGTTGTTCATTTGGCCCATGAGAATTTTTCCCATCCCCTCTTGTGGTCCGTCTCTGACTACGTAGTCCAGATGGGATTCCTCCCGATGGCAGCAACATCCTGCTTGTACACAACAGCACATGCACACACACTGTACCCTGTGTGTCACTGACCCACAGGGGAGGCTGGTGGGAATGAAGGGAGAGAAGAGAGATAGATGGTGGGATTAGAAGGAAAGGACACGAGGCAATGCAGGAAGAAGTGGAGGAGAAGCTTCTGGTTTTCCATATCTGTGATATATCTCTCTTTGTTTCTCTTTGTATACATTCCTAAAGTTCCGTCTGGGATAATGGATGATTATTAAATAAACCAAATGAAACAATCATGTTCCTCTAGCCACCCTGTCTCTTACCACTGCTCTTCCTCTTCCTCTTCCTCCTCCCCCCTTTCTCTCTTCATGCCCTCTTCTACGCCGACTCCTTACCTGGTCCCTCACTTCCTTCGTTACTTCCTCCCCAAAATGTTTCTCCCTCTCCAGGTTAGTCTAGCATATGCCTATGAGACCAAGGATGCGCTGTGCCTGGTGTTGACCATAATGAACGGAGGTGACTTAAAGTTCCACATCTACAACATGGGCAACTCGGGCTTCGACGAGCAGAGGGCCATCTTCTACGCTGCTGAGATCTGCTGTGGCCTTGAGGACCTGCACCGTGAGAGGATAGTCTACAGGTTAGGTCACATGGGGGTCACAAACTGTTTTGGGGGCAGGTGTAGACGGGGAATAAAGTCAAAAAGATACAATGAAAGAGATATTTTTTTCATGATAGTACTTCTGTTTTAAAGATTAGAAGATACAGCCCGTATTTACTACTGTCATTTTAAGTCAGCAGTAAGCATACTGTAGAGGCTGTAGGAAAATGTTCAGGGATATTTTGAGGATCTCAGCCTCTGAGGACCACTGTTGTGAGGTTTACAGCCCCAGAACAACATTATGTAAGCTTGTTGTTGTACAAGAGAATTTGCCTCCAACTGACTAAATGTCTTTAAAGGGACACTCCACTGATTTTACACAGGAAGTTCAGTTTACTTGTCACAAAAAGCACTACTCGACCAGTAAAAAACGGTTGTAGGATGTCTTTTGTGGCTCTGAAAGGAACCAAAAAAGTTTGGGAAAATAACCCGGATGATGTCATAGTGAGGTCATTGGGGTTATCTCGACTGAGGCTTGACACTAGAGATTTTTTTTGCGTTACAAATTGGGGGTGTTGAGTTTGAAAAAGGTGCATTTCTACCAGGCAGTGAGGGTCTAATGAAAGCGCTATCCCGTTGCATCTCGAGAAATGTAGGATCTGAGGTTTTGACGTTTGACCATCAGGATATCTCAGCCTTCTGCTGCTTCGATTTTGACCATAAGGTCTTAATGAAAACATTTTTATGTAGATAAATATTTAAAAAAAACAAAAACATCTAGAGAGCATTTAGAAAGGGGCCGAATAAAAGTATGGCTTTTCCTGAAAAAAAAAAATATGATAAAAATTTTGGCCCAAATGAATGTTTTCTTTATCTCCGTGGAACATATCTGACGTTTGCTTCCCACTTCTAACGAAGCTTGTGAGCCAATAGTGTAACGACGTTGGTGTCACGCGGTATCTCTGAGTTGTCAGTTAATGTGGAAAAAACAGATAAATAGCTGAGATTGACGGTAAGTGAGTGGCAACGACTTGTTATGACGTGAATGCAGTGGAACGGGGGAGGGAGAATGCAACATCTAGTGGCTGAATGTTATCAACGTTATCAATAGCACCTTTAAATCGGCCTCTCACAAGTGCCCAAACTTTATGGAAGTGCAGTAGTAAATCGGTGGAGTACCCCTTTAATCCAAAGACACTTGACAAACCTTAAAACTAACTGTATGTCTATTTGTCCCAGCTCTGGTGTTATGAAGAGATATATTTCATAAGCAGTTGTGTAAGATTGGCACGAGTACAAATGGAAAGTCCTGGATGATGAAGTGTCACTGGATTAATGGGATACTGATTTCACTGAGGTGTCATGCACCTGTCACACTCGACGGAGCCTCAGAGTAATGCCAACATAAACACTGATGTTCTTAGTGGACACATGCGCCCACATACACATGGCCCACGTAGTCCTATAAACACACACTGTTCCAGTTTTCAAATGTTTATAGCTATTATAATAAATATACTTTTTGTATTGCACCTTTGAAAAAGTTAGATAAGGCAATGATTTAGCTTTAAAGAGGTTTAAAATAAAGTTAAATAACGATGTGGCAAATTAATTAAAAAGGCCTTAACATATGAATGAGTTTTGAGATGAGATTTATAAGAAGACTGACTCTAAGAGCCTAAAATCCATCTGTTGCAACACTGTTGAAAACAGGAATATGGCTCAGTACAATATAACGCATGATAACAAATAAAGCAAATAAAGATATGTAGATGCAGATAAGCCATCTATTAATCCACATGAAAGATTGTGGAAGCAATAAAAGACAATGAAATGTCAACAACATGACAAGTTAATAAAGGATACAAATATTTATCCAGGATTTTATTGTTATATCCTCAAATGTAAGTTCTATTTTTATACAAGCACCGTAACGAAAACGACTCCCTAACGTGTTCTCTCTCTTTTTTTTCCCGAAGGGATTTGAAACCTGAAAACATCCTTCTGGATGATCGTGGTATGTTCCAGTTTGTTTTGTTCTTGTTTTGATGTAACCTCGCACAGGCAGTTTGTAACTAGTCCACTTTATAATATGCAAGCAGAATGTCATCTCTTGAAGTTCTTCACATCACGCTCTCTCCTCTTCCTCTGAGTCATACTCCCATATCATCTATTCTCTGTAACACGGTCTTATCTTGAAATAGAGGAATCTCCTTCGTGCCTCTCTTACACTCGTACTTTTCGAATTCTCTTTCTTTCACACTTCTATCATAAAAGATTTTAGTGTGACATCAGTATTTTGTCAGGGTGCTATGGCTTTAACCTTTACACTGATTATTATCAGAAATAAAATGTATCCCTCTGTAGCGTAGGTTTTATTAAAGTATTTACATTCAGCATGATGTCAGTTAGGTTATTAATCTGTGGTTCTTTTTCAGGACACATCCGAATTTCCGACCTGGGCCTTGCTGTTCAAATCCCTGAAGGAGAGACGATACGAGGGAGAGTGGGCACTGTTGGATACATGGGTAAGAATTTGTCTCCTTCTTCAGTCAAGCCTTTCATCCTTCTTTACTAAGACCACTGCAACCATTTCTGTACAAATCCCAGCTCCTTATGAACTTTATAAACCGTCACTTGATTCAGATCATCACTTGAACTGACCTCTCTTTTCTCACCCCTCACCCCCTGCCTCCTCTCCACTCCCTCAGCTCCCGAGGTGATCCAGAACGAGAGCTACACCGTCAGCCCGGACTGGTGGGGGCTGGGCTGCCTGATCTTTGAGATGATACAGGGCCAGTCGCCCTTCCGCAAGCGCAAGGAGCGCGTCAAGCGGGAGGAGGTGGACAGACGAGTGCGCGAGGACCAGGAGGAGTACTCTGATAAGTTCGTGGAGGAGGCGAAGGACATCTGCAGACAGGTGAGAGGGAGGAGATGGAGGTGGCACGTGGCTGTGGGATAAGATAAAGGGTGGAAGAGGAGGAAAGAGGAAAAAGGGAGGAGAGCACATAAAGTGCTCCAGGGAGGACATAGTTTTGTAGGCCAACCAGGTAGTTAGCATCGCCCCGGGTTCCCTCGCACGTTTTGTTCAGCAAGATAATCTTCACAAATGAACACCACTTTTAAGAGTTTATGAGTTTTGAAGCATAAATGCAATCGTCAGAAGTAAAAAACGCTAACATTAGGCTATAAACGAACTACACCACAGTCGCATGAGTATACACAACGAGGTGGTAAAAGCGGACGAGTCGGCGTGATGACGTTTAGTAATCTTGTTTAGCCACTTGTCAGCAACAAGTGCATTTTTTAAGACATATAAAGGCTTCAAGATTCACAAGTGGAGTATTTATTAATGTATTTATGTCATGACATTAAAATCTCTTAAGCTTGTGTTAACCACAGACCTTAATCCAGGCATCTAACTACTTCAAAACATCCATTGACTTCCAGACGAGGGCACCGGATGCTAACTCATTTCTGTGTTTTAGGGCTCATTCCTGTAGCACTCTATTAACAAATGTCTTTGAGACTAGTGGCAAATGAGGACATGGGTGGATGTGGCCGAGGGGAGAGGGGAACTTGGTGATGGATTTCAGTTTATGCTACTGCAATAACTGTCTTTATTAATATAATAAGTAGCCGTGGCCTCAATAGGTGACGACCTTTTTATGTTCTGCCACTCACTCAGTAGACACAGTGACACATGAAAAGCAGAAGTTGCACAGTGAGATATTAGAAAAAACGCCGTTTGACTGACAATATTTCATTGCAAAGAACATGATATCTTTTCCTGTTTGGGAAAAAAACAAAACTATAGAATGTTGATATTTGGTTAATTTAGTAGCTTCTGGTTTGTTTACATTTTTTTTTTACATTTTCTGAAAAAAGGACATTTCTTTCACTTGCTGTAAGATGCTTTACAAGAGATGTTTGTCAATCTAAATTTCAAGATTAAATAATAATATTTTATATCATGATGATTTTGGCCAAGATCCACCCATTCTTTTCTTTTTTTTCGTATATCCTCTTGTCTTGTTCAGGGTTGTGGGGAGTTAGTCCCAACATACTATGCATTTTTTTGTATCGTTCTGTGTTTGTGTCAGAACAGTTTACGCTGAAAAATTAAATAATCCCTCCACTATGAAAGTTTTGTTTCAAAATGCACCTTATTTCTGAACAAATTTAGTTTAAACCCGTGATTTGTTTTTTCAGATATGCCTACTTTATGATATTCACATGTAGTTTGCAGTTTACAGCCACAAACTAGAGACCTAGAGCATTCAGAGGATGGATGGCTTTCCTAGGTAGAGTGACAATAAGGGGGTTTTTGAGCAGTTTCCACAACAGAAGTGCTCGCCATCCTATCGCCGCAAAATGCAATTCTTGTAGAAATCTCCAAATGTCAAAGGTTTTTGGTACCAAATCCAAGCATGACTTTTTCTATGGTGTTCCTCAAGGTCTTGGTGTCTCAATGTGGTATTTTGGAGCGATTTTTGAATTCTTGAGTGGTTAAAAAAAAAAAAAAAGGTTAAATTTAGCACCACATCTGTGTAACAAATGGTATCAACCCTAAAATGCTGAAAAAAAACTTATGAGACATAATAGAGCATGGGAATGAGCATCATTTACTTCCATCATAATGTTCTGAGCCATTACACACTTTCACAATTTATTGCAATTAATTAATAAATTATGTTTATTTCTGATTTGTGACTAGAACAACTTGACACACAGTGCTGAGCTGCATTTCAAATTAATCTTCAGGTTCCCAGCTTTCAGATGATGTACACCACTGCTGACGTGCTATCTCCCCCTAAAGAACCCCTGTTCCCCCCCCCCTAAAAAGACATAAATTATTTAGGTTTCAAAGGGTTAAGGAGATCTGTTGTTTATTATAACCTAGCTTGAAATCTTCCCATCTGTCTTTCACCTCCTGTCTTCCACAATCTCACCACTCTTTGCTCCAAGAGGGAGCCACTGAGCTGCTTTGCCTCCGAGTAGGAGGGGACGGTTCTGTTGATTTGTGTGACGCGGTGGAACAATCTGACCCGAGGTTCAGCAGAATCATAGACTCCCCAGGGAGAGGAGGAGGGAGAAGAAAGGTTTCAGCAAGGAATGGGAGAAAGATAATAAGGAAGGGGAGGGGCGGGGACGGTCCCTGCCATGCCAGAGAGATGGCTATTACCACGGCTCAATATAGACAAGTGATCCAAGTTGTCAAGAGCAGAAAGTGAGAGTGAGAGAGTCTGCTTTGAACCCTGCTGTGAACTGAGTAAGAGTTACGCAAAAACAAGAGAAAGAATGGGGAACTAGAGGGAGTGAGAGTGGTGAAAAATTGAGTAGCCAGTGGTCTTGTTGATTGTAAAAGCCACCAGCTTTTGGGTGACAACAGGGCCAGAGAGTGTCCACTAGTAGCCAAACCACTAAACAGCACTCATCCACTTCAGAAGCCTGCTGTACTGTAGGTGGTGCGGTGGTAATATTATCCAGAAGCTCTCATAGAGACGGCAACAGCTCTCTCTAATTCTATCCATGATGGTGCTGCATTAACCCCTGAGTGCATGGATTTGTATTGGTCTTTATTAGATTATGTTGGGTCAGATACATAAAGGCGAGAGGATTACATGCAAACTACAACCATGTGTGTGATTTCTATACATTGCACTAGAGGGATTAGTCAAACTGTCAGGAGTTATCCAGCATCACAGGAACCCCCTCCCTTTCGTCATGATTTATGATTAAAAACTGGGTTTAGTTTATGTTTTTTTATGAGATATTTGAAATACATTAAGCTATTATTTATCTTCCAGTGCCATTTTGGTTAACAAGCTCATCTTTAGAGAGAGCTGCAATGTTTAAACCTCTCCTGCTTCTTCCTCCTGCTGCGTGTCAGCTCCTGGCTAAGGACCCCAAGGAGCGACTGGGTTGTCAGGGTCGAGGGGCCATAGAGGTCAAGCAGCACCCCATCTTCAGAAACATCAACTTCAAAAGGCTTGAAGCCAACATGCTGGACCCTCCCTTCAGCCCCGACGTAAGAACACACACTCACACACACACACACACACACACACAGTCACAGCGAGCACAGTGCATACAGGCTCCGCTCACACAGCTTGTAGCCCGAAACGTCGGCGAGCGGCAAATCGGCATACAGGAAATACCATTGTCACAAGTAAACAAACACTTCCAGTATAAGCAAGTTATCATGGGGGTGGTGAGAAGCAGGCGTGGGATTTCAGTGTCATCGTTTGAGATCCCAAACTGGCTGACAAAATTGAAAACATGCTTTTTCTATAGCGATATTAAAAACAGAGTTTCCCTGTTTTAATAGTAATCATCACTAATAACCTCCAGTGGAGCTTGTGAACAGTAGATGTGTGGTCACACTACGGAGTGTAACACAGACACTACCTTCCTTAAATGAATATGACTCAACGGTAGTAATAGAGATAGGAGTAGAAGGGACATTTTCCATTCAAATCAACATAGCAGGATGGTCAGAGAGGTGGACATTTTTAGGTGTACCGTTGCCATAGCAACCGTTGTAGCGGACTGACTTCCGTATAAACTAAACTGACTTGTGGCAAGTCGCAGATTCACAGCGAAGGGAAAGCACATTGCTATCGCCAGATGAGAGACAACTGTGTTCGGTACATTTTCAGCTAGCTGTCTCCGGGAGAACGTCCGTTCTCTTCCCGGCGAGCTGCGACCAAACACTTTACGGCCCCACAGATGTGTGTCCCTGTTGTCACCATAACAACAATTGCCATTTTCTTTTGTGCTTGTCAAATTACCACAGCAAACAGTTGAATGATCCTTCTGCTTCTATTTTATTTCTGTGCTCAACCAAATGCACTGTACGCTTCTTGTGATTTTTGGCCAACGATAACAAAGCTGTTCAAAGAGAGAATCGTTACATTTCCAGTCGCAAATAGCCCCAGTGAGGTTAAATCAATAGTTGAAAGTAGATAGTGCTATCTGCGTTTCTATTTTGGGTTATTTGGGTCAGTAGGGCCTCGCTGAGCAAAACAGAGCAGCAGAGAGTCCTCAGGCGTGTGAACACTTCCATGTTTTTAAAATAACCATCTGACTTGGAAGTATTGCAGGATTAGTATTCCCCCCTCCTGATTTCATCCCAAATACATACACTTTTCACACTTCTCTCTCTCTCTCTCTCAGCCTCGGGCCGTGTACTGTAAAGATGTCCTGGACATTGAGCAGTTCTCCACTGTCAAAGGCGTGAACCTTGACCCCACAGACGACGACTTCTACCACAAGTTTGTCACAGGCAGTGTCTCCATCCCGTGGCAGAACGAGGTACTGCAGGCTAACGCCACCGAGATGATGTCATTGTTCAGGCCCACAGCAGACACAAACGTACAACGCAGTACAGCACTGGGGACATAGGAATACTTGTATTAAAGAAGGAAACCGTCCTTTAAAGGACCAGTGTGTAACATTTAGGAGATCTATTTGCAGAAATGGAATATAATATTCAGAAACTATGTTTTCATTAGTGTTTAATCACCTGAATCTAAGAATCGTTGTGTTTCCATTAGCTCAGAATGAGCCCTTCATATCTAGACTGGGAGCGGGTCCTCTTAATAGAGTCCACCATATTTCCATGTTTCGATTCTGATTGGTCAATCACTGCGTTCTACGATCTGTTATTTCTTTGTAGCAGACCATTGCTATGTATAACAGACCGTTGCTGTGGGCGCAGTTCTGATGTCAGTATCTGGAGGACCGTTTTTGTGTCAAATTATAGATTTTTTTTTAAGTAAGTAGCCGTGTAATAAGCGGGATAATGTACAGCAAGCCAGTTTAGGGGTTTATTTCACAACAATGACTGGCTCGCTGTACATTATCCCTTACATAGCACCCACCCTTAAGCTGATGCACAGGTTTTTTGTAGAACCAAACTCCTAAGGATCTGAAAGTTCTCCGTATAGATAACTCAACCTCTCGTCCTTTCGTAGATGATTGAGATGGAGTGCTTCAAAGAAATCAACGTCTACGAGACTGACGGGACGCTGTGCTCAGATCTGGACGTGAACCGGCCTAATCCTCCACCAAAGAGAGGCTTCTTCTATCGCCTGTTCAGAAGAGAGGCAAGTGCTAGTGCTCCGGCAACTGTCCGAGGGGGTGGGGGCTAAGGTACTTCTTCTCTTCCTTCTTTCCTTTCTCCCCCCCCCAGGCCGTGTCCAAACTCGACATGTGAATACGTCCCCCCCCCCCCCCCGAACCTCTGTGAAAGTTGAATCAGTTTGTTGTTACCAGTGAAGTCATTCCTAGTTTAAGTTAGTTAGAATAAGGCCTCTCTTTTTCCTTTTCCTTCCCTTTGCATATTCTTTTCTGCATTTTGTTGCCACTTTGTCTCAGAAGGTTTTACATGAGGAGTTCTTTGTTGAGAGAAGCTGGTTTGTGATTGTTGGATGACTTGATATCAAGCTTTGCTTTTAAGATACGGTGACACACATCAGAAGATGTTTGTCAGTGGTAACACATATTCTAACGTCTTTTATTGGTTGCAGGGACTACTCGGCAAACAGGTTATTTCCACTTAACTTTCACCTGTCCTTTATTACCGAGACCTTTCATTTTGTTCTGTACTTGTTTGACCTTCCTTTGAAATCGAGGGTGTAGCGACCACTGGGGGACTCACTTTCCAAAATCCGACTTTTATAGTTTCAGTTTGATTTTCTTCTTAAAATCTCTCTGAACAGTGATCTCTTACCGGGAAAATGTCAATATGCTCATCTCATCTGGGTCACCTTCAGTTATCACCATGTGCTCACAGCAATGAGCTTTCAAGGCTGCATGTTTGCCCACTCACACGTTGATAAGAGTAGTAAATACTTGAAAAATCTCCCTAAAAAATGTGCAATTAATTTGCGATTAATCACGATTAACTATGGACAATCGTGCAATTAATCGCGATTTAATATTTTAATCGATTGACAGCCCTACTATAATACCATTATTATATGAAGCACAAAATCATCACTTAGTTAGTTAGTTAGTTATTTGCTACCAAATGTACATCCTTGCTTCAGTTGCACGTCTTGTGTTATCTTCTACACCGGCTCGTTCCGCTACAGAAGCACCTCTTGTGATGTGGTGAAGACAGTCGAGGTCGACCTCATCCTGCACATGTGAGACGTCGTAGTGATGAAAGTTAGTGACATATATCCTCACTTCTTGCTCTCCCCAGGTCTGTTTTAAGAGCGGTTACAGTGACGACGAGATCGAAGAGCCCTCGCGACTTTAAACCACTCCCTCCACCTTCCTCCCCCCCCTCCACCCCACCCTCGCCCTTCGCCGCTGAACTTCACCACAAACTCCAACCGAGCGCAAATCTTAGGAACTCAGTGAATGTTGACCTGTATTTATGAGCTGTATTAAAAGTGTATTATAATTAAAGAAAAAAAAAGTATGAGTTTAAAGATTTTGTACATTTGTACTTGAATTTATGTCTAGATGTATATTTTCACTAAAGGTTGTATTGTACAAAAAGCCATAAAAGTACCACTTGAATGCATACATTACATTTTTATTTCCTTTTTTAGTTTCTTTTGGAATGGATAATGTGTATTGGGGAGTTTTTTTTTTTTTTTAAGAAGCACAGTACCTGTAGTTTATTTTATTTTCTCAATGTAGCATAAGGCCTTTTTATTTTTGTATGTGCTGTATGTTTGTCATTGATTTGGCCGACGTGACGTGTTGCATCAGATCCACCCGGTTCCCAAGCTAACCCTCAGCCTTTGCCGTGCTGCTCAAGCATTCCCATGTGTTTCGCAGACCTCCACCTTTTGATTTACATTGGATTAGAAGTGATAATCCACATCTTTCCCTCAGCCCAGTCAGGCAGGTTGCACTGGACTGGATGGCATGTGTAGTAAACGGCCTTCTAGGTGCCTGTACCAACTCAATGCTAGATTTATTTCTGATTTAGTAAGCGTATGTAACAATTAGTATATTTTAAGGAATTATTACGGAGGCTTTTTCTTTCAGTAATACAAAGCCTGATAATTCTCATTCCTGGACCTCTCCAAAAATCTCTCGAGCTGCAAAAAGGCTCAGATGATTAATTTCAGACTGCATTTCCTTCGGGAGCACAGCTGTTAAGTAAACGTCTGTTACATAATTCACTCAGGCAAAACAAGTTTTGGTTATTTATCTTTGTTCCTCCTCCTGCGTCTTTTGTCGTACTACCTGGCTTTTCTTTGTTTTGTTTTTCCCTGACATGTCCGGTTATTAAAAACCTGCTTCACGTGCTGAGCAGAAATCCTTTCCCCTTGAGATATTCTAGTAATTTGCCACCCATATTTTTAGTGTACCAGAAAGCCCTAGGACAGGTTGAGTCGGAACATAGAGACAGATGATGATGATGGCGCTGTATAAGAGATCTGACCCGCAGCTGTCGAGGGCTTCATCTCGATAACAAATTGCTGTTGCATTAAACTAACTTCCATTGATTCAGCTGTCAGCAGCTATTAGCCTCTGTGCTGAGTCAAGACGCAGCCTGCTTTGGCCTCTGTGCCTGTTGATCATAGATAGCACCATGCCTGATGGCCACATATCCTACTAGTAGACCTCCAGTTAGACCGCCGTGGCTTTAGCTGTGTTTGCACTAGATGAATTTAACATTTCTTAATTGTAATAGCGCCCACCTTTAAAGGATTACTTTTGAAATTTTCAACCTGGACCCTATTCTCCCATGTTTTTGTGTCTAAGTGACTAATGGGGACAACACTTTTTGAAATTGGTCCAGTTTTGTGGGAGAACGCTGCAGCCGCCGACCGCTAAACGGGCTGTAATGTAATCATTTGGGGCAACCTGGCACAGTCAGTTTACGTCCACTAGAGGGCTGTTTTTTGCCACTGACAGTCTCAGATTGCTATTATAAGTGTCTGGAAACATTATGGAAAGGACCCTACAGAGAAATTAAACCTTTCGCTTGATTTGGTCTGTTCGTTATTGTGTGTCTCGCTCGGAGAAGCCTCGTTCTGAAACCTTGCGTCGCCTCCACATTGACGAAATTATCTAAATATTCAGCCATGACAGTGAAAATATTTTGGATAACACTAAGCTACGCTTTCTGTACTCCAACAAAACAAACAAATTCTGATAACACCGGTGTCCCGTGGCACTCCTCTCTCCACTCTCACTCGCCGCGATAAGTCACATGACACAATAACAGAAAAGAAAATTGTTTAATTTCTCTGTAGGGTCCTTTCCATAATGTTGTCAGACACTTATAATAGCAATCTGAGTCTGTCAGTGGCAAAAACCAGCCCTTTAGTGGACGTAAACAGATGGTGCCATGTTGCCCCAATTGATTACATTACAGCCCGTTTAGCGGCTGCAGCGTTCTCCCTCAATACTGGACCAATTTCAAAAAGTCTACGTTAATCACTTAGACACAAACATGGGAAAGTAGGTTCCAGGTTGAAAGTTATCCTTTAACTATTCCATTGAAAACCTGTATGTTGTCCTGTCATAGGAGTGACTTGGATCCGTTGCTTGTATGTGTGTAGACGGTTAGGAACGGGGGAATGATGTTTATTATCGTCCTGCCTGCAGGAACACTCGTCCTCTTGCGCAACCACAGTCGTTGCGCACTTTTGTTTCATCATAGACCCAAGTGTTTCCTTCCAAGTTAACCGATCCTGAACAAACACATTTTCTGTCCATTTCCCAGCATGTTCGAATTCTTTGTTCTCAGTGGCATTAGAAGCCATTTTGCTTTTGAATTTTGCTTTTGAGGCAGTTGCTGTTTACTCCCCACCACCTGTTTTTAATGCTGTGAATACCGAATCTGGACATGTTCGCTTTGTGTGTGTGTGTGTTACATTGTATGCAAATGCAGCTTCTGTTCAATCTAATGCATTGAAATACAACAATACAATAGTTAGAAATCATGTAGGGACCTGACTGTCACTCAAATTGAATTTCAAACCATTCAAGACCGCTTACTTTTAAAATGGTACGCATATAATTCCCCGTTAACTAATTTGGCAGCCGTTTAGACTGTTGTCAGGCTAATAAATAGGCGTTATCAGTCGCTATAAGCCCCATAGATGCGGGTCAATAGTGGGCCTACTACACCCACTAGTGGGTTTTATCATCTATTCACATGGTAGATCACCGAGAGAAGGTATAAAAGAAGATGACTAGCGACCGTAGTAATTATGACAGGAGCTAAAGAGGAAGTGAGGAGCAGTAGTTTAGACAATCTGAAACTCCATATAGGGTGGAGGTTAGGGGCGATGGATGAGACACAAAATACAGGGTTTTCACCCAGGAGACTGGGGTTCACATTCCGTGTGAAACCAACGACGTGTAGTTGTCTTTGTGTTCACAAGAGTTTTACTTTCACTTTTGAAACTTGGTTAATTAAAACCAAAAAGTGTTTTTTGTTGCCTAAACCTAGAGAAGTTGTAGTTGTGTTGCATAAACCTAAAGTAGTTGTAGTTGTGTTGTCTAAACCTAAAGAAGCCTTTTTGTTTGTTCAAAACCCAACGTTTCATTCAGTTTTACAACATGTTAGAACGTGTTGCTTTTAAGTTTCACTTTCAGTTTTACAACGTAGTAGGCGCAGTAGGCCCCTAATGACCCACATCTATGGTGCTTATAGCTACCGATAACGCCTATTTAATGGCCTGATAACAGTCCAATCGGGTGCATTTAGAGGGTTGGCTTGTTCTAAAAAATGTTGTCCCCTATTGCACATTCCATTATCAGAAATCAGGAATCGAATGTGTGCATCTGTTGCTGGCTTGTCGTCACTTTAGTTTCTGAGTGTCTTTGTTATTTTTTTGTTTTTTTGTTTTTTTGTTTTTGTTGCTCTCAGGCACATTTTGAAGCTGATTTCTCTCGCCTATGTAGATTTTAGCCTTTTAGCTCTTTAGCCTCAAAAAACCTTGTAAATGATGTATTTCTAACATGTAACTAAGCTCTAACACACATTCACTCACTCTCACAGGGAAGCTAAACTGTGTTTGCCACCCATGCCTCTGTCATTGTTTGAACTTGTACCATCCATATAGCGGTAAAGAAATTCAGTTTCATTGCACTATGGTGTGTTTTGACAATGACTATAGGAAGTGTCTTGAACCTTTTTTTGCCAATGATACCAAAAGCAACATTAAGTAAATCAAACTTGTCTTGTTATCGGAAGAATTTACTGAAGAAAGACTGACGGCCTTTTTTTTGTATGTGCCAGTTCTACCAAGTTAAGTTCTCGCATCCCGCCTTTTTTATTTTTCAACCTCTTTATCATTCCGTCCATCCTGAGAGAAATTCCTTCACATAGAGGAACTTTAAACAGCTCAACAGTTTTGAATGTCCGCACTAAGTGCATTGTAATGCCTGTTTTAAAAAAAAAAAAAAATACATATGTTTTATTACTCAAGCATGTATCGGTTTGTAATACTTCAGGTTCCTTGTATATGTAAATGATGACCTTCTAGTGCCAACATATCTCACTGGTGTCTGAGGACAACTTTATAAATGGAAAGGTGACCAGCTGAGTTGGCCCCGTTTGAATGCAAGACGTGCATTCCTTCTCTCCTGCCTTCCTCCAAGGCGGTGATGGCGAGCGCCCCCCACCCCCTCCTCCTAAAAAAAAGAAAGAAAACGGTTTAGAAGTGAGAGATCCTCCATTCCTCGATGTCACTTGAGTCTAGTTTTGGGATAACCACCGATAAATGCCTGGAGGTTCTCCAGAGTTCCACACTCTTCTGTCCAGATATGTCAGACAAAGGATATTTTCAAGGAAGGGTGGGGGAGGACAAATGCATTATGGGTATTCAAACGGGGCCTGGGACTTCTTGATTTTCCTTCTTTTTTTGTATCTGTACAGTCATGTCGTTCAACCACTGCAGTCATTGTTAATTCTTGTACAAGTTGTATCACTGGTTGTTGTACCATATCTGACATTTGTAATTATGAAATAATACACTGCCATTTGTATAAAAATACTTGTGTCTTGACTTATTTGTGTCATATATATTCATTTGTTTTAATAAGTGGGCATAGATGGGAGAAGAATAGTATCATGCTGCTATGACCTACAGTATGTAATGTCCAAGCCACAATATACTGTAACATATACCTGCGCTGGTGGCATTAGAGGGTATTTGCTGCAGATAAGAAATTATGAAAGCTTCTCCTACTACCCATTACATAAAGGACTTAATTACAGAATAAACTGAGTCAGGGGTGGGTATAATGAGCTTCAGTATAATTGTCCACGAGGAGGTGAGAGCCAGATAAGTTAGATTTCCATGGACGTGTGTGCATTATGTTTTGGGGTTTTACGTCCATCTGGTCCATTTTTCTGGAACATCTTGAGGGATTTCTTAAGATTTTGGCACAAACATCCAGCTGGTCTCAAGGATGAACTGATTAGATTTCGGTGATCAAAGGTCAAGGTCACTGTGACCTCATGTCCGTCCCATTCTGGTGATATCTCAGGAACGCCTAGAGCAAATCTGTTCAAATTGTGGCACAAACATCCTCTTGGACTCAAGGATGAACTGATTAGATTTTGGTGATCAAAGGTCACTGTGACCTCATGTCCGTCCCATTCTTGTGAAAGCAATATCTCAGGAACACCTGGAGGGAATTGGGTTACATCTGGCACAAAGGTCAAGGTCACTGTGACCTCACAAAACACATTTTTGACCACAATAATTCATATGCTAATTATTGACATGGATGTAAACTGCAAATTTTCTGGTTAGCAGAGGCATACAACCATGAGTTCTCCTTGGTTTGAATCACGGGAAGAGCGTAAAAGGATGAGAGAAGATGTTTGCATTCATCACTGAATACGAACAGGACTTTTTAATTGTACCACAGATAACTACTTTTATTGCCTTGCCTCAGGCAGACAGGCCTAGATGAGAGATCAGGGTTCGAGTGAGGGTGATCTGCTCTGTTTACCTTCTTCCAGACGTCTGAACTCGAATCACGTGACTTTGACTCGAGTCAGACACAAGTCACAAATTTGATGACTTTAGGCTCACGAAACTTGAACCAAGCTGTCAAACTAGGTAATATAGTTCTAAAATGAAGCAAAATTCAGTGGGATCAGGGATCAAATTATTTTCGTTACTGTTCAAGTAGTCTGTGAGTAACGGAAGGTTGTTTGTCAATACTTAGACATTATTTTCCAGCTGCAAGGGGACATGAAAAAGGACGCCGCGTACCTGTGGGTCACCTTACACCTGTTTTTGATTTTCTTTTCTCGGAAATATTATCGGTGTAACAAAATGATATATTTTCCATCCAAAGCCATCCGTCTGCCCCCTGTGTTAGGCCTGATGGCAGCTGTCATTAAGTCACACAGTCAGATGCAAATACAATCAAAGAGACACACAAAGTTGCTCTCCGTAAACTGAACACATTGTATTAAGACAAAAATAAACAACACACTCAGTAATGATTTTGTCACACACAGCCAAATAAAGTACATGTAGGCTATTTGGTCCGGTTTGTTTGTTCCCAGGACATCTCAAAACCAACAGAACAGAACTCAATGACATTTGGTGGAATGTTAGGTCATGAACAAGGGGACAAATTAATTTTGATGAGGTAGCACCACCATGTGGACATTTATATAGCACTTTATATTTTAGCTGACAGGAAGATGACTGTTTGAACACTTGCTTTCTGAAAAAGGGTTGCAGGGCGTCAGGAACAAAATCAAATTACATAAAACATATACAACTTCAAGATTGACTGATTACTATAAGAATTATTTATTGAAGATGTATTAACATTTATAATTTGCAGTTGACTGACAAACTTTTGCTGATGGCTTATTACAAATTGAGAAAGTCAAGACCCCTTATTAATAACTTACTAACATTTCTGTGAGAGATACATGAGCATGTTTTAAGGCATCAAATATTTCCTGTAAACCCTTCATAAAGGGTGACTTATCAAAACGTAACAAGTTTGTAAAAGTATCTGCTGGCACACTGAAATAAAAAATTAGAAAAGTGTGAAGAGAATATAGCATTCAAAATGACAAAATTCACTAGGCTCTCAAATCTGAATGTATTTACTTGTATGTGTATGTATGTACTTGTGCTAATTCTTGTGGACACAAATGACTGATCTAATGACTGCAGAGAATGATGGACTTTATTGAGCAACAGTGCAAAGGCTCGTACACAGTAATAAAGCGAGCAAACTGGCCGTCATTTTTAGGGAGGGTATAGTTGGAAATGTAAGGCTCTAAAGTCTCAGGTGGAGCGTCCCCGCATCCTTCACATCTCTTGTAGAGAGAATTGTCCTCATGTAAGCTCCTGGTAGATCTGGAATGGTACGTCTGAAGTCCAACAGGGTCTGGAGAAAACCACAAAGAAGATGTGTTGTATTAAAATACCATGCATCACGAAACCTCCCTTACAAAGTCCATTGTAGGATTATTTACAGAACAGAACAGAACCAAACTTTTTAACATTTGAGGTCTTTCCACCTCAAATATTATTCTAAGATGTTCTATTACTCAGATATACTGTATAACATCCCTGTTTTCACTTAATGACTTCTACAGGCTTGATCATTTCTAACATGCATTCAAAGATCAGACTGAAAATGAATGGCTAGACACTGAGACACCACCAAATATCTCATACTGCTATAGTACATCAGCCTGATCAACACTACCTGGAGTTCAGACTAGTGGGAGGACGAAGAGCTCTTTCTGTTCGATGAAGTTCAGCATCACAGTCAGTCAGTCAACGTATGGAAATACCTGTGAGAAGAAAAAGATGGTGTAAACAGAATTTAATCAGAAAGACAGCTTTAATTTATCAACCCAGTCACGCTATTATTACACAGCTATGTTTTTGCATGTTGTCTGAAAGGTTTCTATTTACGAGTGTAACTTTGGTCCCTGCTGTTCCGCTAAGGTCTTGACATGGCAATAGGATAGGAGGCAGGAAGAGATTGTTGGTGGAGCTACAGTTATCTGGAAGAATCTTCAGGTGGAGGTGGAGGTGCAGGTTGATGGATGTAGGTGGAGGTTCGGGCTACAGCTGTCTTCCAGAATTTGCAGGTGGAGGTGGTATTGCTGCAGGTTGCTGGCAGAAACTGTAGGTGGAGCTACAGTTGTCTGGCAGAATCTTGAGATGGAGTCGGAGGTGCAGGTTGATGGCTCTAGGTGGAGGTTCAGGCTGCAGCTATCTGCAGGTGGAGGTGCAGGTTAATGGCAGAGGCTGTATATGGAGGTAGTAGGCAGGTGCACGGGCTGCAGCACACCTCCACCTTCAGCCTCTTCCAGCATGCTGCACCGCCACCTCCACCTGTAGGTTCTTGCAGAAGGTTAAAGCCCAAACCTCCACCTCCAGCCTCTTCCAGCATGCTGCACTGCCACCTCCACCTGCAGGTTCTTGCAGACAGCTGCAGCCCAAACCTCCACCTCTAGCCTCTTCCAGCATGCCGCACCACCACCTCCACCTGCATACAGCTGAAGTCTAAACCTCCACCTCCAGTCTCCGCCAGCATGCCGCACTGCCACCTCCACCTGCAGACAGCTGAAGTCTAAACCTCCACCTCCAGTCTCCGCCAGCATGCCGCACTGCCACCTCCACCTGCGGATTCTGGCAGACAGCTGAGGCCAAACCTCCATCTACAGTCTCTGCCAGCATGCTGCACCGCCACCTCCACCGGCAGACAGCTGAAGCCTAAACCTCCACCTTCAGTCTCCGCCAGCATGCTGCACTGCCACCTCCACCTGCAGATTCTGGCAGACAGCTGAGGCCAAACCTCCATCTACAGTTTCTGCCAGTAACCTGCACCTCCACCTGTAAACAGCTGCAGCCTGAACCTCCACCTTTTTGGGCCCAGTGGCCTCACGTGACGGACACAGAAGTTGTAGAACCGTCGTTTGGCCCATGGATGTAGGTTTGGTCACTACGAAAATTGGGATCAACCTTCGGGGCTCTTCCTGGGGGCTTGAATGCTAATGCAAACGGGAAAATAATTTGCCTTTTTAAATGCCGCAGTCCCGCGTGGGTACATTTTCAGTGTACAGCAGAAAAGGGGATAGTGCAAAAAACAAGATGCATCAGCTAAGACAGTAAAAAAAAGAGCTAAACAAAGTGTAACAAAATATGAACCATTTAAATAGAAGGAAGTATAAAAATAGGAGCAGTATATACAGTATTGACAATAAACAGACTATTAACAAAATTGCACAAGTGGAAAATGATATTGCACAGTGAAAATGAATGAATGAATGAAATTCCACCTGAAAACATCAGGTTATTGTCAATCTATCAGGTTATTTATTGTCTATCTATCAAGTTATTGTCAATCTATCTGTTCAATGATGCGAGCCTCCCCACTGTCACACCTCCCACACTCATGTTTCTCTGCTCACGGATAATAAGAGCCACAGCTGCAGCACTGCTGTTGCTCTAATATGTTTCAGTCTGGATCACAGCGGTCTCGTGACAGCAACAATCATAACAAAAGAAAAAAAAAACGTAGTCACTCATTGGTTCTTTCTCACGTCACTCAACGTCACACCGCAGTCTGATTGGCTGCTGACGTTGTAGCTCCGCCCCTCTCTGTCAACTGTCACATCTGCCACTTCCTTGTGTGTCTTGTCGGATGAACGCAGCGCTGCATCAAAGATGGCTCATTATCCACCAGCGTTTAGTTCATTTAGTATCAACACTGTGAAGCAATAAGAGAGATATCTTGCACGCAGAGACGACGGAGAGCCGGTGGTAGCTGTAACGAGCAGCGTCTCGTCGCACTACGCACCGCTCGCGCTCTCTCTAGTCTCACTGTGCTAAGCTAGTTAGCTCACATAGTAAATATTAGCTAGCCTAGCTTAGCTTGATTGCTAAAATGGCCACCATGGAGAAACTGATGAAGGCCTTTGAGAGTCTGAAGTCGTTCCAGCAGCAGCAGGGACCACCGACCGCAGAGGAGCTCGTCCAGAGGCAGTGAGTGATGTTTGTCTTATAGCAAGATAACAGGTAGCTTAGCATGAGAGCTAACGCTGCTGCCTCTCAGGGCTTAACAGCTTGAAGATGCGAACTAGAGTCTAATGTGTTATTCAGTTAAACGTCTCTGCTACTTGTTGCCAGACATTTCACCAATGTTTAGCAGGACTTTGTTGCCTCTATGTGAGTGTCAGCTATAGGAGCATCTTTAGGGTCAGACCAGCTGACATGATGACTAACACAGAAGGTATCCGCTAAGTGATGCCCACGCACCTGCTAAATCACAAATCAATCACACATTATCATCTGTTCAAAATGTACCTTAAAGGAAGATTTGACAAGTATTTAATACTCTTATCAACATGGGAGTGGGCAAATATGCTGCTTTATGCAAATGTATGTATATATTTATTATTGGAAATCAATTAACACAAAACAATGACATATATTGTCCAGAAACCCTCACAGGTACTGCATTTAGCATAAACAATATGCTCAAATCATAACATAACTGCAGCCCAACAGGCAACAACAGCTGTCAGTGTGTCAGTGTGCTGACTTGACTATGACTTGCCCCAAAACTGCATGTGATTATCATAAAGTGGGCATGTCTGTAAAGGGGAGACTCGTGGGTACCCATAGAACCCATTTACATTCACATATCTGGAGGTCAGAGGTCAAGGGACCCCTTTGAAAATGGCCATGCCAGTTTTTCCTCACCAAAATTTAGCACAAGTTTGGAGCGTTATTTAGCCTGCTAAAGGGACCAGGGACCAATTAAAAGGTTCAGTGTCTGCTTAATAAGTTGATCTCGGGGGAACCCTGTTTGGAAAAGCAACGTTCACATTTTGAGAGTATAACATTGTGTAGTTAATTGTACATTGAAGGGGAGATATCATAACTACTGTTCTGCCGATGACCTGGTGCATTAACATGGCAGCCTCCTCCTGGACTGACGTCACCTACGCCTGTCCATCGGACTCCATGCTGGTTAGTAGAGTGGGGTGCCCCGGTACTTTACCTGGTAGAGTAGGGTGCCCCGGTACTTTAGCTGGTAGAGTAGGGTGCCCCGGTGTTTCACCTGGTAGAGTGGGCGCCCCTTGTACCAAGGCTGAGTCCTTACCTCAGCAGCTAGGGCAGGGAATGAAATTAGCATCTGCCACCTGCCAAATACAGGGTAAATGTTGGCAGTGGCAGGTAAAAATTTCAGGTCACCTGCCACCATGGCAGATATATTAAGAAATATTATTTTTAAAAAGCTGATATATTGATATATTCCATAATTCTACGGTCGGTTACCACTGACTCAGTGTTTACAATTTTAAAGTGTTCTACCTACTGTAGATTTCAGAAATGGCAGACAAAAAAAACTGAGTGGCCGGTAGAAATGTTCAGTGGACTGCCACTGTGGCAGAGGAAAAAGTTTATTTCAGACCCTGAGCTGGGGGTTCGAGTCCTATCCGTGGCTCTGTCCTGCATGTCATCCTCTCTCTCTTCCCCTGTCACAGCTAGCACTGTCACTGCCTGTTAAGTAAAAAACAAAAACATTCCAGGAACACATGAACCTTCAGTTATTATAGTACTTTTTCCACCTTTACAAACGTATTATTCAGCCTAGTCAATCATTTCAAGGAAATCTGTTCCACTGATTTTGTTTGTACAGCACCAGCAGACTCATCAGGTTCATCTGCCAGTCCAGAGGTCCCTAAAAATGTCTATTTTCACCTGTTGTCAGCAATACTCTCTATGATAAAACTATAATGGATTGCTTAAAAAAATAATACTATAATGGGTTGCTTTTCCTCCTTTAGTATAACCAATTTATTAAGGTAATATACTGTTGTTTGACATTTTCTTCTGTCATAAATATAAATCTTATTATTAATCATGTATCAAATTAGTATCACCTTCTAGTCAGTGAAATGACTGAAAGCTATTAACCTGGATAGGATTAGATCTTGAAACTCATAGGTTTAAATTTGGTGAGCCAATAAGGACTTAGCTTGGGGGAAAGCCAAGTCCCTCTAATCATGCATTGAGCTTCTGCAGTCGGTGCAAAGCAGTTGTGGTGCCTGTCTCTGAGAACTGCAGCCGCTTTGCACTCTTATGATTACTTTTCTTTCTGGTGCAACAGAAAGTCGTGAGCAAGTGGCATGCACTGTGCTTTGATCGCAGGTGATCAATATAGTGTAGAGCAGACTCATCACTTAGGAGTCTACCATATGTACAACTTGCACCGTTACGTTTGCATGATGGTTGTATTATTTAGAAGGTTCATACAAGGAGGCCACCATTTTTTTTTATCAATTATGTATCCATAGAGAACTTCGCTACTTGTTTTCACATGACATAATGTAAAAGAGCAGCCACCTTAAATAAGCTGTAAATGATGGAACATAATGTATATGTAGTCTCCCTCAGCTATTTTAGAAAATGTGCTTTACCCAGGGACAGAGCAGGGTTTATGCTGCTCTGTCCCTGCTGCTGATATCTGCTTTATAATTAGATGTGGAGTAAATAGGTGTGAAATTGTGGTCTTGTGAGTTTCCACTTAAGTGGCTTGACACTTTTGAAATGGACATTTCTCTCTTTTAATCAAAGAACACGTAGATTTGACTTGAGTAGAAATGTACAGTATACTGTGGTTCCTTTTTATGCCCAGATGGGGATCTCTTTACTTGTTGTCTTTTCCATAGACTGTATATATAGATGGAAAACGCGTCTCCATTTCCTCCGACTGTACAGAGGGGAAGCCAAAATATCCATGATACGGGAGCTGCCATGTTGAGATTTTTACGTTATTTGGAGTTGATGTCTGTACAGAGCCGCTGTCACTCACAGCTGTCAATCACAGCTGTCAATCATGATGTCTCAGCCCCTTTTTATAGAATCATAACTAATTAAAACCAAACTTCTCAGAAAAATTAACACTTAAACATACATCAGCGTGATAAGAACTACCTAATACGACAGAAACTATCTTTGGGAAACATTTATTTGACGTGTACTTTGACTTTTTAGTTTGACCCATGTCTAATGTGCTAACATGGAGGGGGCGGGCTTTATGACCTATACTGCAGCCAGCCACCAGGGGGCGATCGAGATGTTTTGGCTTCACTTTTGGGGAGCTGTCATGTCATCCATCTTTATATACAGTCTATGGTCTACAGAAATGACCAGTGTTGCAGTGTTTAGTTGGGTAGCACTGACTTCTTATATTCAGTATTCCATCCATTGTGCTGTTTGGCTATTAGCATGAAATTAAATTTTAATCCTGTATAGAGATGGAATGACTTCCGACAATTTCTTGGAGGTGCTTTTTCCGTCTGAACCTAATTGTTCTGTCCAATCTTTCTCTCTCTCTGCCTCTATCTTCCTTTGTTTTTTGCTGCCTCTTGTTTACTGTCCCTTCTTCTCATCCTCCCCATCTTTCCTCTATCACAGGAAAAAGGAACAGGCCACCACAAAGAAGGACAGGGTCACCCACTGCCTGACAATATGTGAAAACATTGTGGCTCAGTCTCTGAGGTAGGCCTTGCTGATTGAACCTTTTTTTGCCCCATCAATTTACATTTAACAGTAGGCCTATGTGTGATAACAATAACCTAAGACTAATACAGTAGTTGCCAGTTTGTGTTGGGTTGCATTAAGCGGGCATGGAATTTTACCACTTAAGGTTGGTTATATATATACTTTTTCTGCCTGGGCTGGACAGTAGGCACCAGGTTTCTTTTGCAAAGCATACCAGAATGGTTGCCATATTTTATTTGTTTATAATTGGAATGATGCATATTTTGCCTGAATAGCCTGATCTGCTGCATTTATTATGATCCACATCAAGCTATCTTAATTACTAGTCAGGTTACTTTGCCATATATATTAATGGTCCCCAGTGGACGATTCGTTATTATTCAGGTGAACCAGATTGATCTCTGCTGCGAACCGGTGTCACAGAAATGTGGAAGATTTGAAACCCATGATTACTTCCAAATGCTTGCTCTTAAAAATGTGAGAAAATGTAGCTTTAGCTATTAGTGTTCAAAGATCGTAGATGTTTGTTATGTCATATAAAGCACAGTAAGCTCTTATTATAGGCTACTTTTATCTTTATTATGTATTATTGGCAAAATATAAAGTTGGTACACTCCAGGGCCAGTGTTTTTTTAGGCACTAATACTGCTTCAATCACAGCAGTGATGCTCAGCTCCGGGTAGTTCAGAACTAGTCATGACCATAATCGTCAATAATTCTCCATAATGTCTCATTATTCTCATTAAATCTGATAAACTACCTAGCTACTACGGGACTAATCTGTGTGTGTGTGTGTGTGTGTGCGAGGTTGTGTGTGGGGGAGGGAAAGGCAGGAGCTTGGAAACCGCCTATGAAAAGCTTTTGACTGAAATACAGCTGAATGGAAGAACGTCACTTGTGTGGGTGTTGAGTGTTTAATGTGTGAACAGTTCAGAATAATGTTATTGACATGTACAGACAATGTCTGTCGAAAGCTGAGTATGTATGTGCGTAATGACATTTGCCTCATTGTTCTTCTCTATGGTCCTGGGAGCAGAACGTCTCCAGAGTTTCAGAAACTGCTGGGAATCGCCATGGAGATGTTCCTGCTCTGCAGCGATGACAGCGAATCAGATGTCCGTATGGTAGCCGATGAGTGCCTGAACAAAATCATCAAAGTGAGCAGGATCCAGTACTACTCCCCTTTCTCCTCTTTTCAACATTGTCCTTCATTGTTTCTTCAATGATGGGACAATAACGTTGATCGTCAGTTAATTTTCACTTGGTACTCACTGAGGATATGGTGCAATTACTGAATAATGAACTTGATTTGAATGATGTGATCAGATGTGTTATCACCCTATCCAGTTGCCCCATTAGGGACAAATTAAGTTATTCATTGATTATCAATCCATTTAAAAGTATTTTGGTTGTCAGTTTTTATTGTTGAATCAGCCATGTTGCCCAGGATGATCATCATTTTTTATGTTTATTTCCAGGCGCTGATGGACTCCAACCTGCCTAGACTGCAGCTGGAGCTGTACAAAGAAATTAAAAAGGTATGAGATATGTATCTGTGTTGTTTGTCGTTTTTTTATACAACAGTGTTATTCTCACAGATTTGACATTGTGTTTCATGTAAAGTATGAAAGTTAAAATGCCTGAAGCGTTGATGTCAATGGGTGTTTGTGTATCTCTGTAGAACGGTGCCTCTCGGAGTCTGAGGGCAGCTTTGTGGAGGTTCGCTGAGCTTGCTCACCTCATCAGGCCACAGAAATGCAGGTATATACAAACACAATGCCTGAAAATGGCGTTCTACTTCATTCACATGATGACAACCATATTTAAATTAAATTATGCCAAACTCAGAGGGGGAAATCCCAGGACAGCACATTTTGGTGTAGATTGTAAACTTACGATCTTAAAATCAGTAGTTAGTTGACCCTTAGAGACCCACATAGATCCATTTTGTCTTTTTAAAGGGGGGTACAGGAGGTCTTTAGGGGGAGCTAGCAGTTCAACAGTAGATGTCACATAGAAGTGATGTACATCATCTAAAAGCTGGGAACCTGAAGATTAATTTGAGATGCAGCTCAGCAGTGTGTGTCAAGTTGTTCTAGTCAGAAAATAAATTGTGAAAGTGTATAAGGGTTTAGCAACATTATGATAGAAGTACATTACATTATGTCTCATAAGTTATTGCAGCAATTTTTAGGTTGATACCATTTGTTACACAGATTTGGTGCTAAATTTAACAATTCTTTTACCATTCAAGAATTGATAAAAATTATCGAAAATCCCTCCAAAATACCACATTCAGACACCAGGACCTTGAGCAACACCATAGAAAAAAGTCTTGCTGTGATTTGGTTTAAAAAACGTTTGACATCTGGAGATGTCTGCAAGAATTGCAGTTTTTGGCGATTGAATGGCAAGCTCTTCTGTTCTGGAAACTGCTCAGAAACCCCTTATTGTCAATCTACCTAGGAAAGCCATCTATCCATGTTTTTTTTTTTTACTACTTTGTTCTGTTTGCATTCTTCTCCCTCCCTCCATCTCTTGTGGTCCAGACCCTACCTGGTCAACCTGCTGCCATGCCTCTCCCGAATCACCAAGCGGCAGGAGGAGACAGTACAGGAGACTCTGGCTGCAGCAATGCCCAAGATCATGTCCGCCTTGGGACACTTCGCCAATGATGGCGAGATCAAGGTATCCACACGAAGCAGAAACATTGAAACTGTTTAGTATGGAAATTGAATTTGGACTCAGATCATTTTTTATTTTAAATAATTGTTTTGCTTCATCTATTGTCTTTGGGAATTTGGTGTTTCCTCTCCTGTTTCTTCTCTTCTCCCGCCAATCAAAAATAAGCTTGAGTTGACCTGAAAGTCAGTCAGAATATTATATTTCCCATCTTGGTTCCATAAACATTTAATTTTGAAGGCTTGCTCCCTTCCAGCACTGTCAAAAATCTATCATTTTTAAACAAAAATTACAGACAAAAAAATAATAATAATTTGACACCACTTATGCAGGGAAATGTGCACATCTTGCAACAGCTTGTTGTCATTGTAGTCAAACCATTTTTGTCCCAGGTGCTGCTGAAGTCATTCGTAGCCAACCTGAAGTCCAGCTCCCCCACCATCAGACGGACAGCAGCCAGCTCAGCCGTCAACGTGTGCCAACACTCCAGACGCACCAGCTACTTCTACACCTGGCTCCTCAATGTGCTGCTGGGTAGGGCCACATTCACACACATACTCTGACTTAAAGGGATAGTCCGGGTGTTTTGAAGTGGGGTTGTATGAGGTACTTGTACATAGTCAGTGTATTACCTACAGTAGATGACGGTCGGCACGTCCCCAGTTTGGAGAAACAGACAGGAGTTACCGGACGGGAGCAAAGCGATGTACTGCTGTGGACGGGGCCGCAGCAAAACTTATTTTAGCCACTTAAAAGAAAGGCTCACCTAAAAAAAATCAATATCAGTTTAAGTGTACGCTATAGTTAGAATATTTTCACTGGTTTACCTTGCCGTCAAACAGATATACGGATAGGACAAGTAAACACACAACCTGACCTTCTGTCCTTTTCTAGGTCTGCTAGTTCCAGTGGATGAGGAGCACCCCAGCCACCTAATTCTGGGGGTGCTGTTAACCCTTCGCTACCTGATGCCTCAGCTGCAACAGCAAGTCAACACCACCAGCCTCAAAGGAAGCTTTGGAGTCATGAGGAAGGAGGCTGATGTACAGCCAACACCTGAACAACTGCTACAGGTAGAGAGAGGAGGGGCGTTGTGTGGATACCAGTGGTTTGTATGTTAATTGTAGAGTTTTGGCTAAATTTCATGTATGTGTGTGTCTGAAGGTGTACGAGCTGACCTTACACTACACACAGCACTGGGATCACAACGTGGTCACTGCGGCGCTGGAGCTCCTGCAGCAGATGTTCAGGACTCCCCCGCCAGAGCTTCTGCACATGCTCATCACCGCAGGCAGCATTCCCCACGGCACCGTGTTCCGCCAGGACACCGAGAGCCGCGCACGCTCCGGGAGCATCCTCGAGCTCATTGGTAATCAGTTGGGATTGTCTTCATAAAGCTTTTGTACAATGTAATGTGGGCTCTACAGTGTTTTACATAGTCGCCTGGCACTCGGGACGCCAATGTATCTGCTTCAGGTAGCTTTTAATTCATTAACCCTTACTGACTTGCAGGTAATTAGTCGACCAAACTGTGTTGTTGCTCTACTCTGGTTTCTGCTTTGGTCTGTGTTCGCGGCCTTTTTCTTTGCTTGCCAACTCTGTCCCTGTCATCTGTGAATAATTGTTCCGTTTCCTATGAGTCCTTCTGAGCTTTTGCTGCTTTTCTCTTCCTCGCCTACCTGTCTCTACTTCCTGTTTCCTGCCATTTGCAGCGGGGGGAGGGTCTTCCTGCAGTCCACTCCTTCTCAGGAAACAGAGAGGTGACTAGTCTATTTATCTCCTCTGCTCACCTCTAACTGATCAGGGTTTGGGAAAACTCACCTCAGACTGAGTCATCTATGGTGGTTGATTCTCCTCTAAAGTCTGGGTATATTGTCAATTATGCACAATATTTACTTTTTAATGTATACATATTAGGGATAATAACGCGCTAACGCAAATTTGTTTTAACGCCACTAATTTCTTTAACGCATTAATGCAACTTGCAATTTTTTTGTTGTAGCAGGCTCAGTTTTATAGCTCGAGTGGAGACACTGGCATCATATGGAACTAGAAAAACCAAAAAGGAATCCATTGCTACCAACCATGTCATACCTCCTTCTTGGGAAAGAGGCTAAATAACACTCCAAACTTATGCTAAAGTACAAAAACTGGAATGGCCATTTTCAAATGGGTCCCTTGACCTCTGACCTCAAGATATGTGAATGAAAATGGGTTCTATGGGTACCCACGAGTCTCTCCTTTACAGACATGCCCACTTTATGATAATCACATGCAGTTTGGGGCAAGTCATAGTCAAGTCAGCACACTGACACACTGACAGCTGTTGTTGCCTGTTGGGCTGCAGTTTGCCATGTTATGATTTGAGCATATGTTTTATGCTAAATGCAGTACCTGTGAGGGTTTCTGGACAATATTTGTCATTGTTTTGTGTTGGTTATTGATTTCTAATAATAAATAAATACATACATTTGCATAAAGAAAGCATATTTGTCCACTCCCATGTTGATAAGAGTATTAAATACTTAACAAATCTCCCTTCAAGGTACATTTTGAACAGAGAAAAAAATGTGCAGAAATGTACAATCATGCGATTAATCGCAATTAAATATTTTAATCTATTGACAACCCTAATACATATTCAAGAAAACATGAGACAGAGTCTGTTTTTTTATGCACTCAGTTAAAAGTAAATTTGCACGACCCAGGTTTTAGTCTCTGATGCTGATGCTATGTTGACACTAGACCTGTTGTTTCCAGGTAAAATGCTCTCTGGGGAGGAGGATGGGTTGGAGGATGACGCTGAGAGAACAGAAGTCACCACCGGTGCCTTCACAGGTGAGATGCACCCACCAGGATGTAAAATGTAAACAATTTGGCAGCTTCACTCTTCAAACTCGACGGTGAAGCCCCATGCAGTAAAAGAAAATGGGCTTTGTGTGTGTCTTTCATTCAGCGTCAGTCGTTGGTGCAGACGGCTCCCCCGCAGCCCAGGCGGACATCATCACCGAGCAACCGCGCTCCTCCCAGCATACCCTGCAGCCTGGCGACTCTGTGGACCTCAGTGCCTCTTCAGAGCAGGGTGGCGGCGGAGGCGGGACATCCGCATCAGACACTCCCGAGTCGCCCAACGACAACGAGGAGGAAATGCTGAGTCGGAGCTCCAGCGGCGGGGCCAACATCACTCCAGAGACGGCTGACTACACCACACCAGAGATGGAGGGAGGGCCCTTAGGAGAAGGCGGGACTCTGCTAGGCACTAACGATCGCTCTCTTCCACCCAGCGACTCCTCCCAGACCACCACGGAGGGACCAGACTCTGCTGTCACCCCTTCGGATGTAGCAGAACTGGTCAGTGTGACTACGTGGGCATGCGAGTGAGATTTAATTTTGTTGTAGAATACAGCTTGAACATACAGTGCTTTAATGTTTGTGAAATACAGAGGACAGTGTGCTTCCGTAGACACTGAAAGACTTAATTACCATGCAATGCTATAATTAACTATGAACCCTAATGTCCCTAATGGCATAGATCCCGCTTTATGAATGATGCTGCTACACTTCATAGAGTTTGGATTTCTAGAATGGACAAAATATGAATTCCTCACATTTTTTACGGACTAAAGGGCCGTATCAGTGGTTTTGCATATACTTGAAATGACGTAAACCATTTCCCAAATCGTAGAATAATTCTTTCAGTTGATATCCTACCTTACAGACAGTCACTAGCTTCAGTTCATGCTGTACAGTATTATAAGCAACAGTTTGTGGCAGCAGTATGCTGTAGAAAAGTTCTCCAATCAAAGAGATAGGATGCTAGTCTTGTCTCTGAGACTCATAATAGACCCGTTTTTGTCTTTTTTAGGGGGGTGCAGGGGGTCTTTAGGGGGAGATAGCAGGTCAGCAGTAGATGTCACATAGAAGTGGTGTACATCATCTGAAAGCTGAGAACCTGAAGATTAATTTGAGATGCAGCTCAGCACTGTGTGTCAATTTGTTCTAGTCATAAATTAGAAATAAACATGAATTAATTAATTAATTAATTAATTAGTTAAAAATAAATAGTGTATGAGGGCTTGGAACATGATGATAGAAGAATATGATGGTCATCCCCATGCTCTATTATGTCTCATAACTTGTTGCAGCAGTTTGTGGGTTGATACCATTTGTTACACAGATTTGATGCTAAATTTAACCATTTTTTACCACTTGAAAATGTATAAAAATGATCAAAAACCTCTCTGAAATACCACATTAAGACACCAAGACCTAGAGGAACACCATAGAAAAAGCCATGCTGTGATTTGGTATCAAAAACTTTTGACATTTGGAGATTTCTGCAAGAATTTCCTTTTTCGGCGATTAGATGGAGAGCACTTCTTATTGTCAATCTACCTAGGAAAGCCATCCATCCTCTGAATGCTCTAGGTCTCTAGTTTTTGGCTGTAAAGTTTCATGAGGCTGTGATTATCCTAGAGGTCACCACAGGTCATTTTATACAGCAAGGTCAAGTTTAAAAAATGGTCTTGCTATATGAAATGGCTCCTATGGGGACTAACATCATCACACATGAATTCAATTTGGCTAATTGGATCCACAAGAGACTCAGCTGTCCAGTGATACCCAATTTATGTAATTCAAGACTGTTTAGGGACCCAAGTATGCAGAAATATTCAAAAACAAATAGGTGAAAAAAACACATTTGCACTGCATGCATAAAACTGCATGGTTTTTGCCCCAAACTGCATGTGATTATCATAAAGTGGGCATGTCTGTAAAGGGGAGACTCGTGGGTACCCAGAGTATCCATTTTCATTCACATATCTTGAGGTGAGAAGCCAAGGGACCACTTTGAAAATGGCCATGCCAGTTTCCCCCCCCCCAAAATTTAGCCTTACTTAGAGCATTATTTAGCCTCCTTCCCAACAAGCTAGCATTACATTACCACTGAATTCCTTAGGTTTTCTAGTTTAATATGATATATCCACCTTCACTCTAGCTCTAAAACTGAACCTGCTACAGCCTCTGAAACACAGTACAGTTGGTCGGGATCGCCGGTCTTAGGGTTTAAAGGCCTTTTCCTACAGGACCGCTGTACCATGCCGTCTAAAAGATTTGGGAACTGGTCAATAAGTAAGTAGCGGAACATGCAAACCACTAGTATGGTCATCTTTCACATCTTTTTATGGTGTGTATACCATATTTTAATACGTAGGCTAAGATGTGATATCACACACTTGGTTCAATCATTTGGGTTTCGCTGCTCCCCTTCAGAGACATTTTGGTGTGAGATTGTCCAGTCTAACAATTCTACCTCTATGGTCTTGCCCCCTCTCCTTTATCCTTCTCCCCGCTCCGTCGCAGTCGCGCACTCCATTGCCGCGGGTGAATGAGCCGTCCCCTCCCTCGCCAACTTCCACCGAGGGTCCCGATGCCACAGACAGCGACTCTTCTATCTACACTGCTTCCTCTTCGTCTTCTTCTTTCTCTTTCTCCTCCTCTTCCTCCTTCTATGCCACCTCCTCCTCCTCTAGCACTAGTGACAAGGTCAGCCAATTGGACATTTTGAACGGAGTGGGAGGGGCTTGCTTGTCTGGAAACTTGTGGCTTTCTCCATTCTTTCTTTCTCCTTTCGTTCGTCACAACCCATGCACAGATTTTGCCCTGCTTATTGCTACTTTCCCCTTTCTTGTTGTCATTGACTATACATTATGCCCCTTCTTGTCCTCCTCCTCGTTTCCAGTGATTCCCCCTTCCAAAAAAGTTAGATTCTTTTGAAAGACCTCTGTAAAAACAAGCAACCCCGACATCCTATGTTGGTGGCTTGCAGTGAAGAGTTGAAAGTAGAAGCATGAAAGCCATCTGTTCCTTTTAATTGTTCTCCTTCAGATTTGGTACCCTCTACCTTTTCGAGAGACTGTGACAGGCTTTTGTTCCAGCGAAGGCCAAACCTGGAAAAATCATATTTTTGGGTTACTTTATACATCTTGCTAGGATAAACTAGTTCTCTGTAAAATGTCATGTGTGTACCTCGTGTAGGCTATGTAGTAAATAATACTCGCTTTCTTGATGTAAGAGGAATTAATTCCAAGGTGGAGT